>NC_134097.1:7619806-8219897 GCF_000715075.1 Nicotiana tabacum | reverse complement strand
CGCAGTCTAGACTGAAGAGTTATGCTGACAGGAAGGTCCGTGATGTTGCTTACATGACTGGGGAGAAGGTTCTGTTCAAGATTTCACCCATGAAGGATGTGTTGAGGTTCATAAAGAAGGGCAAGTTGAGTCCTAGGTATATTGGACCTTTTGAAATACTTAAGAAGATTGGAGAGGTGGCTTATGAACTTGCTTTGCAACCTAGTCATCGGGTGTTCATCCAGTCTTTCATGTATCTATGCTTCGGAAGTACGTTGGATATCCGTCTCATGTTTTGGATTTTAGCACAGTGCAGTTGGATGGTAATTTGACTTATGATGTGGAGCCGCTGGCCATTTTAGACCGGCAGGTTCGAAAGTTGAGATAAAAAAATATAGCTTCAGTGAAAGTGTAGTGGAGAGGCCAGCCAGTTGGAGAAGCTACTTGGGAGACAGAGCGGGAGATGCAAAGCAAATATCCACACTTATTTGAGGCTCCAGGTATAATTCTAAACCCGTTCGAGGACGAACGTTTATGTAAAAGGAGGAGAATGTAACGACCCGGCCGACTGTTTGGAGTATTACAACCTCGTTCCTCCATTTACTGCTCAATTTATTCTTTATATTTGTTATGAGACTTGCCGGGGTAATTAGTTTGGGTCCGGTGAGGTTTTGAAATAAATTGAGACACTTAGTCTCCAAAATTAAAACTTAAATTTAAAAGGTTGACCAGATATTTACTTATGTGTAAATGACTCCGGAATAGAATTTTGATGATTTCAATAGCTCCGTATGGTAATTTTGGACTTAGGAGCGTGTCCTAAAAATTATTTGGAAGTCCGTAGTTAAATTAGGCTTGAAATGGAAAAAATTAAAATTTAAGTTTGGAAGTTTGACCGGGGAGTTGACTTTTTGACATCGAGATGGGAATCTGATTATGAAAATTGGAATACCTCCGTTATGTCATTTATGACTTGTGTGCAAATTTTGAGGTCAATCGGACTTGATTTAATAGGTTTCGGTGTCGAATGTAGAAGTTGGAATTTCCTAATTTCATTAAGCTTGAATTGGGGTGTGATTCATATTTTTATCGTTATTTGATGTGATTTGAGGCTTCAAATAAGTTCGTATGATGTTTTGGGACTTGTTGGTATATTTGGTTGAGGTCCCGGGGGCCTCGAGTGTGTTTCGGGGTGGTTTCGGACCAAGTTTGGCCAGGTTGTTGTTGCTGGTTTGCTGGTACTCATGTTGTTCTTCGCGAGCGCGAAGGGACTCACGCGTTCGCGAAGGGGAAATTTGGACTGGCCCATTTTGTGCTTCGCGTTCTCGACCGAAGGCACGCGTTCGCGAAGGTTCTGGGGGCAAAGCTACGCGTTCGAGATTGAGGCGTTCGCGAAAGGGAAAGCCGGCCTGGGGGAAATTGGTCTTTGCATTCACGATGGCGAGGATGCGTTCGCGATTGAGCATCCCGATGAAGCATCGCGTTCGCGAGGCAAGGCTCGCGTTTGCGAAGAAGAAAAATTGGGAATCACAAAATTGTGCTTCGCGAACGCGAGGGACATGTCGCGTTCGCGAAGAAGGAATCGCTGGGTAGAGAGTTTAAGTTCTGAAAATGGGAGAGAGAGACAATGTTTGGGAGATTTTCAAGGAAAACAACGGGGTAAGTGTTCTTAACTCAATATTGGTTAAATTCCCCGAAAATGGTTGTTTTTAACATTTAATGGGTGAATTAAGTTGAAACATTTAGAAAACCCTCTTGGTTTAATTTGAAGATTTGAGGGTCGAGTTGATGTTGGAATTAGGTAAAATTGGTATGGTTAGACTCGTGGTTGAATGAGATTTCAAATTTTGTAACTTTTGTCAGGTTCCGATATATGGGCCCCACAGGCAATTTTTGAGTTAAATTTTTTGATTTTTGATAGAAAATTTGTATTTTCATATAGAATTTGTTCCTATAATTTGTATTGACTGAATCGAATTAATTGTGACTAGATTCGAGCCGACCGGAGTCGAAAAATCGAGGGAAAGGCATTCTTATCGACTGATTGAGCTTGGCTTGAGGTAAATGGCTTGTCTAATCCTGTGTGGGGGAAATCCCCTTGGGATTTGAAACTGTTGTAACATTTTGTGATATGTGAGCGCCGTGTACGCGACGTGACGAGTTCATACACATGCTAAATTTTGAAATATCGGTTCTTGCTGAGTAGTCTTCTTTTAAATTCTTTAACTGAGTTGCTTTAGTATATGTAGTGATCATGTTTAGTCTAGTATCACATGTCTACGCGCCCTAACTATTACTTGCAATATGTGCAACATGCTTAGCTGAATTACCTGCCTATTTGATTTGATTTAAATCTTTAACTGTGAGATTCTTGCTATAAATTTGTTGTTTCCTTCGGATATCTGTTGCATATTTACTTTGGGACTACGGGACGGTTCCTCGGAAGATCCCGCTGTACTGCATATTTACTTTTGGGACTACGAGGTGGTTTCTCGGGAGATCCCCTTGTACTGCATATTTACTTCTGGGACTACGAGATGGATCCTCGGGAGATTCCCCTGCAGTGCATATTTACTTTTAGGACTACGAGGCGGTACCTCGGGAGCGCCACTCTGGTTTACCTCTATTTGCTGTGTTGTTCACTTCTTAGTCATTTCATTATATTATTATATCATCTGTCTTACTTTACTATTATTTCTAGTAGGGCCAGACCTGACCTCGTCACTAATCTACCGAGGTTAGGCTTGGCACTTATTGGTACCGTTGTGGTGTACTCATACTACACTTCTGCACATCCTTTTGTGCAGATCCAGGTACTTCTTACCAGTCCAGATATCAGTGAGCTACCTGTATGTGGAGACTTCAAGGTACATCTGCCATTGTCCGCAGACCTTGGAGTCCCCCTCTATCCTTATCATGTTGCTTTCCTTATTTTAGTAGACTTTGATACATAAAGACATTAGTATTTCTCATAAAAGCTTGTGACTTATTTCTACTGGGTTTTGGGAGATTGTAGTTCTTTGACTTGAAATTTTCATTTATTACAACTATTGGGTTTGAGTTGCAGACTCTTATTATGTTATTCCGCAATTTTTTAAGCTTACCTAATCTTAGAGATTATGTGCCATCACGACATCCTACAGAGGGTGAATTGGGGTCGTGACAACACCATAAATCCCAGGAATATTTCGGACCCGACTCCGAATGCGCATTTTTCCAGGTTCAGCTTCATATTGTATTTCTTAAATATGTTGAAGGTTTCATGCAAATGTTTCAAATGGTCCTTTACTCGCAGGGACTTAACTAACATGTCGTCAATATAAACCTCCATTGATTTTTCTATTTGCTCTTCGAACATCCGATTTACTAGGCTTTGGTAAGTAGCACCGACGTTTTTTAGTCCGAATGGCATTACGTTATAACAATAGGTGCCGTATTTAGTGATGAAGGATATGTTTTCCTAGTCGCCCGAGTCCATCCGAATTTGGTTGTACTCGGAGTAGGCATCGAGAAAGCTGAGGTTCTCTTAGCCGTCCGTCGCATCGATCAGGCGATCGATGTTGGGCAAAGGAAAAGAGTCCTTGGGGCATGCCTTGTTCAAGTCTTTATAGTCTATACACATTCTTAATTTATTCCCCTTTTTAGGGACTACTATTGCGTTTGCTAACCAATCTGGGTACTTAACTTCCGAATGGATCCTATTTTAAGGAGTTTAGATACCTCGTCTTTGATGAATGCATGATTGACTTCACACTTAGGCCTCCTTTTCTGTTTGACCAGGTGGAAATTCGGATCCAGGATCAGCTTGTGAGTACTTATTTCCGGCTGGATCCATGTCATGTCAAAGTGGGACCAGGTGAAACAATCTATGTTAGCTATAAGGAATTCAATGAGTTTTTTCATGAGTTCGGGACTTAACCCCGTGCCCTGGTATACCTTCCGATCAGGCAGGTGTTTGATCAATATGACTTGCTCCAGCTCCTCGACCGTTGATTTGGTGGCATCGCTATCGTCGGGGGCTATGAAAGACCTGGGAACTCCGTAGTCATCATCTTCGCCCGTTCCCTACTTTTCCGGCTCTGTCGGGGACGGTATCGGTGATTGCTATTTGGTTCCTTCCTTGGTGATCGAACTCGGGTTCTTTGATGTCGAGAGTGAGGATATCGGGACCACCTCGTCGATCGCGAACATCTCCTTTGCGGCCGGTTATTCTCCGTAAATTATTTTAATCCCTCCTGGTATTGGGAATTTCAACACCTGGTGTAGTGTGGAGGGCACCACCCTCATGTTGTGAATCCATGGCATCCCGAGAGTATTGTATCTCATATCTCCTTCGATCACGTAGAACTTTGTTCCTGAACAGTTCCGGCGGTGTTATAATTCTTCAGATAGATTTGTTTGCGAGAATTTATTTTTTTGTAATAATGTTTTAGCATAAGTAAATGTTTGCTGATCTTAAAATTGTTTGATGAACAGATTTAAAATTGTATAGATATAAAATTATTTTTTAAGTAAGTATACATGTATTAGATAAATAAAAGAGGCTAAATTATAAAAGTGGAACTCCAATATAGTATTTGGTAGCTATTTTAAGTGGCAAAGGTTGAGGGACTTGTGACTTAGATTGCATGTTCGAGCGCGTATGAACTAAGCCTAGAATTTAAGTGGAGAAGGGTACATGGGCGGGTCCGTTGTCCCGGGTTTTGAAAGTTGTGGTTAGTCCTAAGGGTTGGCTCCAGACATATTTTTCAACAACAACAACATACCCAATATATTCCTAGAAGTTGGGTCTAGGAATCAAAAAAATCAGAAGTTTGGTACTGAGAATCTTCTGAAGACCTTCCCGGCAATTATGTGATAAACTTTCCTAGATTGCTATCTAATGTATGCTGATAGATAGTTGAGGAAGAGATTGGTGACCTTAATGATTTACTGGCGCAAATTGAAACCAGATATATGACTTGAAAGCCATATGATCTTCAGATTATTTTTGTATATTGGTTTATGTTTAGCAAGAATCGAACAAATTGATCGGGATACATGGCATTATTCACTTTCTTCAATTTTCATTAATCACCAAAATGTATTTATAAGTCAAATCTCTCAATAACAACAGTCGCATTTGTTCTGATATTTTTTGAATGCTATAGTGAAGTGATATTATAGAGGACATATATCATAACATAACATAAAAATCTGTTGCGAGAAAAAACTTAGCTTTTATAGTGAATGATTGTTATATATGAATGTTGTTATAGAGAGGTATGACTGTATGTAAAAAGCACAGCCTGGCCAATACAATCTACTGTAATCAGAAATAAAAGAAAACTATTTACTTTTCTAGTCTCAGTTCTTCTCTCTTCCTTCTTAATTTGGCTCCTATCCAAATAGTAACTTTAAGAAATGAAAAAAATAGGAAATGAATGGTTTCTTTCTCTTGATATTTTCTTATGGAAAAAATAGGAAATGAGTGGTTCTCTTGACATTTTCTTCTTAAGCAATAAAAGGTGCCAGTTAAAGAAAAAACAAAATCAAAATGACAAAATCAGACCAATTATGCAAAACCTAAATAAGGTATTTGGAACAATTGGATTAAGCAATTTATTATTATATAGAAACGAAGCAAAATCACAAAATCAGGAAATATTATAACCTTGATTAAATTGCTTGATATATGAGATATTCAATTTCAGCAATAATCTCACCTAATTAAGGTCAATATCATCCTTTCCAAATAGAGAATATTTGATATATATTGCCTAAAGAAATTCAATTCACCTCTAAAGAAATTCAATTTACCTTTTCAGAAGCTCAATCTCTTATTTGACTCTGTAATCTTCTCCATAACATTTTAAAATCTTCTATAGACAATTTTATCATTTGAGATACAGTTACCTAATCAAATAGACTCATATCTCAAACTATAAATTCCACTCTTTGCTATGACAATTCATATCATCAATTTCTCTAAGTCACTAACATCATGACTAAGAAACGTTTCTTTTCAACTCTTATTTCCTTCTCCTTTTGCATTTTTCTATTATTCGACTATTCTTTCGCTGAAACTAAAGTTGAATGCACAGGTACCGAGAAACCCTATGTGACAAAAAGCATAACTATTCATTTGCCGCGATGTTCTTTTCCATTCGCGCCACCACCACCAAAACCTAATAGTGATGGCAATATTTTCCCCCCAATTCCCGGTGATGATGTGCCAAAATTTCCACTTCCACCATTGCCTGGTTTTAAATTTCCACCAATTCCTCCATTTGTTTTTCCACCGTTGCCTGGTTTTAAATTTCCTCCAATATTTCCTCCATTCCCTGGAACTCCTCCTAATGATGGTGCCAAAGGTGATGATAGTAATAAGAAGAATTGATTTGTATTAGAATTGGTTGTAATTATTGAGATTAATAAGAAGGAAGTTTAATGTTTAGCTTTAACTTTTGTTGGTGCGATTAGTTCTTCAAATTAATACTTTGAACTATATTTTCTCTGTCGGGAGAATTGGTTTTGTAGTCCTTTACCAATTTATTAATAGTTTTATGCCTTTTTTGTTTTTACAAGAAATCTTCATTTTTACGTATAAGAGATATGAAAAATAATACAGTAACACACACGATATCTAAAAGATTATGTTCTTCTATTCAAATTGTAAATAGCCGCAAGAGATCATTTCCTCTATCGCTAATGTGGTCTACCTATTTATTTATTTATTTATTTATTTATTTTTTTTGTAAAATTTCAGTTTCGTAATGCACATCCCCCCTCCCCAAGAGTTGTGATGTAGTGGTAAGTACTCCTTAATCAGAGATCTTGGATCCAAATTTGTAGGGTCCCAATGCGGGTACTGAACATCAGGTGGGAAATAAAAAATGTACAGAACAACTCCTTTAGAATTTGCAATTTTTGAGCGTGTTGGCTTGGTACGACTCTACTTTTCATATCTCTCGTCATCTCCTAACTCCTATGGTTCACCAACCACTGATTAATTATGACACCGCTAACAAAAATCTTGCGACGATATTGAGATAAATTTCTTTTCATAAATTGGTAATTCGTACATCATTTATCGGCGTTAGCTATAACCTTTTAGTTAGTGAATACAATACTTTTTGCTATTATTATGTAACTTTTAGATATGAATTTACTTTCAAAAAAAAAAAGGATCGATGTTGGTTATCAACTAAGGACCAACCACTTTGGACGTCTCACCACTAAGTTAAATAAATCACTTTGTTCTCGAAAAAAACCCCAAATCCATGGTGGCTACATCCACATCCATGGCCATTCGTTCATCCGCCAATGCCAGCTGGCGGTTTTCATCATGCATGGCCATTCCCCCATCCACCGATGCCTGCTGGTGGTTTTAAGTTTCCTCATCCATGGTTTCATCGTCATCCATGGCCATTCATGCATCCACCAGTTCCATCTCCACCTAAAGGAGACAAGAATTAATTGAAAATATGAAGAGAAGTGTTGGATCAACATCTTATTGATCACATATTTTTCTTTAGGTTAATATCTTTAGGATTTATGTCTTAGGTTATTTTTGATAAAAATTAAAATAAATGATCGTTCTAGGGTAGTTATTATAATTTCTTAGATTTTCCAAGTAGCTTTCGATGGTAGAAATGTTATTAATTTGATTCGGCTTATCATGAAATAAAATCTGTAGTATTATTGCTTTAGCTTTTATGATTTGTAGTTATTTTATGTTGATTGTTCTCCATTTCTATTACTAAATTAACGTGTCGTTCCAAGTACGTTCCGTTATGCATGCAAATTACGTGATCAAGGCAGTGGCGGAGCCAAAACTTTTATTAAGAGGTGTCAAAATATATAAAAGTAAATATACCAGAAAATTAAGGGGAGTCAACACATAATATATAAATACTCAATAAGGTGGCTCCGCCACTGGATCAAGGGATGGAATGAAGATAATGGAAAACTGCAACAATGATCACTTTCCTTCTCGAGCTATAGAAGGTGCCAGTATCGGGGAAAAAAATAAATCAAAATGACAAAATCAGACCAATTAAGCACAACTATGTAGAAATGAATCAAAATCAGGAAATAATATAACCTTGATTAAATTGCATGATATATGAGATATTCAATTTAAGCAATATCACCTAATTAAGGTCAATATCATCCTTTCCAAATAGAGAATATTTGATATTGCCTAAAGAAATTTAATTCACCTCTAAAGAAATTCAATTCTCCTTCTGAAACCCAATCTCTTATCTAACTCTCTAATCTTCCCCATTACATTATAAAATCTCCTATATATAATTATATCATTTCAGATACACTTACCTAATCAAATAGACTCATCTCTCAAACTATAAATTCTACTCTTTATGATCACAATTCATTCATCAAATTGTCTATGTCCCTATTGCCATGACTAAGAGCACTTTCTTTTCGACTTAGGGTATGTTTGGTATGGAAAATATTTTCCGAAAAATATTTTTTAATTTTTTCATGTTTGGTTGGCTTAAATATTTTTGAAAATATTTTTCTCATCAACTCATTTTCCTCCAATTGGAGGAAAATATTTTTTCTCTATGAAGAAAAGGGAAAATATTTTCCGAAACTCTTTTTTAACCTTCCCCACCCTATTTCCCATCCGCACCATCCTACCCTTACCACCCATCCATCCCACCCCACCCTTGCCCAACCCACCCCGCCCCAACCCCCACCCTAAATAGAAATATTATTAATGGTACTTTCTTTTCATGTTATAGACAAAGTACTTTTTTTTTTCATGATATAAAAAAAAGTATTTTCTTCATTTTAACAAAAATGTACTTTCTGTAAAAAAAAATATTTTCTTTCCTTTCAACAAAATGATATAGTAAAAAATATTTTCTTTCATTTCAACAAATATTTTTTTTCATGATGTAGAAAAAGTGTTTTCTTTCATTTCGACAAAAAAAGTATTTTCTTTTCATGATGTAGAAAAAATATTTTCTTTCATTTCAACAAAATGAGTATTTTCTGTTTACCCTAAAAAACAGATAATAATTAAATTTATTTGTGGTTTTAAGGATACATGGATTAATACGATACAAACGACAAATTGCGTAAGATTAAATGGATAAAGGAGGTAATAAATTATCAAACCACTTGAGGAAGGTGATTCCAGAATTAACAATAGCCTTAATAAAATATCCGCCCTTGATCCCGGACTCACAATGACCAAGCACTGATGAACAAGAACTAGAACTTTGAATAACAGAGAAAATAATAGTATATTGCCTTGATATGTGTGTTACAGTGTCCCTAATGAATAATCAGACTCCCTTTATATAGTAGGGGAGTTTTACCCTAAGTACAATTCTATGAAAGTAAAAAATCTTTTATTTAACCAATCACTGGTTCTGTGCCGATATGTGCCAAGATCCACGCTGTGATATCTGACTGGTCACGAATATCATGGCCTTTTGTTGGTCGTGCTCGGTTACCTGGTAGTGTTCTCCGAGGCCTTTGGGATTCGAATCGAACTTGGGGTCATGGCCTCGATACTCCTGAGGCCGGGCACTTTGCCCGGATTCCAGCTCGAGGGGCTCTTGGTCTCGATTCTGGTTCCCTGCAGTTACATCTCTTGCTCCGTCTACTTCATCGGAAGACGAGGCCTCTCATGGGCTAAGTTTTACTCGTATACAGATAGTCCCCTCGTTTCTCGAAGAGTACATTTATGAAAATGACGAGAAACGACATGAGCACCTCGATTTCTTCCCCAACACGCCGTAGCAGAAACGACAAAAGATTCAAAATGTTCCGTCACATATGTCATAATGACTTCAAACGAATGTCAGCCGTTGGAAGGTCGTCCTTGGATACGAAACAACGCGAAGCCTCTATAAATACTCCCCTCTTTCGTTCATTTTTTACTTTTTGATCAAGCTTCTACCCTCGTACCTTCAGGATATCACTACCTCTCTTCCTACCCTAAAAGTTTTACCTCCGTTCTTCAAGAGTTTTCAGCAAATTGCAAGTTTTCGTTTATCTTTTATCCAAACCATCACGTTTGATTTTTTTAGTAAGCTTTTATCCTTCATATCCTAATCTTCCTTTTCACTTGTTTTAATAGATAACAATGATGAAGACATCTAAGACTGTTCCCCCAAAAGTTGTTACTTCCTCTTCAAGATCGACCGCCGAGGCCGAGGAGATCACTCCTGATGTGGTTGACCTCGAGAGGTCCGCTCCAGGTGTGGTTACCGATGAACCGGCAACCGGACCTTCCTTAAAAATCTTCGTCCCTGAGGGGTGTTCGGTCGCAGACGAATTTAAGGTAGAAAAACCCTCATCGGTGCAAGGCTGATGTGAGGCGGTATCTAGGTACATTTTCTCCATCACCGAGGCCGTCCTTCCTGCGGTTCACAAGGACTGCGGCTGGGCGGATAAGGACATAGTAATCCCCGGGCCCGATGACGACATTAATACCCATGTGGATGGGTATTTGAGTGTTTACACTTACCCCTTCACACTGGGCCCGGTGGATCTGGTTGTTCAGGACTTCTGTAGGAGGTATGAAGTGTGCCTCGGTCAAATCCACCCATCGCCGTGGAGGATCATAATCCTCCTCCGATTCTTCATGAATAAAATTTGCTACTGCTTGTTCACCATCGATCATCTACTCTGCATGTACACTCGCTGAATCTTCCGGGGGGAAGGGGGGACTGATAAAGCTCGTACGACGAGCCAGCAAAGCCCCATTTTCAAGCATCGATGAGGACCAGGATCAGGATTGGCAGGGACGCTTTGTTCGGGTGAGGACCGCTGACCTGATACCTCCCGAATTTAGGCCATTCCTCGAGAAGTGGAATGTAGCACGTAAGTGTCCTTTTTTTTAGATGTCAATTTTACGCTTTGCTTGCCTTTTCCTCATCGGTATTTGCTGTGGTGCAGCCCTATCTCGAGTCCTAAATGCCATTCCTCGGCTCAAGAAGTGGATCGTGGGAAATTTTTCGCAGATGCCTTATGCCGAGCGCTCATGGCGCGAGCTCTCGAAGGGCCGCTGGGAGGCCCGCTCCCACGGTAAGATTTCTTTTCCTGAATAAGTAGCACTAGGCTTTCTTTTTCAGCACTATGTTCTTGTTCCTTCTCTTCTAATTTTGCAGGCTTGCCTAAGACCATTGAGCTTAGGCCCTTAGTAGGGGGCGAAGACCTACCCGCTGATCCTTCTACTTCGGGGCAGCCCGGGGCTCCAGTAGGAGAGAAGAAATGAAGGAAGGCTCCGAATTCCCTGAGCTCGGAGAAAAAGAAACCAAGAAGAAGGTTGGCTAGTAAGCCAAAGGAAATCTCCATCTCTCGAGTTTATGACCAGGACTCGCTTTACCGGCTCAGGGACGAGCCCGAGGAGGATGATCGTTTTGTGGCCTGTGAGCCGTTTGTCCCGGAGGAGTGGGTGGCAACCGAGGAGGAAACAACGGAGGCTAATCCCCCTCAGGTTCAGGAGGGTGGTGCATAAGTGAGGGTCGAGACCTCTTGAGATGCCGGTTCCGCCCTGCCCGATATTATAGAAATTACGGGGTCACCTTCATTTATAGAGTGCATGTTCGATGAAGCCCGAGCGATGAAAGAGCGATCCAACTAAGGGGCTCATGGCGCGGACGATCCCTTTTGTTGCTTTTTTGATGGTGTGAACTCAACCGCTCTAGAAGATTTCTCCGGGTTGGGTGATTTAGAGGTGCCGAGGAAAATCTCATCCTCGGAGGTCGGTGGGCCGAACTTGAGCCCAAAGTCGATCAACCGGTTCCTCGCCCCGAGCATGGATCCTGGTCAGAAGCGGTCAGTTATCATCACCATCCCGGAGGATGACCAGGTTCTGCCCCTATCGGAGTAGCTAGCTACCTCCGGTGCCTGGTAACCGAAGAAGATCAGGCGAAAATAAATGAGGTGGATATGTTGTGCTTGTTCAGCGAAGCACGACAGGTGCTGAACCGGGTAAGGTGTCATTACACTCTATTGTCTTCGAATTTAATTTTTGATACCTCTTACTCCTTTTCCTTTTCATATCTTTGCAGGCCTCGGTACTCCATCATGAAGCCTTTCTACGGTACCTGGGTGAGGTTAACCAGCTCGAGGCTGAGGTCAAGGAGCTTGCTGAGAAGAGGGACCTGTATAAGCTTCTCAGCGAGCAACGCGAATAAGTAGTAAAGAATCTCTGGGATGAGTTGGATGCGGCTCAGAAAGAACATGCCGACCTGGTGGAACAGGTATAGATCTTTGAAGTTAGCAATGACGAGGTAGACATGGCGACTAGCGGTAGAAACCCGCAGGTTCAACAGAAGGTTGACCGGATCGACCAAATTTGAGCTGAGATGGACGAGGTCAAGGCCATGGCCAAAGAGTGGAAGTGAAAATTGGACCGATTGTCTTCAGAGATGGAGACTACCCGGGAGCAGCTGTCCTCGGTGGAGGTCCAACTTCGAGTGGTGAGGGAGAAAGTCGAGGCCCGGGCCCAAAAATCGAAGACCTTTAATCTCAACTGGGCTTGACAATCGCTGAATGGGATGCCTTTGGCAAGGAGCTGAAAATAACCAAGTCAGTGATGAAAACAACCAGGGCCGATGCAGAAGAGATGGTTGCTTAGTACAGAGCTAATGCTGAGGTGGCTTAGGACCGCATGAAAGTCATTGTTGAATATGTGAAGTGGTAGTCCCAAAGAGAGGCTCTCGAGGAGGTCCGTGCCCGAGGTTTCGACCTGTCAGCCGAGATCGAAGATGCTAAAAGACACGTGGCCGAGGCCAAAAAACTAGATGACCCCGAGGACGAGGAAGGCTCTGAGGGATCCAGCAAACCCGAGGGCGGAGAAGATCCGGATGGCCCCAATGACGAGGGTGGCTCCGGTGGAGATTAGTCTTAGGTGCCTTAGATATTTTTCTTTTGTTTTTGTATTTTTGTTCATTTTGTTAAGGTCGTTTGGCCTTTGGAAAGATCTCTATTGAAATATATGTAAGGCTTTCCTTTGGCAATTTTTGAGTTAGTTTCTTTTGGTTTATTCTTTATGATTGCGAAGATTTCAAATGCCTTGGCACGAAATAAAACGTAGTAATAGGGTCTTGTTCGGAGGTTCGAACAAGGCTCGCTCTCGATGTAATTTTGTTTGAAACTCGTGGGGGCTTGGTATGACCGAAAACTTTCCCCAAAGTGCTTACTTAAATATTTTTAGATTATAGTTTTGCTGAGGGTAACCTTTGAACCGGTTTGGAATTTTTGAAGGCCTTATGTTTTGATTACGGGTTTCGAACGTTTACAAGTCGTTTCTAGGATGGCCATAGCCTTTTAAGTTTGGGTACTACCTAATAGGCTTTGTACCCCCGAGCTTCGATACCCGAGCCGTTCGGGCTTACCTAGGACGACAGTCCCCGATTAAGGGTGATCTCTTGGATCCGGATAGAGGTGGCCCTTGGGCTCAATATCTATCCTTAAGAAACGGAATGTAATAGTCTTAAGGGATAAAATATGTATCTGTAAGGTAGAAACTTTATTTTATTTCTGTGCGCAACATAGAAGATTTCAAATGTGTACAAGCTTCGTGTTATGGCTTAAATGGTCTATGTGGGCACGATTCATTTGACCGTTTGGCCCTTACAATATCCTATCCACCGAGCCCATACTGTTCAAGAAGAAAGTTTCCTTCCTTGCTAAATTTATTAACCGAGGGTGATGGCCCCCAGTATTCGAGGTTGATCGTTGAGAGGGCTCGGATACTGTTGATGCGACCCTCAACTCCGGTTCGTAACCGGTCTTAAATTCTAAGTTAGCATGATCTAATGTTTCCTCGTTAAAAATTTTGCCGGAAAACCCATTCGGGACTAAACCAGTTCAAGGAAAAAGGAGTACAACGCGTGTTTTCGGGCCTAATAGCTGCATCATTCTTTGGTCGTTGCCTGTAAGTGTTAGTCCAATTCATAATATATGTAAAGAAAAGAATGAATGGGGTCGTACCTTAGCAGTAGTATCATTTTAAATGGGTTACGTTCTAGTTGTTCGGTAGTCGCTCACCATTTCCTGCTTCGAGTTTGTATGATCCGTTGTCGGTAATCTCGATAATTCGATATGGAACTTCCCAATTCGGTCCCATCTTCCCTCCATTTGGGTTCCGGGTGTTCGTTGTCACCTTTCTTAACACCAAATCCCCGATATTGAAGTGTCGGAGGTTGGTTCTCCAGTTGTAATACCTTTCGATCCGTTGTTTTTGGGCGGCCACCCGGACGAGGGCGACCTCACACCTCTCATCTAATAGTTCTAGAATCGTGCTCATGGCCTTAGAATTTGACTCTTCGATCACATATCGGAACCTGAAACTCGGTTCTCCTACTTTGACTAGTATTAGCGCTTCGGCACCGTAGACCAGCGAGAATGGGGTGGCCCCGGTCCTAGATTTTGAGGTCGTACGATATTCCCACAGGACTTCGGGCAAAATTTCCTTTGGCGTCGGTCAATCTCTTCTTAAGGTTTTGGAGTATGGTCTTGTTCATAGACTCCGCCTGCCCGTTCCCACTAGGGTGACCATTTAGAAAAATAGTCAGTCATAAATAATATAAATTGAGCCTTACAGGGTGCCCATGGCAGGGGACCGACGATGTCCATCCCCCATTTCATGGATGGACAATGTGACAGGACCGAATGCAGTAGCTCCCCGGGCTGATGGATCATCGGTGCGTGCTTCTGACATCTGTCGCATTTTTGTACAAACTCCTTCGCATCGTTTTCCATGTTGATCCAGTAGTAGCCGACTCAGATTATCTTTTGAACCAGCGACTCGACACCTGAACGGTTCCCGCAGGTGCCTTCGTGAACTTCCCTCAAAACATATTCGGTATCTCCCGGTCCCAGACATATGGCGAGTGGGATATCCAACGTTCTCCTGAATAGGGTATTATCTTCGGACAAGCTGAACCTGGCAGCCTTTGTGCGCAAGGCTCTCGATTCTTTAGGATCTGAGTACAATTTCCCGGTCTTCAGGTAATCTATATACTTGTTTCTCCAGTTCCAGGTTAAGCTTGTCGAGTTTATCTCGGTGTGGCCTTCTTCCACTACTGATTTCATGAGTTGTACGACCGTTCCCGAGCTGAATTCATCATCATCAACCAACGATCCAAAGTTAGCGAGAGCATTGGCTTCGCTGTTTTGATCCTAAGGTACATGTTGCAGGGTTAACTCCTTGAAACAGTATAGCGTTTACCTGTAGTTTATCCAGGTACCTTCACATTCATTCCTCTTTGACTTCGAACGTCCCATTGACTTAGTTCACCGTAAGGAGGGAATCGCACTTAGCTTTGATCACCTCGGCCCCTAGGAATTTAGCCAGCTTGAGACCTGCAATTTTACTCGGCCTCATACTCGGCCTCATTGTTAGTCAATTTTACATTTCTAATAGATTGCCTAACTACATTACCCGTCAGTGGATTCAACACGATGCCAAGTTCGGACCCCTTTGCGTTCAAGGCCCCGTCCGTAAAGAGGGTCCAGATCCCCGAGGAAGTCCCCGAGTTCGACAACAATTCCCTTTCGATATCGGGTATTAGGGCCGGCATGAAGTCGGCCACGAAGTTTGCCAAAATTTGAGATTTGATGGCGGTTCGAGGTCGATATTCGATATCGTATCCATTGATTTCCACGGCCCATTTGGCCAAACGTCCTGAGAGCACTGGTTTATGCATTATGTTTCTCAACGGGTAAGTATTCACGACACTTATGGGATGGCATTGGAAATACGGGTTTAACTTCCTAGAGGTGCTTAGCAAAGAGAGAGCCAATTTTTCCAGGTGAGGATACCTAGTTTCGGCCTCGCTTAGAGTCCTGCTAATATAATAGATAGGAAATTGTGTACCTTCCTTTTCCTGGACCAGGACTCCACTTACCGCTATCTCGGATACCGCTAAGTATAAGTAAAACTGCTCGTCAACCTTCGGAGTATGAAGCAAAGGCGGGCTCAAAAGGTATCACTTGAGTTCTTCCAAGGCTTGTTGGCACTCAGGGATCCATGAGAAGTTATTCTTCTTCTTCAATAACAAGAGAACCGATGGCTCTTGTTGGAGGTCCTGGAAATGAATCGACCCAAGGCGGCTATGCGCCCGGTTAACCTTTGAACGGCCTTGACATTGTCTACCACGGTAATGTCCTCTATGGCCTTGATTTTATCGGGATTGATCTCGATTCCTCGGTTGGACACTTGTAATGACCCGGCTGGTCGTTTTGAGTATTACAACCCTATTTTCCCATTTACTGCTCAGTTTATGCTTTACAATTGTTATGAGACTTGTCGGGGTAATTGGTTTGGGTCTGGTGAGGTTTTGAAATGAATTGAGACACTTAGTCTCCAAAATGAAAGTTTAAGTTGAAAAGGTTGGCCGTATATTTACTTATATGTAAACGACCCCATAATAGAATTTTGATGATTTCAATAGCTCCGTATGGTGATTTTGGAATTAGGAGCGTGTCCGAAAAATTATTTAGAAGTCTGTAGTTAAATTAGGCTTGAAATGGCAAAAATAGAAATGTAAGTTTAGAAGTTTGACCGGGGAGTTGACTTTTTGATATCGGGGCCGGAATCCTATTATGAAAATTGGAATACCTCCGTTATGTCATTTATGACTTGTGTGCAAAATTTGAGGTCAATCGGACTTGATTTGATAGGTTTCATCGTCGAATGTAGAAGTTGGAATTTCCTAGTTTCATTAGTCTTGAATTGGGGTGGGATTTGTGTTTTTAGCGTTATTTGATGTGATTTGAAGCTTTGACTAATTTTGTATGATGTTTTGGGACTTGTTGGTATATTTGGTTGAGGTCCCGGGTGCCTCAGGTGTGTTTCGGGGTGGTTTCGGACCAAGTTTGGCTGGGTTACTATTGGTGGTTTGTTGGTACTCATGTTGTTCTTCGCGAATGCGAAGGGACTCACGCGTTTGCGAAGGGTAAATTTGTACTGGCCCATTTTGTGCTTCGCGCTCTTGATCGAGGGCACGCGTTCATGAAGATTCTGGGGACAAATCTACGCGTTCGAGATTGAGGCGTTCGCGAAAGGGAAAGCCGGCCTCGGGGAAATTGGTCTTTGCGTTTGTGATGGAGAGGACGCGTTCGCGATTGAGCATCCAGGTGAAGCATCGCGTTCGCGAGGCAAAGCTCGCATTTGCAAAGAAGAAAAATTGGGAAGCACAAAATTGTGATTCGCGAACGCGATGGACATGTCGCGTTCGCGAAGAAGGAATCGCTGGGTAGAGAGTTTAAGTTCTGAAAATGGGACTTTGTCCCATTTTCCATTTTTACCGATTTGGATCTCGGAGAGAGATGATTTTTGGGAGATTTTTAAGGAAAACAACGGGGTAAGTGTTCTTAACTCAATATTGGTTAAATTACCCGAATCCATGGTTGTTTTTAACATTTAATGGGTGAATTAAATTGAAAATTTAGAAAAACCTCTTGGTTTAACTTGAAGATTTGAGGGTTGAGTTGATGTCGGAATTAGGTAAAATTGGTATGGTTAGACTCGTGGTTGAATGGGCTTTCAGATTTTTTAACTTTTGTCAGGTTCCGATATGTGGGCCCTACAGCAATTTTGAGTTAAATTTTGGATTTTTGTCTAAAAATTTGTATTTTCATATAGAATTTGTTCCTATAATTTGTATTGACTGAATCGAATTAATTGTGACTAGATTCGAGCCGATCGTAGTCGGAAAATCGAGAGAAAGGCATTCTTATCGACTGATTGAGCTTGGCTTGAGGTAATTGGCTTGTCTAACCATATGTGGGGGCAATCCCCTTGTGATTTGATACTGTTGTAATATTTTATGATATGTGAGCGCCGTGTACGTGAGATGACGAGTTCGTACACATGCTAAATTTTGAAATATCGGTTCTTACTGAGTAGTCTTCTTTTAAATTCTTTAACTGAGTTGCTTTAGTAAATGTAGTGATCGTGTTTAGTCTAGTATCACATGTCTATGCGCCCTAACTCTTTCTTGCAATATGTGCAACATGCTTAGCTGAATTACCTGCCTATTTGATTTGATTTAAATCTTTAACTGTGAGATTCTTGCTATAAATTCGTTGTTTCCTTCGGATATCTATTGCATATTTACTTAGGGACTACGAGGTGGTTCCTCGAGAGATCTTCCTGTACTGCATATTTACTTTTGGCACTACGAGGCGGTTCCTCGAGAGATCCTTCTGTACTGCATATTTACTTTTGGGACTACGAGACGGTTACTCGGGAGATCCCCATGTGCTGCATATTTACTTTTGTGACTATGAGGTGGTTCCTCAGAAGATCTCCCTGTACTGCATATTTAATTTTGGGCTTACGAGGCTGTTCCTCGGGAGATCCCCCTGTACTGCATATTTACTTTAGGCACTACGAGGCGGTTCCTCGGGAGATCCACCTGCATTGCAAATTTACTTTTGGGACTACGAGGCAGTACCTCGGGAGCGCCCCTGTTATTTACCTCTATTTGCTGTGTTGTTCACTTCTCAGTCATTTCGTTATATTATTATATCCTCTGTCTTACTTTTCTAGTGCCCTGACCTCGTCACTAATCTACCGAGGTTAGGCTTGGCACTTACTGTGTACCGCTGTGGTGTACTCATACTATGATTCTTCACATCTCTTTGTACAAGTCCGGATACTTCTTACCAGCCCAGATATCAGTGAGCTACCTGTGTGCGGAGACTTCAAGGTACATCTGCCATCGTCCGCAGACATTAGAGTCCCCTCTATCCTTATCATGTTGTTTTCCTTAATTTAGTAGACTCTAATGTATAAAGACATTAGTATTTCTCTTAAAAGCGTGTGACTTGTTTCTACCTGGTTTTGGGAGATTGTAGTTCTTTGACTTGTATTTTTCACTTATTACAACTATTGAGGTTTGAGTTGCAGACTCTTATTATGTTATTCTGCAATTTGTTAGGCTTACCTAGTCTTAGAGACTAGGTGCAATAACGACATCCTACGGAGGGTGAATTGGGATCGTGACAAGTTGGTATCAGAGCTCTAGGTTCATAGGTGTTATGAGTCACAAGCAGGTTTAGTAGAGTCTTGCGGATCGGTACACAGACGTCTGTACTTATCTTCGGGAAGCTATGGAACTGTTAGGAAAATGTTCAATTCTTTGATTCCTTGTCGTGCGCATTTGTTGACTTCAAAATTCTAAACTCTTGTCTTTCTATTCTCTCACATATGGTGAGGACACGCTCAACTGGATCCGATGATCAGACACCCACGCCCCCTGATGGAGCCGCAAAAGGCCGGGGCCGGGGCAGAGGTCGAACCAGAGGCCGAGAAAGACCACGTGGTGCAGCCAGAGCACCTGTACGAGCTGCTGCAGTAGAGCCACCAGTAGCTCCAGTTGAAGAGCAGGCACCCGAGATGCCTGTTACTACCCCTGCACTTTAGGTGACTCTTGCTCAGTTTTTGAGCATGTTTGACACTCTAGATCAGGAAGGGTTGATTCCACTTGCTCTTGCCACATCTCAGGATGGGGGAGGAGCACAGACTCCCATCGCCCGTACCCCAGAGCCATGGGCCCAGGTTGACCATGCCCCAGAGGTTATACTAGTGCAACCAGTTGTCCCAGTTCGGCCCGAGGTTAGGGCAGTAGTTTCAGAGGGGGAGCAACTCAGGCTCGAGAGGTACAAGAAGTGCCACCCTCCCACTTTTAGCGGTTTGGCTTCGGAAGATGCTCAGGGTTTTCTTGAGGAATGTCACTGTATCCTCTGTACTATAGGTATTGTGGATTCTAGTGGGGTTTCTTTCACGACATTCCAACTTAGAGGAGCGGCCTACCAGTGGTGGCAGACATACGAGTTAAATAGTCTGGCTGAGGCAGCTTCACTCACTTGGACTCAGTTTTCAGATTGCCTAACTACATTACCCATCAATGGATTCAACACGATGCCAAGTCCGAACCCCTTTGCATTCGAGGCACCGTCCGTAAATATGGTCTAGATTCCCGAGGAAGTCCCCGAGTTCAATAACAATTCCCTTTTGACCTCGGGTATTAGGGACGGCATGAAGTCGACCACGAAGTCCGCCAAAATTTGAGAATTGATGGCGGTTCGGGGTCGATATTCGATATCGTATCCGCTGATTTCCATGGCCCATTTGGCCAAACGTCCCAAGAGCTCGGGTTTATGCATTATGTTTCTCAACGGGTAAGTAGTCACGACACATATGGTATGGCATTGGAAATACCGTTTTAATTTCCTAGAGGTGCTTAGTAAAGCGAGCGCCAATTTTTCCAAGTGAGGATACCTAGTTTTGGCCTTGCCTAGAGTCATGCTAACATAATAGATAGGAAATTGCATACCTTCCTCTTCCTCGGCCAGGACTCCACTTACTGCTATCTCGGATACTGCTAAGTACAGGTACAACTGCTCGTCAACCTTCGGAATATGAAGTAAAGGCGGGCTCGTAAGGTATCACTTGATTTCTTCCAAGGCTTGTTGGCACTCCGGAGTCCATGAGAAGTTATTCTTCTTCTTCAATAATGAGAAGAACCGATGGCTCTTGTCAGAGGTCTTTGAAATAAATCAACCTAAGGCGGCTATGTGCCTGATTAACCTTTGAACGGCCTTGACATTGTCTATCACGGTAATGTCTTCTATGGCCCTGATCTTATCGGGATTGATCTCGATTCCTCGGTTGGATACTTGTAACGACCCAGCCGGTCATTTTGAGTATTACAATCTCGTTCCCCAATTTACTGCTTAATTTATTCTTTATAGTTATTATGAGACTTATCGGGGTAATTAGTTCGGGTCCGGTGAGGTTTTAAAATGAATTGAGATAGTCTCCAAAATGAAAACTTAAGTTGAAAAGATTGACCAGATATTTACTTATGTGTGTAAATGACCATGGAATAGAATTTTGATAATTTCAATACCTCCGTATGGTGCTTTTGGGCTTAGGACCGTGTCCAGAAAATTATTTTGGAAGTCCGTAGTTAAATTAGGCTTGAAATGGCAAAAATAGAAATTTTAGTTTGAAAGTTTGACCAGGGAGTTGACTTTTTGATATCGGGACAGGAATCCGATTATAAAAATTGGAATAGCTCCGTTATGTCATTTATGACTTGTGTACAAAATTTGAGGTCAATCGGATTTGATTTGATAGGTTTCGGCATCGAATGTAAAAGTTGAAATTTTCTTGTTTCATTAGGCTTGAATTGGGGTGTGATTCACATTTTTTGCATTATTTGATGTGATTTGAGGCTTCAACTAAGTTCGTATGATATTTTGGGACTTGTTGGTATATTTGGTTGAGGTCCTGGGGGCCTCGTGTGTGTTTCAGGGTGGTTTCAGACCAAGTTTGGCTGGGTTGTTGTTGCTGGTTTGCTGGTACTCATGTTGTTCTTCGCGAATGTGAAGGGACTCACGCATTCGCGAAGGGGAAATTTGGGCTGGCCCATTTTGTGCTTCACGTTCTCGACCGAAGGCACGCGTTCGTGAAGGTTTTGGGGCAAAGCTACGTGTTCGAGATTGAGGCGTTCGCGAAATAAAAAGTCGGCCTGGGGGAAAATGGTCTTCGCATTCACGATGGAGAGGACGCGTTCGCGGTTGAGCAGCCCGATGAAGCATCGCGTTCCCGAGGCAAAGCTCACGTTTGTGAAGAAGAAAAATTGGGAATCACAAAATTGTGCTTCGCGAACGCGATGGACATGTCACGTTCGCGAAGAAGGAATCGCTGGGTAGAGAGTTTAAGTTCTGAAAATGGGACTTCGTCCCATTTTCCATTTTTACCTATTTGGAGCTCGGAGAGAGACAATGTTTGGGAGATTTTCAAGTAAAACAACGGGGTAAGTGTTCTTAACTTAATATTGGTTAAATTGCCCAAATCCATGGTTGTTTTTAACATTTAATGGGTGAATTAAGTTGAAACATTTAGAAAACCCTCTTGGTTTAATTTGAATATTTAAGGGTCGAGTTGATGTCGGAATTAGGTAAAATTGGTATGGTTAGACTCGTGGTTGAATGGGCTTTCGGATTTTGTAACTTTTGTCAGGTTCCGATACGTGGGCCCTACGACAATTTTGAGTTAAATTTCGGATTTTTGTCTAAAAATTTGTATTTTCATATGGAATTTGTTCCTATAATTTGTATTGACTGAATCGAATTAATTGTGACTAGATTCGAGCTGATCGGAGTCAGAAAATTGAGGGAAAGGCATTCTTATCGACTGATTGAGCTTGGCTTGAGGTAATTGGCTTGTCTAACCATATGTGGGGGCAATCCCCTTGGGATTTGATACTGTTGTAATATTTTATGATATGTGAGCGTCGTGTACGTGAGGTGACGAGTTCGTACACATGCTAAATTTTGAAATATCAGTTCTTGCTGAGTAGTCTTCTTTTAAATTCTTTAACTGAGTTGCTTTAGTATATATGTAGTGATCATGTTTAGTCTAGTATCACATGTCTACGCGCCCTAACTGTTACTTGCAATATGTGCAACATGCTTAGCTGAATTACCTGCCTATTTGATTTGATTTAAATCTTTAACTGTGAGATTCTTGCTATAAATTCGTTGTTTCCTTCGGATATCTGTTGCATATTTACTTAGGGACTACGAGGTGGTTCCTCGGGAGATCCTCCTGTACTGCATATTTACTTTTGGCACTACGAGGCGGTTCCTCGAGAGATCTTTCTGTACTGCATATTTACTTTTGGGACTACGAGACGGTTCCTCGGGAGATCCCCATGTGCTGCATATTTACTTTTGGGACTATGAGGCGGTTCCTCAGGAGATCCCCCTGCATTGCATATTTACTTGTGGGACTACGAGACGGTACCTCGGGAGCACCCCTGTTGTTTACCTTTATTTGCTGTGTTGTTCACTTCTTTGTCATTTTGTTATATTATTATATCCTCTGTCTTACTTTTCTATTATTTCTAGTAGGGCCTGGCCTGACCTCATCACTACTCTAACGAGTTTAGGCTTGACACTTACTGGGTACCGTTGTGGTGTACTCATACTAGCTTTTGTACATCATTTTGTGTAGAACCAGATACTTCTTACCAGCCTAGATATCGGTGAGCTACCTGTGTGTGGAGACTTCAAGGTACATCTGCCAACGTACGCAGACCTCGGTATCCCCCTCTATCCTTATCATGTTGTTTCCCTTATTTTAGTAGACTCTGATGTATAGAGACATTAGTATTTCTCTTAGAAGCTTGTGACTTGTTTCTACCGGGTTTTGGGAGATTTTAGTTCTTTGACTTATAGTTTTCATTTATTACAACTATTAAGGTTTGAGTTGCAGACTCTTATTATGTTATTCCGCAATTTGTTAGGCTTACCTAGTCTTAGAGACTAGGTTCCATCACGACATCCTACGGAGGGTGAATTGGGGTCATGAGAAGTTGGTATCAGAGTTCTAGGTTCATAGGTGTTATGAGTCACAAGCAGGTTTAGTAGAGTATCGCGGATTGGTACAGAGATGTCTGTACTTATCTTCGGGAGGCTATGGAACCGTTAGGAAAATGTTCAATTCTTTGATTCCTTATCGTGCGCATTTGTTGACTTCGAAATTCTAAACTCTTGTCTTTCTATTCTCTCACAGATGGTGAGGACACGCACAACTGGATCGTATGATCAGACAACCACACCCTCTGTTGGAGCCGCAAGAGGCCGGGGCCGGGGCAGAGGCCGAGCTAGAGGCCGAGAAAGACCACGTGGTGCAGCCAGAGCACCTGCACGAGCTGCTGCAGCAGAGCCACCAATAGCTCCAGTTGAAGAGCAGGCACCCGAGATGCCTGTTACTACCCCTGCACTTCAGGAGACTCTTGCTCAGTTTTTGAGCATGTTTGGCACTCTAGCTCAAGCAGGGTTGATTCCACTTGCTCCTGCCACATCTCAGGCCGGGGGAGGAGCACAGACTCCCATCGCTCGTACCCAGAGCCTTAGACCCAGGTTGTCCATACCTAGAGGTTATACCAGTGCAGCCAGTTATCCCAATTTGGCCCGAGGTTAGTGCAGTAGTTTCAGAGGGGGAGTAGATCAAGCTCGAGAGGTATAAGAAGTACCACCCTCCCAGTTTCAGCGGTTTGGCTTACGAAGATACTCAGGTTTTTCTTGATGAATGACACCATATCCTTCGTACTATAGGTATTGTGGATTCTAGTGGGGTTTCTTTCATGGCATTCCAGCTTAGAGGAGCGGCCTACCAGTGGTGGCGGGCATACGAGTTGGATAGTCTGGCTGAGGCTGATTCACTTACTTGGACTTAGTTTTCAGATATTCTCTTGAGGGAATATGTTCCTCAGAGTCTTAGAGATGCATGTCGTGCATAGTTTGAGCATTTGCGCCAGAGTTTTATGACCGTGTCAGAGTATGCAGTCCAATCTAGTGATTTGGATAGGCATGCACCAGCCTTGGTTGCTACTGCTCGAGAGCGGGTTCACCGATTTATTGAGGGGCTCCACCCTAGTATCAGATTCAGTATGGCTCGAGAGTTGGAGATGGACATTTCATACCAACAGGTGGTGTCGATTGCTAGGAGATTAGAGGGTATGCGGATCCGGGAGAGAGAAGAGAGGGAAACTAAGAGACCCCAAGATTCTGGCATGTATAACAGTTCTTGTGCTCCATCTATAGCTTGTCAGGGTAGGGGTTATGGGAGTCGTCCTGTTCATTCAGCACTTCCAGCAGCCAGCGGTACTACGGCCATTCCTGGGCCCTAGGATCCCTATTATACACCGCTAGTGTCTAGTGTACCTCCTTTACAGGGTGCTTCCAGCGGTTTGTCCAGTCGATCAAGCCCGAGCCAGTCACAACAGACACGTCCTTCGAAAGCTTATTTTGAGTGTGGTGACACTCGTCTTATGGTGAGGGATTGTCCCAGATTCAGGAGGGGTGCACCTCTATAGATTTTGCAGGCTCCACTTATTCTACAGGGCCCTCAAGCTTCTCAGGCCATGGTTACTGCACCAATTGCCACTCTACCTGCACATCCGGCTAGAGGTGGAGGTCAGATAGGTAGAGTCGCCCAAGAGGGGGAGGGTAGGCCGAATATTATGCCCTTCCTGCTAGGATGGAGGCACTTGCATCCGATTCTGTTATCACAAGTATTGTTCCGGTCTATCATAGAGATGCATCGGTCTTATTTGATCCAGGCTCCACTTATTCTTACGTGTCATCTTATTTTTCCCCGTATTTGGGCGTACCCCGTGATTCTTTGAGTTCTTCTATTTATGTATCTACACCCGTGGGTGAATCTATTATTGTTAACCACGTGTATTAGTCGTGTTTGATTGTTATCAGTGGTTTTGAGACCAAAGCTGATATATTATTGCTCAGTATGGTGGATTTTGATATTATTTTGGCCATGGACTGGTTGTCACCCTATCACGCTATCCTTGATTGTCACGCCAAAATGGTGACGTTGGCTATGCCAGGTCTACCGTGGCTAGAGTGGAGAGGTACCTTGGATCATGTTCCTAGTAGAGTTATTTCATTTCTTAAGGTTCAACGAATGGTTGAGAAGAGGTGTGATGCGTATCTGGCCTATGTGAGAGATGTTAGCGTTGATACTCCTATCGTGGAGTCAGTTCATGTAGTAAGGGAGGATTTTCCTGATGTATTTCCAGTGGATCTTCCGGGTATGCCACCCAATAGGGATAATGACTTTGGCATTGATTTGTTATCGGGCACTAAGCCTATTTCTATTCCACCATATCGTATGGCCCCATCATAATTGAAAGAATTAAAAGAGCAGTTACAAGAGCTGCTTGATAAGGGTTTTGTTCGGACCAGTGTATCGCCTTGGGGTGCTCCTGTCTTATTTGTGAAGAAGAAGGATGGTTCTATGCGGATATGTATTGATTACCGCCAGTTGAACAAGGTTACAGTGAAGAACATGTATCCATTGCCACGTATTGATGACCTATTTGATCATCTTCAGGGTGCCAGAGTGTTCTCAAAAATTGATTTGTGGTCAGGGTATCATCAATTGAAGATTCGGGAATCATATATTCCAAAGACTAACTTCAAGATTCAGTATGGTCATTACAAGTTTCTTGTAATGTCATTTGGGCTGACCAACGCCCCAACAACATTTATGCACTTGATGAACAATGTATTTCAGCCCCAGATTCGTTATTATGTTTATTGACGACATTCTGGTGTACTCCCGGAGCCAGGAGGATCATGAACAACACCTGAGGACTGTGCTTTAGACTTTGAGAGAAAAGAAGTTGTATGCAAAATTTTCAAAGTGTGAATTCTTGCTTGATTCAGTGGGATTTTTGGGTCATATAGTTTCGTGCGAAGGGATCAAGGTAGATCCGAAGAAGATTGAGGCAGTGTAGAGTTGGTCCAGACCGTCCTCAGCTACGAAGATCCGGAGTTTTCTTGGCTTGGCGGGGTATTATCGCCGATTTGTAGAAGGTTTCTCTTCTATTGCTGCACATATGACCAAATTGACCCAGAAAGGTGCTCCGTTCAGGTGGACCGAGGAATGCGAGGAGAGCTTTCAAAAGCTCAAGACAACTTTGACTACAACCCCAGTATTGATGTTGCCTACAGGTTAAGGGTCTTATACTGTGTATTGTGATGCATGGCATATTGGTCTCATTACAGTGCTGATGCAAGATGGTAGGGTGATTTCCTATGTATCCAGACAATTAAAGGTACATGAGAAGAATTATCCAGTCCACGACCTTGAGTTAGCAGCTATTGTTCATGCCTTGAAGATTTGGCGGCATTATTTATACGGTGTCCATTGTGAGGTTTATACCGATCACCAGAGTCTACAACATATGTTTAAACAGAAGGATCTTAATTTGCGGCAGCAGAGATGGTTGAAGTTACTTAAGGATTACGACATCACCATTCTTTATCATCTCGGGAAGGCCAATATGATGGCCGATGCCCTGAGTTTCAAAGCGGAGAGTTGGGCAGCTTAGCATATCTACTAGTAGTAGAGGCCTTTAGCCTTGGATGTTCAGGCCTTAGCCAACAAGTTTGTCAGATTGGATGTTTTCGAGCCGAGCCGAGTTTTGGCTTGTGTGGTTTCTCGGTCTTCTCTATATGATCGTATCAGGGAGCGTCAGTATGATGACCCCCATCTGCTTGTCCTTAAGGACACAATTCAGCATGGTGATGCCAAAGAAGTCACTATTGGGGATGACAGCGTATTACTGATGCAGGGCAGGCTATGTGTGCCTAATGTAAATGATTTACGTGAGTTGATTCTCCAAGAGGCTCACAGCTCGCGGTACTCCATTCATCCAGTCACCGTGAAGATGTATCAGGATTTGAGGAAGCACTATTGGTGGAGACAGATGAATAAAAACATAGTGGAGTATGTCGCCCGGTGCCTAAATTGTCAACAAGTGAAATATGAGCATCAACGACCGGGTGGATTTCTTTAGAAGTTAGAGATTCCAGAATGGAAATGGGAGTGGATCACTATGGATTTCGTTATTGGGCTTCCACATACTCAGAGGAAGTTCGATGCAGTTTGGGTGATTGTGGATAGATTGACTAAGTCATCTCATTTCATCGCTGTGGTTACTACTTACTCTTCGGAGCAGCTGGCTCAGGTTTATATTTGCGAGATTGTTAGCCTTCATGCCGTATCGGTATCTATCACCTCTGACCGGGGTACGTAGTTTACATCACAGTCTTGGAGAGCAGTGCAGCGAGAATTAGGTACACAGGTTCAGTTGAGTATAACATTTTACCCTCAGACGGACGGACAATCCGAGCGCACTATTCAGATATTGGAGGATATGCTACATGCTTGTGTCATTGATTTTGGGGGTTCTTGGGATCAGTTTCTGCCACTCGCGGAGTTTGCTTACAATATTAGTTACTAGTCGAGCATTCAGATGGCTTCGTATGAGGTTTTATATGGGAGACGGTGCCGATCTCTGGTGGGTTAGTTTGAGCCGGGTGAGGCTAGGCTATTGGGTACTAACTTGGTTCAGAATGCTTTGGAGAAGGTTAAATTGATTCATGAGCGGCTTCGCACGGCGCAGTCTAGACTGAAGAGTTATGCTGACAGGAAGGTCCGTGATGTTGCTTACATGATTGGGGAGAAGGTTCTGTTCAAGATTTCACCCATGAAGGATGTGTTGAGGTTCATAAAGAAGGGCAAGTTGAGTCCTAGGTATATTGGACCTTTTGAAATACTTAAGAAGATTGGAGAGGTGGCTTATGAACTTGCTTTGCAACCTAGTCATCGGGTGTTCATCCAGTCTTTCATGTATCTATGCTTCGGAAGTACGTTGGATATCCGTCTCATGTTTTGGATTTTAGCACAGTGCAGTTGGATGGTAATTTGACTTATGATGTGGAGCCGCTGGCCATTTTAGACCGGCAGGTTCGAAAGTTGAGATAAAAAAATATAGCTTCAGTGAAAGTGTAGTGGAGAGGCCAGCCAGTTGGAGAAGCTACTTGGGAGACAGAGCGGGAGATGCAAAGCAAATATCCACACTTATTTGAGGCTCCAGGTATAATTCTAAACCCGTTCGAGGACGAACGTTTATGTAAAAGGAGGAGAATGTAACGACCCGGCCGACTGTTTGGAGTATTACAACCTCGTTCCTCCATTTACTGCTCAATTTATTCTTTATATTTGTTATGAGACTTGCCGGGGTAATTAGTTTGGGTCCGGTGAGGTTTTGAAATAAATTGAGACACTTAGTCTCCAAAATTAAAACTTAAATTTAAAAGGTTGACCAGATATTTACTTATGTGTAAATGACTCCGGAATAGAATTTTGATGATTTCAATAGCTCCGTATGGTAATTTTGGACTTAGGAGCGTGTCCTAAAAATTATTTGGAAGTCCGTAGTTAAATTAGGCTTGAAATGGAAAAAATTAAAATTTAAGTTTGGAAGTTTGACCGGGGAGTTGACTTTTTGACATCGAGATGGGAATCTGATTATGAAAATTGGAATACCTCCGTTATGTCATTTATGACTTGTGTGCAAATTTTGAGGTCAATCGGACTTGATTTAATAGGTTTCGGTGTCGAATGTAGAAGTTGGAATTTCCTAATTTCATTAAGCTTGAATTGGGGTGTGATTCATATTTTTATCGTTATTTGATGTGATTTGAGGCTTCAAATAAGTTCGTATGATGTTTTGGGACTTGTTGGTATATTTGGTTGAGGTCCCGGGGGCCTCGAGTGTGTTTCGGGGTGGTTTCGGACCAAGTTTGGCCGGGTTGTTGTTGCTGGTTTGCTGGTACTCATGTTGTTCTTCGCGAGCGCGAAGGGACTCACGCGTTCGCGAAGGGGAAATTTGGACTGGCCCATTTTGTGCTTCGCGTTCTCGACCGAAGGCACGCGTTCGCGAAGGTTCTGGGGGCAAAGCTACGCGTTCGAGATTGAGGCGTTCGCGAAAGGGAAAGCCGGCCTGGGGGAAATTGGTCTTTGCATTCACGATGGCGAGGATGCGTTCGCGATTGAGCATCCCGATGAAGCATCGCGTTCGCGAGGCAAGGCTCGCGTTTGCGAAGAAGAAAAATTGGGAATCACAAAATTGTGCTTCGCGAACGCGAGGGACATGTCGCGTTCGCGAAGAAGGAATCGCTGGGTAGAGAGTTTAAGTTCTGAAAATGGGAGAGAGAGACAATGTTTGGGAGATTTTCAAGGAAAACAACGGGGTAAGTGTTCTTAACTCAATATTGGTTAAATTCCCCGAAAATGGTTGTTTTTAACATTTAATGGGTGAATTAAGTTGAAACATTTAGAAAACCCTCTTGGTTTAATTTGAAGATTTGAGGGTCGAGTTGATGTTGGAATTAGGTAAAATTGGTATGGTTAGACTCGTGGTTGAATGAGATTTCAAATTTTGTAACTTTTGTCAGGTTCCGATATATGGGCCCCACAGGCAATTTTTGAGTTAAATTTTTTGATTTTTGATAGAAAATTTGTATTTTCATATAGAATTTGTTCCTATAATTTGTATTGACTGAATCGAATTAATTGTGACTAGATTCGAGCCGACCGGAGTCGAAAAATCGAGGGAAAGGCATTCTTATCGACTGATTGAGCTTGGCTTGAGGTAAATGGCTTGTCTAATCCTGTGTGGGGGAAATCCCCTTGGGATTTGAAACTGTTGTAACATTTTGTGATATGTGAGCGCCGTGTACGCGACGTGACGAGTTCATACACATGCTAAATTTTGAAATATCGGTTCTTGCTGAGTAGTCTTCTTTTAAATTCTTTAACTGAGTTGCTTTAGTATATGTAGTGATCATGTTTAGTCTAGTATCACATGTCTACACGCCCTAACTATTACTTGCAATATGTGCAACATGCTTAGCTGAATTACCTGCCTATTTGATTTGATTTAAATCTTTAACTGTGAGATTCTTGCTATAAATTTGTTGTTTCCTTCGGATATCTGTTGCATATTTACTTTGGGACTACGGGACGGTTCCTCGGAAGATCCCGCTGTACTGCATATTTACTTTTGGGACTACGAGGTGGTTTCTCGGGAGATCCCCTTGTACTGCATATTTACTTCTGGGACTACGAGATGGATCCTCGGGAGATTCCCCTGCAGTGCATATTTACTTTTAGGACTACGAGGCGGTACCTCGGGAGCGCCACTCTGGTTTACCTCTATTTGCTGTGTTGTTCACTTCTTAGTCATTTCATTATATTATTATATCATTTGTCTTACTTTACTATTATTTCTAGTAGGGCCAGACCTGACCTCGTCACTAATCTACCGAGGTTAGGCTTGGCACTTATTGGTACCGTTGTGGTGTACTCATACTACGGTTCTGCACATCCTTTTGTGCAGATCCAGGTACTTCTTACCAGTCCAGATATCAGTGAGCTACCTGTATGTGGAGACTTCAAGGTACATCTGCCATTGTCCGCAGACCTTGGAGTCCCCCTCTATCCTTATCATGTTGCTTTCCTTATTTTAGTAGACTTTGATACATAAAGACATTAGTATTTCTCATAAAAGCTTGTGACTTATTTCTACTGGGTTTTGGGAGATTGTAGTTCTTTGACTTGAAATTTTCATTTATTACAACTATTGGGTTTGAGTTGCAGACTCTTATTATGTTATTCCGCAATTTTTTAAGCTTACCTAATCTTAGAGATTATGTGCCATCACGACATCCTACAGAGGGTGAATTGGGGTTGTGACAACACCATAAATCCCAGGAATATTTCGGACCCGACTCCGAATGCGCATTTTTCCGGGTTCAGCTTCATATTATATTTCTTAAATATGTTGAAGGTTTCATGCAAATGTTTCAAATGGTCCTTTACTCGCAGGGACTTAACTAACATGTCGTCAATATAAACCTCCATTGATTTTTCTATTTGCTCTTCGAACATCCGATTTACTAGGCTTTGGTAAGTAGCACCGACGTTTTTTAGTCCGAATGGCATTACGTTATAACAATAGGTGCCGTATTTAGTGATGAAGGATATGTTTTCCTAGTCGCCCGAGTCCATCCGAATTTGGTTGTACTCGGAGTAGGCATCGAGAAAGCTGAGGTTCTCTTAGCCGTCCGTCGCATCGATCAGGCGATCGATGTTGGGCAAAGGAAAAGAGTCCTTGGGGCATGCCTTGTTCAAGTCTTTATAGTCTATACACATTCTTAATTTATTCCCCTTTTTAGGGACTACTATTGCGTTTGCTAACCAATCTGGGTACTTAACTTCCGAATGGATCCTATTTTAAGGAGTTTAGATACCTCGTCTTTGATGAATGCATGATTGACTTCACACTTAGGCCTCCTTTTCTGTTTGACCAGGTGGAAATTCGGATCCAGGATCAGCTTGTGAGTACTTATTTCCGGCTGGATCCATGTCATGTCAAAGTGGGACCAGATGAAACAATCTATGTTAGCTATAAGGAATTCAATGAGTTTTTTCATGAGTTCGGGACTTAACCCCGTGCCCTGGTATACCTTCCGATCAGGCAGGTGTTTGATCAATATGACTTGCTCCAGCTCCTCGACCGTTGATTTGGTGGCATCGCTATCGTCGGGGGCTATGAAAGACCTGGGAACTCCGTAGTCATCATCTTCGCCCGTTCCCTACTTTTCCGGCTCTGTCGGGGACGGTATCGGTGATTGCTATTTGGTTCCTTCCTTGGTGATCGAACTCGGGTTCTTTGATGTCGAGAGTGAGGATATCGGGACCACCTCGTCGATCGCGAACATCTCCTTTGCGGCCGGTTATTCTCCGTAAATTATTTTAATCCCTCCTGGTATTGGGAATTTCAACACCTGGTGTAGTGTGGAGGGCACCACCCTCATGTTGTGAATCCATGGCATCCCGAGAGTATTGTATCTCATATCTCCTTCGATCACGTAGAACTTTGTTCCTGAACAGTTCCGGCGGTGTTATAATTCTTCAGATAGATTTGTTTGCGAGAATTTATTTTTTTGTAATAATGTTTTAGCATAAGTAAATGTTTGCTGATCTTAAAATTGTTTGATGAACAGATTTAAAATTGTATAGATTTAAAATTATTTTTTTAAGTAAGTATACATGTATTAGATAAATAAAAGAGGCTAAATTATAAAAGTGGAACTCCAATATAGTATTTGGTAGCTATTTTAAGTGGCAAAGATTGAGGGACTTGTGACTTAGATTGCATGTTCGAGCGCGTATGAACTAAGCCTAGAATTTAAGTGGAGAAGGGTACATGGGCAGGTCCGTTGTCCCGGGTTTTGAAAGTTGTGGTTAGTCCTAAGGGTTGGCTCCAGACATATTTTTCAACAACAACAACATACCCAATATATTCCTAGAAGTTGGGTCTAGGAATCAAAAAAATCAGAAGTTTGGTACTGAGAATCTTCTGAAGACCTTCCCGGCAATTATGTGATAAACTTTCCTAGATTGCTATCTAATGTATGCTGATAGATAGTTGAGGAAGAGATTGGTGACCTTAATGATTTACTGGCGCAAATTGAAACCAGATATATGACTTGAAAGCCATATGATCTTCAGATTATTTTTGTATATTGGTTTATGTTTAGCAAGAATCGAACAAATTGATCGGGATACATGGCATTATTCACTTTCTTCAATTTTCATTAATCACCAAAATGTATTTATAAGTCAAATCTCTCAATAACAACAGTCGCATTTGTTCTGATATTTTTTGAATGCTATAGTGAAGTGATATTATAGAGGACATATATCATAACATAACATAAAAATCTGTTGCGAGAAAAAACTTAGCTTTTATAGTGAATGATTGTTATATATGAATGTTGTTATAGAGAGGTATGACTGTATGTAAAAAGCACAGCCTGGCCAATACAATCTACTGTAATCAGAAATAAAAGAAAATTATTTACTTTTCTAGTCTCAGTTCTTCTCTCTTCCTTCTTAATTTGGCTCCTATCCAAATAGTAACTTTAAGAAATGAAAAAAATAGGAAATGAATGGTTTCTTTCTCTTGATATTTTCTTATGGAAAAAATAGGAAATGAGTGGTTCTCTTGACATTTTCTTCTTAAGCAATAAAAGGTGCCAGTTAAAGAAAAAACAAAATCAAAATGACAAAATCAGACCAATTATGCAAAACCTAAATAAGGTATTTGGAACAATTGGATTAAGCAATTTATTATTATATAGAAACGAAGCAAAATCACAAAATCAGGAAATATTATAACCTTGATTAAATTGCTTGATATATGAGATATTCAATTTCAGCAATAATCTCACCTAATTAAGGTCAATATCATCCTTTCCAAATAGAGAATATTTGATATATATTGCCTAAAGAAATTCAATTCACCTCTAAAGAAATTCAATTTACCTTTTCAGAAGCTCAATCTCTTATTTGACTCTGTAATCTTCTCCATAACATTTTAAAATCTTCTATAGACAATTTTATCATTTGAGATACAGTTACCTAATCAAATAGACTCATATCTCAAACTATAAATTCCACTCTTTGCTATGACAATTCATATAATCAATTTCTCTAAGTCACTAACATCATGACTAAGAAACGTTTCTTTTCAACTCTTATTTCCTTCTCCTTTTGCATTTTTCTATTATTCGACTATTCTTTCGCTGAAACTAAAGTTGAAAGCACAGGTACCGAGAAACCCTATGTGACAAAAAGCATAACTATTCATTTGCCGCGATGTTCTTTTCCATTCGCGCCACCACCACCAAAACCTAATAGTGATGGCAATATTTTCCCCCCAATTCCCGGTGATGATGTGCCAAAATTTCCACTTCCACCATTGCCTGGTTTTAAATTTTCACCAATTCCTCCATTTGTTTTTCCACCGTTGCCTGGTTTTAAATTTCCTCCAATATTTCCTCCATTCCCTGGAACTCCTCCTAATGATGGTGCCAAAGGTGATGATAGTAATAAGAAGAATTGATTTGTATTAGAATTGGTTGTAATTATTGAGATTAATAAGAAGAAAGTTTAATGTTTAGCTTTAACTTTTGTTGGTGCGATTAGTTCTTCAAATTAATACTTTGAACTATATTTCCTCTGTCGGGAGAATTGGTTTTGTAGTCCTTTACCAATTTATTAATAGTTTTATGCCTTTTTTTTTTTACAAGAAATCTTCATTTTTACGTATAAGAGATATGAAAAATAACACAGTAACACACACGGTATCTAAAAGATTATGTTCTTCTATTCAAATTGTAAATAGCCGCAAGAGATCATTTCCTCTATCGCTAATGTGGTCTACCTATTTATTTATTTATTTTTTTTGTAAAATTTCAGTTTCGTAATGCACATCCCCCCTCCCCAAGAGTTGTGATGTAGTGGTAAGTACTCCTTAATCAGAAATCTTAGATCCAAATTTGTAGGGTCCCAATGCGGGTACTGAACATCAGGTGGGAAATAAAAAATGTACAGAACAACTCCTTTAGAATTTGCAATTTTTGAGCATGTTGGCTTGGTACGACTCTACTTTTCATATCTCTCGTCATCTCCTAACTCCTATGGTTCACCAACCACTGATTAATTATGACACCGCTAACAAAAATCTTGCGACGATATTGAGATAAATTTCTTTTCATAAATTGGTAATTCGTACATCATTTATCGGCGTTAGCTATAACCTTTAGTTAGTGAATACAATACTTTTTGCTATTATTATGTAACTTTTAGATATGAATTTACTTTCAAAAAAAAAAAGGATCGATGTTGGTTATCAACTAAGGACCAACCACTTTGGACGTCTCACCACTAAGTTAAATAAATCACTTTGTTCTCGAAAAAAACCCCAAATCCATGGTGGCTACATCCACATCCATGGCCATTCGTTCATCCGCCAATGCCAGCTGGCGGTTTTCATCATGCATGGCCATTTCCCCATCCACCGATGCCTGCTGGTGGTTTTAAGTTTTCTCATCCATGGTTTCATCGTCATCCATGGCCATTCATGCATCCACCAGTTCCATCTCCACCTAAAGGAGACAAGAATTAATTGAAAATATGAAGAGAAGTGTTGGATCAACATCTTATTGATCACATATTTTTCTTTAGGTTAATATCTTTAGGATTTATGTCTTAGGTTATTTTTGATAAAAATTAAAATAAATGATCGTTCTAGGGTAGTTATTATAACTTCTTAGATTTTCCAAGTAGCTTTCGACGGTAGAAATGTTATTAATTTGATTCGGCTTATCATGAAATAAAATCCGTAGTATTATTGCTTTAGCTTTTATGATTTGTAGTTATTTTATGTTGATTGTTCTCCATTTCTATTACTAAATTAACGTGTCGTTCCAAGTACGTTCAGTTATGCATGCAAACCACGTGATCAAGGTAGTGGCGGAGCTAGAATTTTTATTAAGGGGTGTCAAAATATATAAAAGTAAATATACCAGAAAATTAAGGGGAGTCAATATATAGTGTGTGTGTGTGTATATATATATATATATATATATATATATATATATATATATATATATATATTTTTTTTTTTTTTTACCTACTTATACAATGTAATTTTCTCGCGAAGGGGTCAATAAGGTGGCTCCGCCACTGGATCAAGGGACAGAATCAATTCACCTCTAAAGAAATTCAATTCACCTTCTGAAACTCAATCTCTTATCTAACTCTCTAATCTTCCCAATTACATTATAAAATCTCCTATATACAATTATATTATTTCAGATACACTTACCTAATCAAATAGACTCATCTCTCAAACTATAAATTCTACTCTTTACGATCACAATTCATTCATCAAATTGCCTCTATAAATATTCCCCTCTTTCGTTCATTTTTTACTTTTTGATCAAGCTTCTACCCTCGTACCTTCAGGATATCACTACCTATCTTCATACCCTAATATTTTTACCTCCGTTCTTCAAGAGTTTTCAGCAAATTACATGTTTTCGTTTATCTTTTATCCAAACCAGCACGTTTGATTTTCTCAGCAAGCTTTTATCCTTCATATCCTAATCTTCCTTTTCACTTGTTTTAATAGATAACAATGGTGAAGACTTCTAAGATTGTTCCCCAAAAAGTTGTTACATCCTTTTCAAGGCCGACCGCCGAGGCCGAGGAGAGCGCTCCCGATGTGGTTGACGCTCCGGCTGTGGCTACCGATGAACCGACAGCCGAACCTCCCTTGAAAATGTTCGTCCTTGAGGGGTGTTCGGTCGCAGATGACTTTAAGGTCGAAAAACCCTCATCGGTGCAAGGCCGATGCGAGGCGGTATCTAGGTACATTTGCTCCATCACCGAGGCCGTCCTTCCTGCGGTTCACAAGGATTGCGGCTGGGCGGATAAGGGCATAGTAATCCCCGGGCCCGATGACGACATTAATGCCCATGTGGAGGGGTATCTGAGTGTTTACACTTATCCCTTCACACTGGGTCCTGTGGATCCGGTTGTTCAGGACTTTTGTAGGAGGTATGAAGTGTGCCTCGGTCAAATCCACCCATCGCTGTGGAGGATCATAATCCTCCTCCGATTCTTCATGAATAAAATTGGCTCCTGCTTGTTCATCATCGATCATCTACCCTGCATGTACAGTCCCCGAATCTTCCTGGGGGAAGGGGGGGACTGATAAAGCTCGTACGACAAGCCAGCAAAGCCCCATTTTCAAGCATCGACGAGGACCGGGATCGGGGTTGGCAGGGACGCTTTGTCCGGATGAGGACCGCTGACCTGATACCTCCCGAATTTAGGCCATTCCTCGAGAAGTGGAATGTAGCACGTAAGTGTCCTTTTTTTAGATGTCAATTCTACGCTTTACCTCCCCTTTCCTCATCAGTATTTGCTGTGGTGCAGCCCTATCTCGAGTCCCAAACGCCATTCCTCGGCTCACGGAGTGGATCGTGGGCATTTGTTCGCAGATGCCTTATGCCGAGCGCTCGTGGCGCGAGCTCTCGAAGGGCCGCTGGGAGGCCCGTTCCCACGGTAAGATTTCTTTTCCTGAATAAGTAGCACTAGGCTTTTGTTTTCAGCACTATGTTCTCATTCCTTCTCTTCTAATTTTGCAGGCTTTCCTAAGACCATTGAGCTTAGGCCATTAGTAGGGGGCGAAAACCTGCCAGCTGATCCTTCTACTTCGGGGCGGCCCGAGGCCGCAGCAGGAGAGAACAAAAGAAGGAGGGCTCCAAATTCCCTGAGCTCGGAGAAAAAGAAACCAAGAAGAAGGTTGGCTAGTAAGCCAAAGGAAAGCTCCAACTCTCGAGTTTCTAAACCGAACTCGCTTTACCGACTCAGGGACGAGCCCGAGGAGGATGATCGTTTTGTGGCCTGTGAACCGTTCGTCCCGGAGGAGCGGGTGGCAATCGAGGAGGAAACAACGGAGGCTAATCCCCCTCAGGTTCAGGAGGCTGGTGCATAAGTGAGGGCCGAGACCTCTCGAGACGCCGGCTCCGCCCCTCCCGGTGTTATAGAAATTACGGGGTCATCTTCGTTTACAGAGTGCATGTTCGATGAAGCCCGAGCGACGAAGGGGCTCATGGCGCGGACGATCCCCTTTGTTGCTTTTTTGATGGTGTGGACTCAACCGCTCTAGAAGATTTCTCCGGGTTGGGTAATTTAGAGGTTCCGAGGAAAAGCTCATCCTCGGAGATCGGTAGGCCGAACTTGAGCCCAAAGTTGATCAATCGGTTCCTCGCCCCGAGCATGGATCCCGGTCGAAAGCGGTCAGTTATCATCACCGTCCCAAAGGATGCCTAGGTTCCGCCCCTATCGGAGTAGCTAGCTACCTCCGGTGCCTGGTAACCGAAGAAGATCAGGCAAAAATGAACGAGGTGGATGCGTCGTGCTTTACAAGTGCTGAACCGGGTAAGGTGTCATTACACTCTATTGTCTTCGAATTTAAGTTTTGATAGCTCTTATGCCTTTTCCTTTTCATATCTTTGCAGGCCTCGGTACTCCATTATGAAGCCTTTCTACGGTACCAAGCTGAGGTTAACCAGCTAGAGGCTGAGGTTAAGGAGCTTGCTGAGAAGAGGGACCTGTATAAGCTTCTCAGCGAGCAACGAGATTAAGCAGTCAAGAATCTTCGGGCTGAGTTGGATGCGGCTCATAAGGAACATGACGACCTGGTGGAACAGGAATAGATCTTTGAAGTTAGCAATGACGAGTTAGACATGGTGCCTAGCAGTCGAAACACGCAGGTTTAGCAGAAGGTTGACAAGATTGACCAAATTTGAGTTGAGATGGACGAGGTCAAGGCCACGGACGAAGAGTGGAAGGGAAAAATGGACCGATTGGTTTCAGAGAAGGAAACTGCCCAAGAGAAGCTGACCTCGGTAGAGGTCCAACTTCGAGTGGTGAGGGAGAAAGCCGAGGCCCGGGCCCAAAAATCGAAGACCTCCAGTCTCAACTGGGCTTGACAATAGCTGAATGGGATGCCCTTGGCAAGGAGCTGACAATAACCAAGTTAGTGACGGAAACAACCAGGGCCGATGCAGAAGAGATGGTTGCTTAGTACAGAGCTGATGCTGAGGCGGCTTAGGACCGCATGAAAGTCACTATTGAATACGTGAAGTGGTAGTCCCAAAGAGAGGCTCTCGAGGAGATCCGTGCCCGAGGTTTCGACCTGTCGACCGAGATCGAAGATGCTTAAAGGCACGAGGCTGAGGCCAAAAAGCTGGATGACCCCGAGGACGAGGAAGGCTCTGAGGGCTCCAATGAACCCGAGGGCAGAGAAGATCCGGATGGCCCCGGTGATGAGGGTACTCCGATGAAGATCAGTCTTAGGTGCCTTAGAGAGTTTTCTTTAGTTTTTGTATTTTTGTTCATTTTGTTGAGGTCGTTTGGCCTTTGTAAAGATCTCTTTTGGAATATATATAAGGCTTACCTTTGGCAATTTTCGAGTTAGTTTCTTTTGGTTTCTTCTTTATGATTGCAAAGATTTCAAATGCCTTAGCACGAAATAAAATGTAGTAATAGGGCCTTGTTCGGAGCTTTGAATAAGGCTCGCTCTCGATGTAATTTTGGTTGAAACTCGTGGGGGCTTGGTATGACCGGAAGCTTTCCCCAAAGTGCTTACTTAAATGTTTTTAGATTATAGTTTTGCTGAGGGCAGCCTTTGAACCGGTTTGGAATTTTTGAAGGCCTTATGTTTTGATTATGGGCTTCGAACGTTTACGAGATGTTTCTAGGATGGCCATAGACTTTTAAGTTTGGGTACTACCTAATAGGCTTTATACCCCCGAGCTTCGATACCCGAGCCGTTCCGGCTTGCCTAGGACGACAATCCCCGATTGAGGGTGATCTCTTGGATCCGGATAGAGGTGGACCTTGGGTTCGATATCTATCCTTAAGGAATGGAATGTAATAGTCTTAAGGGACAAAATATGTATCTGCAAGATAGAAGCTTTATTTTATTTGTGTGCGCAACATACAAGATTGTAAATGTGTACAAGCTTCGTGTTTTGGCTTAAATGATCTATGTGGGCACGATTCATTTGACCGTTTGGCCCTTACAATATCCTATCCACCGAGCCCAAACTGTTCAAGCAGAAAGTTTCCTTCCTTGCTAAATTTATTATTCGAGGGTGATGGCCTCCAGTATTCGAGGTCGATAGTTGAGAGGGCTCGGATACTGTTGATGCGATCCTCAACTCCGGTTCGTAACTGGTCTTAAATTCTAAGTTAGCATGATCTACTGTTTCCTCATTAAAAATCTTGCCGAAAAACCCATTTGTGAAAAAACCAATTCAAGGAAAAAAGAGTGCAACGCATGCTTTTGGGCCTAATAGCTGCATCATTATTTGGTCGTTGCCTGTAAGTGTTAGTCCAATTCATAATATATGTAAAGAAAAGAATGAATGAGGTCGTACCTTAGTAGTAGTATCGTTTTAAGTGAGTTACGTTCCAGTTGTTTGGTAGTCGCTCACCGTTCCCTACTTCGAGTTTGTATGAATCCTTTGCCGTTAATCTCGATAATTTGATATGTACCTTCCCAATTCGGTCCCATCCTCCCTTCATTGGGGTTCCGGGTGTTCGTTTTCACCTTTCTTAACACCAAATCCCCGATATTGAAGTGTCAGAGGTTGGTTCTCCAGTTGTAATACCTTTTGATCCGTTGTTTTTGGGAGGCCACCCGGACGAGCGCGGCCTCGCACCTCTCATCCAATAGTTCCAGACTCGTGCTCATGGCCTTAGTATTTGATTCTTCGGTCATATATCGGAACCTGAAACTCGGTTCTCCTACTTTGACCAGTATTAGCGCTTCGGTACCCTAGACCAGCGAGAATGGGGTGGCCCCGGTCTAAGATTTCGAGGTCGTACGATATGCCCACAGGACTTCGGGCAAAATTTCCTTCCATTTTCCTTTGGCATCGGTCAATATCTTCTTAAGGTTTTGGAGTATGGTCTTGTTCATAGACTCCGCTTGCCCGTTCCCACTAGGGTGACCATTTAGAAAAATAGTCAGTCATAAATAATATAAATTGAGCCTTACCGGGTGCCCATGGCAGGGGACCGACGATGTCCATCCCCCATTTCATGGATGGCCAAGGTGGCAGGACCGAATGAAGTATCTCCCCGGGCTGATGGATCATCGGTGCGTGCTTCTGACACCCGTCGCATTTTTGTACAAACTCCTTCACATCTTTTTCCATGTTGATCCAGTAGTAGCCGACTCGGATTATCTTTTGAACCAGCGACTCGGCACCCGAACGGTTCCCGTATGTGCCTTCCTAAACTTCCCTCAAAACATATTCGGTATCTCCCGGTCCCAGACATATGGCAAGTGGGACATCCAACGTTCTCCTGAATAGGGTATTATCTTCGGACAAGCTGAACTTAGACGCCTTTGTGCGCAGGGCTCTCGATTCTTTAGGATCTGAGGACAGCTTCCCGGTCTTCAGGTAATCTATGTACTTGTTTCTCCAGTCCCAGGTTAATCTTGTCGAGTTTATCTCGGCATGGCCTTCTTTGACTATTGATTTCATGAGTTGTACGACCGTTCCCGAGCTAAATTCATCATCATTAACTAACGATCCCAAGTTCGTGAGAGCATCGGCTTCACTGTTTTGATCTCGAGGTACATGTTGCAGGTCAACTCCTTGAACCGGTGTAGCGTTACCTGTAGTTTATCCAGGTACCTTCGCATTCATTCCTCTTTGACTTCGAACGTCCCATTGACTTGGTTCACCACAAGGAGGGAATCGCACTTAGCTTCGATCACCTCGCCCCCAGGCTTTTAGCCAGCTTGAGACATGCAATCATGGCCTCATACTCGGCCTCGTTGTTAGTCAATTTTACAGTTCTAATAGATTGCCTAACTATATTACCCGTCGGTGAATTCAAAATGATGCCAAGTCCGGACCCCTTTACGTTCGAGGCACCATCCGTAAAGAGGGTCTAGATCCCCGAGGAAGTCCCCGAGTTCAACAACAATTCCCTTTCGATCTCGGCTATTAGGGTCGGCATGAAGTCGGCCACGAATTCCGCCAAAATTTGAGATTTGATGGCGGTTCGGGGTCGATATTCGATATCGTATCCACTGATTTCCACGGCCCATTTGGCCAAACATCCCGAGAGCTTGGGTTTATGCATTATGTTTCTCAACGGGTAAGTAGTGACGACACATATGGGATGGCATTGGAAATACGATTTTAACTTTCTAGAGGTGCTTAGCAAAGCGAGCGCCAATTCTTCCAAGTGAGGATACCTAGTTTCAGCCTCGCTTAGAGTCCTGCTAACATAATAGATAGGAAATTGCGTACCTTCCTCTTCCTGGACCAGGACTCCACTTACCGCTATCTCGGATACCGCTAAGTATAGGTACAATTACACGTCAACCTTTGGAGTATGAAGCAAAAGCGGGCTCGAAAGGTATCGCTTGAGTTCTTCCAAGGCTTGTTGGAACTCCGGGGTCCATGAGAAGTTATTCTTATTCTTCAATAACAAGAGAACCGATGACTCTTGTTGGAGGTCCTTGAAATGAATCGACCCAAGGCGGCTATGCGCCCGGTTAACCTTTGAACGGCCTTGACATTGTCTACCACAATAATGTCCTCTATGGCCTTGCTCTTATCGAGATTGATCTCGATTCCTCGGTTGAACACTTGTAACGACCCGACCGGTCGTTTTGAGTATTACAACCCTGTTCCCTCATTTACTGCTCAGTTTATGCTTTACTGTTGTTATGAGAATTTCCAGGTAATTGGTTCGGGTCCGGTGATGTTTTGAAATGAATTGAGACACTTAGTCTTCTAAATGAAAACTTAAGTTGAAAAGGTTGACAGGATATTTACTTATATGTAAATGACCCCGTAATAGAATTTTGATGATTTCAATAGCTCTATATGGTGATTTTGGACTTAGGAGTGTGTCCGAAAAATTATTTAGAAGTCCGTAGTTAAATTAGACTTGAAATGGCAAAAATAGAAATTTAAGTTTAAAAGTTTGACCGGGGAGTTGAATTTTTGATATTGGGGCCGGAATCCGATTATGAAAATTAGAATACCTCCGTTATGCCATTTATGACTTGTGTGCAAAATTTGAGGTCAATCAGACTTGATTTGATAGGTTTCGGCGTCGAATGTAGTAGTTGGAATTTTCTAGTTTCATTAGTCTTGAATTGGGATGTGATTTGTGCTTTTAGCATTATTTGATGTGATTTGAAACTTCGACTAAGTTCGTATGATGTTTTGGGACTTGTTGGTATATTTGGTTGAGGTCCCGGGGGCCTCGGGTGTGTTTCGGGGTGGTTTCAGACCAAGTTTGGCTGGGTTGCTGTTGCTAGTTTGTTGGTACTCATGTTGTTCTTCGCGAACGCGAAGGGAATCACGTATTTGCGAAAGGGAAATTTGGACTGGCCCATTTTTTGCTTCGCGCTCTCGACCGAGGGCACGCATTCGCGAAGGTTTTGGGGGAAAGCTAAGCGTTCGAGATTGAGGCGTTCGCGAAGGGGAAAGCTGGCCTTGGGGAAATTGGTCTTTGCATTCGCGATGGAGAGGACACGTTCTCTATTGAGCAGCTTGGTGAAGCATCGCGTTCGCGAGGCAAGGCTCGTGTTTGCGAAGAAGAAAAATTGGGTAGCACAAAATTGTGATTCGCGAACGCGAGAGACATGTCGCGTTCGCGCAGAAGGAATCACTGGGTAGAAAGTTTAAGTTCTGAAAATGGGACATCGTCCTATTTTCTAATTTTACCGATTTGGATCTCGGAGAGAGATGATTTTTAGGAGATTTTAAAGAAAAATAACGGGGTAAGTGTTCTTAACTCAATATTGGTTAAATTACCCGAATCCATAGTTGTTTTTAACATTTAATGGGTGAATTAAGTTGAAAATGTAGAAAACCCTCTTGGTTTAATTTGAAGATTTGAGGGCCGAGTTGATATCGGAATTAGGTAAAATTGGTATGGTTAGACTCGTGGTTGAATGGGCTTTTGGATTTTGTAAATTTTGTCAAGTTCCGATACGTGGACCCCACGCGCGCTTTTTGAGTTAAATTTCGGATTTTTGTTGGAAAATTTGTATTTTCATATGGAATTTGTTGCTATAATTTGTATTGACTGAATCGAATTAATTGTGACTAGATTCGAGCTGATCGGAGTCGGAAAATCGAGGGAAATGCATTCTTATCGACTGATTGAGCTTGGCTTAAGGTACGTGGCTTGTCTAACCCTATGTGGGGGAAATCCCCTTAAGATTTGATACTGTTGTAATATTTTGTGATATGTGAGCGCCGCACGCGAGGTGACTAGTTCATACACATGCTAAAGTTGGAAATATCTGTTCTTGCTGAGAAGTCTTCTTTTAAATTCTTTTACTGAGTTGGTTTAGTATATGTAGTGATCATGTTTGGTCTAGTATCACATGTCTACGTGCCCTAACTCTTACTTGCAATATGTGCAACATGCTTAGCTAAATTACCTGCTTATTTGATTTGATTTAAATCTTTAACTATGAGATTCTTGCTGTAAATTCGTTGTTTTGTTCGGATATCTGTTGCATATTTACTTTGGGACTATGAGTCGGTTCCTTGGGAGATCCCCCTGTACTGCATATTTACTTTTGGGACTACGAGGCGGTTCCTCGGGAGATCCCCCTACATTACATATTTACTTTTGGGACTACGAGGCGGTACCTCGGGAGCGCCCCTGTTGTTTACCTCTATTTGCTGTGTTGTTCACTTCTCAGTCATTTTATTATATTATTATATCCCGTGTCTTACTTTTCTATTATTTCTAGTAGGGCGTGACCTGACCTCGTAACTACTCTACCGAGGTTAGGCTTGGTACTTACTGTGTACCGCTGTGGTGTACTTATACTACTCTTCTTCACATCTTTTCGTACAGATCCGGGTACTTCTTACCAGCCCAAATATCAGTGAGCTACCTGTGTGCGGAGACTTCAAGGTACATCTGACATCATCCGCAGACCTTGGAGTCCCCCTCTATCCTTATCATGTTATTTTCCTTATTTTAGTAGACTCTGATGTATAGAGACATTAGTATTTATTTTAAAATCTTGTGACTTGTTTCTACCGAGTTTTGGGAGATTGTAGTTATTTTACTTGCATTTTTCATTTATTACAACTATTAAGGTTTGAGTTGTAGACTCTTATTATGTTATTTCGCAATTTGTTAGGCTTACCTAGTCTTAGAGAATAGGTGCAATCACGACATCCTATAGAGGGTGAATTGGGATCATGACAAGTTGGTATCAGAGCTCTAGGTTCATAGGTGTTATGAGTCACAAGCAGGTTTAGTAGAGTCTCGCGGATCGGTACGGAGACGTCTGTACTTATCTTCGGGAAGCTATGGAACTGTTAGGAAAATGTTCAAATCTTTGATTCCTTGTCGTGCACATTTGTTGACTTCGAAATTCTAAACTCTTGTCTTTCTATTCTCTCACATATGATGAGGACACACACAACTAGATCCTATGATCAGACACCCACGTCCCTTGTTGGAGCCGGAAGAGGCCGGGGTCGGGGCAGAGTTCGAGCCAGAGGCTGAGGAAGACCACGTGGTGCAGCCAGAGGACCTGCATGAGCTGTTGCAGTAGAGCCACCAGTAGCTCCAGTTGAAGAGCAGGCACCCGAGATGCCTGTTACTACCCCTACACTTTAGGATACTCTTGCTCAGATTTTGAGCATGTTTGGCACTCTAGCTCAGGCATGGTTGATTCCAGTTGCTCCTGCCACATCTCAGGCCGGGGGAGGAGCACAGACTCCCGCCGCCCGTACCCCAGAGCCATGGGCCCTTGGTTAACCATGCCCCAGGGGTTATACCAGTGCAACCAGTTGTCCCAGTTCGGCCCGAGGTTAGGGCAGTAGTTTCACAGGGGGAGCAGCTCAGGCTCGAGAGGTACAAGAAGTACCACCCTCCCACTTTTCGCAGTTTGGCTTCAGAAGATGCTCAAGGTTTTCTTGAGGAATGTCACCATATCCTCTGTACTATGGGTATTGTGGATTCTAGTGGGGTTTCTTTCATGACATTCCAACTTAGAGGAGTGACTTACCAGTGGTGGCGGACATACGAGTTAAATAGTCCGGTTGAGGCAACTTCACTCACTTGGACTCAGGTTTCAGATATGTTCTTGAGGGAATATATTCCTCACAGACTTAGAGATGCATGGCGTACAGAGCTTGAGCAGTTGCGCCAGGGTTCTATGACTGTGTCAGAGTATGCAGTCCGATCCAGTGATTTGGCTAGGCATGCACCAGCCTTGGTTGCTACTACTCGAGAGCGGGTTCGTCGATTTATTGAGGGGCTCCACCCTAGTATCAGATTTAGTATGGCCCGAGAGTTTGAGATGGACATTGCATACCAACAGGTGGTATCGATTGCTAGGAGGTTGGAGGGTATGCGGATCTGGGAGAGAGAAAAGAGGGAAGCTAAGAGACCCCGAGATTCTGGCATGTATAATAGATCTCGTGCCCCATCTACAGCTTGTCAGGGTAGGGGTTATGGGAGTCTTCCTGTTCGTTCAACACTTCTAGCAGCCATTGGTACTACGGCCATTCCTAGGCCCTAGGATCCCTATTATGCACCGCCAGTGTCTAGTGTACCTCATGTACAGGGTGCTTCCAATGGTTTGTCCAGTCGATCAAGCCCGAGCCAGTCACAACAGACACGTCCTCCAAAAGCTTATTTTGAGTGTGGTGGCTCTCGTCATATGGTGAGAGATTGCCCCAGATATAGGAGGGGTGCACCTCCATAGATTTTGTAGGCTCCACTTATTCTATAGGGCCCTCAGGCTTCTTAGGCCATGGTTATTGCACTAGTTGCCACTCCACCTACACAGCCAGCTAGAGGTGGAGGTCGGACATGTAGAGGTTGCCCTAGAAGGGGAGGCCATGCCAAATATTATGCCCTTCCTGCTTGGACGGAGGCACTTGCATCCGATTCTGTTATCACAGGTATTGTTCTGGTCTGTCATAGAGATGCATCAGTCTTATTTGATCTAGGCTCCACTTATTCTTATGTGTTATCTTATTTTGCCCCTTATTTGGGCGTACCCCGTAATTCTTTGAGTTCTTCTATTTATGTATCTACAGCCGTGGGTGAATCTATTATTGTTGACCACATGTATTAGTCGTGTTTGATTGTTACCAGTGGTTTTGAGACCAAAGATGATTTATTATTGCTCAGTATGGTAGATTTTGATATTATTTTGGCCATGCACTAGTTGTCGCCCTATCACTCTATCCTTGATTGTCGCGCCAAAATGGTGACCTTGGCTATGCCAGGTCTACCGTGGCTAGAGTGGAGAGGTACCTTGGATCATGTTCCTAGTAGGGTTGTTTCATTTCTTAAGGTTCAACGAATGGTTGAGAAGGGGTGTGATGTGTATCTGTCCTGTGTGAGAGATGTTTGTGTTGATACTCCTACCGTGGAGTCAGTTCCTATAGTATCTAGCGGATCTTCCGGGTATGCCACCCGATAGGGATATTGACTTTGGCATTGATTTGTTACCGGGCACTCAGCACATTTCTATTCCACCATATCGTATGGCCATATCATAATTGAAAGAATTAAAAGAGCAGTTACAAGAGCTGCTTGATAAGGGTTTTGTTAGGACCAATGTATCGCCTTAAGGTGCTCCTGTCTTATTTGTGAAGAAGAAGGATGGTTCTATGCAGATGTGTATTGATTACCGCCAGTTGAATAAGGTTACATTGAAGAGCATGTATTCATTGCCACGTATTGATGACCTATTTGATCAGCTTCAGGGTGCCAGAGTGTTCTCGAAAATTGATTTGTGGTCAGGGTATCATCAGTTGAAGATTTGGGAACCATATATTCTAAAGACTAACTTTAGGACTCGGTATGATCATTAGGAGTTCCTTGTAATGTCATTTGGGCTGATCAATGCCCCAACGACATTTATGCACTTGATGAACAATGTATTTCAGCCCCAGATTCATTATTGTGTTTATTGACAACATTCTGGTGTACTCCCGGAGCCGGGAGGATCATGAACAACACCTGAGGACTGTGATTTAGACTTTGAGAGAAAAGAAGTTGTATGCAAAATTTTCAAAGTGTGAATTCTGGCTTGATTCAGTGGGATTTTTGGGTCATATAGTTTCGTGCGAAGGGATCAAGGTAGATTCGAAGAAGATTGAGGCAGTGTAGAGTTGGTCCAGACCGTCCTCAGCTATGGAGATCCGGAGTTTTCTTGGCTTGGCGGAGTATTATCGTCGATTTGTAGAAGGTTTCTCTTCTATTGCTGCACATATGACCAAATTGACCCAGAAAGATGCTCCGTTCAGGTGGACCGAGGAATGCGAGGGGAGCTTTCAAAAGCGCAAGACAACTTTGACTACAACCCTAGTATTGGTGTTGCCTACAGGTTAAGGGTCTTATACTGTGTATTGTGATGCATGGCATATTGGTCTCATTGCAGTGCTGATGCAAGATGGTAGGGTGATTTCCTATGTATCCAGACAATTAAAGGTACATGAGAAGAATTATCCGGTCCACAACCTTGAGTTAACAGCTATTGTTCATGCCTTCAAGATTTGGCGACATTATTTGTATGGTGTCCATTGTGAGGTTTATACCGATCACCAGATTTTACAACATCTGTTTAAACAGAAGGATCTTAATTTGCGGCAGCAGAGATAGTTGAAGTTACTTAATGATTATGACATCGCCATTCTTTATCATCCCGGGAAGGCCAATGTGGTGGCCGATGCCCTGAGTTGCAAAGCGGAGAGTTGGGCAGTTTAGCATATCTACCAGTAGTAGAGAGGTCTTTAGCCTTGGATGTTCAGGCCTTAGCCAACCAATTTGTCAGATTGGATGTTTCTGAGCCGAGCCGAGTTTTATCTTGTGTGGTTTCTTGGTCTTCTCTGTATGATCGTATCAGGGAGCATCATTATGATGACCCCCATCTACTTGTCCTTAAGGACACAGTTCAGCATGGTGATGCCAAAGAAGTCATTATTGGGGATGACGGCGTATTACAAATGCAGGGCAGGCTATGTGTGCCTAATGTAGATAGTTTGCGTGAGTTTATTCTACAGAAGGCTCACAGCTCATTGTACTCCATTCATCCAGGCGCCGTGAAGATGTATCAGGATTTGAGGCAACACTATTGGTGAAGACAGATGAAGAAAGACATAGTGGAGTATGTTTCCCGGTGCCTAAATTGTCAACAGGTGAATTATGAGCATCAGCAACCCGGTGGATTGCTTTAGAAGTTAGAGATTCCAGAATGGAAATGGGAGCAGATCACTATGGATTTCATTGTTGGGCTCCCACGGACTCAGAGGAAGTTCGATGCAGTTTGGGTGATTGTGGATAGATTGACCAAGTTAGCTCATTTCATCGCTGTGGTTACTACTTACTCTTCGGAGCAGCTGGCTCAAGTTTATATTCACGAGAGTGTTAGCCTTCATGGCATACCGATATCTATCATCTCTGACCGGGGTACGTAGTTTACATCATAGTTTTGGAGAGTAGTGCAGCGAGAATTAGGTACACAGGTTCAGTTGAGTATAACATTTCACCCTCAGACAGACAGACAATCTGAGCGCACTATTCAGATATTGGGGGATATGCTACGTGCTTGTGTCATTGATTTTGGGGGTTTTTGGGATCCTTTTTTTCCACTCTCGGAGTTTGCTTACAATATTAGTTACTAGTCGAGCATTCAGATGGCTCCGTATGAGATTTTATATGGGAGACGGTGCCGATCTCCGATGGGTTGGCTTGAGCCGGGTGAGGCTAGGCTATTGGGTACTGACTTGGTTCAGGATGCTTTGGATAAGGTTAAATTGATTCAGGAGCGGCTTCGCACGGTGCAGTCTAGACTGAAGAGTTATGCCGATGGGAAGGTCCGTGATGTTGCTTACATGATTGGGGAGAAGGTTCTGCTCAAGATTTCACCCATGAAGGGTGTGTTGAGGTTCGAAAAGAAGGGCAAGTTGAGTCCTAGGTATATTGGACCTTTTGAAATACTTAAGAAGATTGGAGAGGTGGCTTATGAAGTTGCTTTGCCACCTAGTCTATCGGGTGTTCATCCAGTCTTTCTTGTGTCTATGCTTTGGAAGTACGTTGGAGATCTGTCTCATGTTTTGGATTTCAGCACAGTGCAGTTGGATGGTAATTTGACTTATGATGTGAAACCGCTGTCCATTATAGACTGGCAGGTTCGAAAGTTGAGATCAAAGAATATAGCTTCAGTGAAAGTGCAGTGGAGAGGCTAACCAGTCGGAGAAACTACTTGGGAGACTGAGCGGGAGATGCGGAGCAAATATCCACACTTATTTGAGGCTCTAGGTATAATTCTAAACCCGTTCGAGGACGAACGTTTGTGTAAGAGGGGGAGAATGTAATGACCCGGCCGACCATTTGGAGTATTACAACCCCGTTCCCCTATTTACTGCTCAATTTATGCTTTACAATTGTTATGAGACTTGTCGGGGTAATTGGTTCGGGTCCGGTGAGGTTTTGAAATGAATTGAGACACTTAGTCTCCAAAATGAAAACTTAAGTTTAAAAGGTTGATCGGATATTTACTTATGTGTAAACGACTCAGGAATAGAATTTTGATGATTTCAATAGGAGCATGTCCAAAAAATTATTTGGAAGTCCGTAGTTAAATTAGGCTTGAAATGGCAAAAATAGAAATTTAAGTTTGGAAGTTTGACCGGGGAGTTGACTTTTTGATGTCGAGGCTGGAATCCGATTATGAAAATTGGAATACCTCCGTTATGTCATTTATGACTTGTGTGCAAAATTTGAGGTCAATCAGACTTAATTTTATAGGTTTCGGCGTCGAATGTAGAAGTTGGAATTTTCTAGTTTCATTAGGCTTGAATTGGGGTATAATTTGAATTTTTAGCATTATTTGATGTTATTTGAAGCTTCGACTAAGTTCGTATAATGTTTTGGGGCTTGTTGGTATATTTGGTTGAGGTCCCGGGGGCTCAAGTGTGTTTCAGGGTGGTTTCGGACCAAGTTTGGCTGGGTTGTTGCTGCTGGTTTGCTGGTACTGATGTTGTTCTTTGCGAACGCGAAGGGACTCACGCGTTCGCGATGGGGAAATTTGGACAGTTCCCATTTTGTGCTTCGCGTTTGCGACCGAGGGCACGCGTTCACGAAGGTTCGGGGGGCAAAGCTACGCGTTCGCGATAGAGGCCTCGCGTTCGCGAAGGGGAAAGCCGGCCTGGGGAAAATTGATTTTCGCGTTCGCGAGTGAGAGGACGTGTTTGCGATTAAGCAGCCCGGTGAAGCATCACGTTCGCGAGGCAAGGATCGCGTTCGCGAAGAAGAAAAATTTGGAAGCACAAAATTTTGCTTCGCGAACACGTGAGACATGTCGCGTTCGCGAAGAAGGCATCGCTGGGCAGAGAGTTTAAGTTCTGAAAATGGGAATTCGTCCCATTTTCTATTTTTACCGATTTTGATCTCGGAGAGAGACGATGTTTGGGAGATTTTCAAGGAAAACAATGGGGTAAGTGTTCTTAACTCAATATTGGTTAAATTACCCGAATCCATGGTTGTTTTTAACATTTAATGGGTGAATTAAGTTGGAAAATTTAGAAAACCCTCTAGGTTTAATTTGAAGATTTGAGGCTCGAGTTGATGTTAGAATTAGGTAAAATTGGCATGGTTAGACTCGTGGTTGAATGGGCTTTCGGATTTTTAAACTTTTGTCGGGTTTCGAGACGTGGACCTCATGGGCAATTTTTGAGTAAAATTTCGAATTTTTGTTGGAAAATTTGTATTTTCATATGAAATTTGTTCCTATAATTTGTATTGACTAAATCGAATTAATTGTATCTAGATTCAAGCCGACCGGAGTCGGAAAAACGAGGGAAAGGCAGTCTTATTGAATGATTGAGTTTGGCTTGAGGTAATGGCTTGTCTAACCCTGTGTGGGGGAAATCCCCTTAGGATTTGATACTTTTATAACATTTTGTGATATGTAAGCGTCATGTACGCGAGGTGACGAGTGCGTACACGGACTAAATTTGGAAATATCGGTTCTTGCTGAGTAGTATTCTTTTAAATTCTTTAACTGAGTTGCTTTAGTATATGTAGTGATCCTGTTTAGTTTAGTATCACATGTCTACCTGCAATAACTCTTACTTGAAATATGTGCAACATGCTTAGCTGAATTACCTGCTTATTTGATTTGATTTAAATCTTTAATTATGAGATTCTTGTTGTAAATTCGTTGTTTCCTTCGGATATCTGTTTCATATATATTTTAGAACTACGAGGCGGTTCCTCGGGAGAACCCCTATACTGCATATTTACTTTTTGGACTACGAGGCGGTTCCTCAAGAGATCCGCTTGTACTGCATATTTACTTTTGAGACTACGAGGCGGTTCCTCGGGAGATCCCCCTGCAGTGCATATTTACTTTTAGGAATATGAGGCAGTACCTCGGGAGCGCCCCTCTTGTTTACCTCTATTTGCTGTGTTGTTCACTTCTCAGTCATTTCATTATATTATTATATCCTCTGTCTTACTTTATTATTATTTTCAGTAGGGCCTGACATGACCTTGTCATTACTCTACTGAGGTTAGGCTTGACACTAACTGAGTACCGCTGTGATGTACTCATACTATGTTTCTGCACATCTTTTTGTGCAGATCCAGGTACTTCTTACCAGTCCAGATATCAATGAACTACCTGTGTGCGAAGACTTCAAGGTATATCTGCCATCGTCCGCAAACCTTGGAGTCCCTCTCTATCCTTATCGTGTTGTTTTTCTTATTTTAGTAGACTCTGATGTATAAAGACATTAGTATTTCTCTTAAAAGCTTATACTTGTTTCTACCGGGTTTTGGGAGATTGTAGTTCTTTGACTTGCATTTTTCATTTATTAGAATTATTGAGGTTTGAGTTTCTGAGTCTTATTATGTTATTCTACAATTTGTTAAGCTTACCTAGTCTTAGAGACTAGGTGCCATCACGACATCCTACGGAGGGCAAGTTGGGGTCGTGACAACACCATGAATTCGAGGAATTTTCCGGACCCGACTCCGAATGCGCATTTCTCTGGGTTCAGCTTCATATTGTATTTCTTCAATATGTTAAAGGTTTCATGCAAATGTTTCAAATGGTCCTCTACTCACAGGGATTTAACTAATAAGTCATCAATATAATTGATTTTCTTATTTTCTCTTCGAACATCCGATTTACTAGGCTTTAGTAAGTGGCACCGACGTTTTTAGTCTTAATGGCATTACGTTATAACAATAGGTGCCGTATTTAGTGATGAAGGATATTTTCTCCTGGTCGCCCGGATCCATCCGAATTTGGTTGTACCCGGAGTAGGCATCGAGAAAGCTGAGGTTCTTTTAGCCGGCCGTCGCATCGATCATGCGATCAATGTTGGGTAAAGGAAAAGAGTCTTTGGGGCATGCCTTGTTCAAGTCTTTATAGTCTACACACATTTTTAATTTATTCCCTTTTTTAGGGACTACTACTACGTTTGCTAAGGAGTTTAGATACCTCGTCTTTGATGAATGGATGCTTGACTTCGGATTGAGGCCTCCTTTTCTGTTTGACCAGGTGGAACTTCGGATCCAGGCTCAGCTTGTGAGTAGTTATTTCCGGCTGGATCCTTGTCATGTCAAAATGGGACCAGGCGAAACAATCTATGTTAGCTATAAGAAATTCAATGAGTTTTTTCATGACCTCAAAACTTAATCCCGTGCCCAGGTATACCTTCCGATCGGGTAGGTGTTCGATCAATATGACTTGCTCCAGCTCTTCGACCGTTGATTTGGTGGAATCAGTATCGTCGAGGGCTATGAAAGACCTGGGAACTCTGTAGTCGTCATCATCGTCCGTTCCCTACTTTTCCGGCTCGGTCGGGGCCGATATAGGTGATTGCTATTTGGTTCCTTCCTTGGTGATCGAACTCGGGTTATTTGATGTTGAGGGTGCGGATATCGGGACCACCTCGTCGATCGCGAACATCTCCTTTGTGGCCGGTTATTCTCCGTAAATTATTTTAATCCCTCCTGGTGTTGGGAATTTCAACACCTGGTGTAGTGTCGAGGGCACCGCCCTCATGTTGTGAATCCATGGCCTCTCGAACAGAGTATTGTATCTCATATCTCCTTCGATCACGTAGAACTTTGTTCTTGAACAGTTCCGGCGGTGTTATAATTCTTCAGCTAGATTTGTATGCGAGAATTTAGATTTTTGTAATAATGTTTTAGCATAAGTAAATGTTTGCTGATCTTAAAATTGTTTGATGAACTGATTTAAAATTGTATAGATTTTTTTTTTTAAAAGTAAGTATACATGTATTAGATAAATAAAAGAGGCTATATTATAAAAATGGAACTCCAAAATAGTATTTGGTAGCTAGTTCAAGTGGCAAAGGTTAAGAGACTTGTGACTTAGATTGCATGTTCGAGCGCGTATGAACTAAGCTTAGTATTTAAGTGGAGAAGGGTATATGGGCGGGTCCGTTGTCCCGGATTTTGAAAGTTGTGGTTAGTCCTAAGGGTTGGCTCCAGACATATTTCTCAACAACAACAACATACCCAATATAATCCTAGAAGTTGGGTTTGGGGAGAGTACTGTACGCAGATCTTACTCCTACCTTGCGACTTAACCTTGTTGCTTTTTCGTTTGCAAATGTAATAATGTCCTACTATTTACTTTGCTAGTCTTAGTTCTTCTCTCTTCTTAATTTGGCTCCTATCCAAATAGTAACTTCGAGAAATGGAAAAAATAGGAAATGAATGGTTTTTTCTTTTGACATTTTCTTATGAAAAAAATAGGAAATGAGTGGTTTCTTTCTCTTGACATTTTCTTCTCAAGCAATAAAAGGTGCCAGTTAAGGGAAAAAATATCAAAATGACAAAATCAGACCAATTAAACAAAACCTAAATAAGGTATTTGGAACAATTGGATTGAGCAATTTATTACTATACAGAAACGAATCAAAATCACAAAATCAGAAAATATTATAACCTTGATTAAATTGCTTGATATATGAGATATTCAATTTCAGCAATAATCTCACCAAATGAAGGTCAATATCATCCTCCTTTCCAAATAGAGAATATTTGATATATATTGCTTAAAGAAATTCAATTCACCTCTAAAAAAATTCAATTTACCTTTTTAGAAGCTCAATCTCTTATTTGACTCTGTAATCTTCTCCATTACATTTTAAAATCTCCTATATACAATTTTATCATTTGAGATACAGTTGCTTAATCAAATAGACTCATCTCTCAAACTATAAATTCCACTCTTTGCTATGACAATTCATATGATCAATTTCTCTAAGTCACTAACACCATGACTAAGAAACGTTTCTTTTCGACTCTTATTTCCTTCTCCTTTTGTATTTTTCTATTATTCGGCTATTCTTTCGCTGAAACTAAAGTTGAAAGCACATGTACCGATAAACCCTATGTGACAAAAAGCATAACTATTCATTTGCCGCGACGTGCTTTTCCATTCGCGCCACCACCACCAAAACCTAATAGTGATGGCAATATTTCCCCCCCAATTCCTGGTGATGATGTGCCAAAATTTTCACTTCCATTATTTAAATTTTCACCAATTCCCCCATTTGCTTTTTCACCGTTGCTTGGTTTTAAATTTCCTTCAATCTTTCCTCCATTCCCTGGACCTCCTCCTAATGATGGTGCCAAAGGTGATGGTAATCTTAATGGATTTGGAAAATGATTTGGAATGAGTAATTAATGCTAAGAGCAAAACAGAAAAACTAAATTATTTTCCTCTTGATATGCAAAAGTGGACAAGTAAAAGTGAACGGAAGGAGTAATTTGATACTCGGTCTATTAAAATAGATAGTATAAATGACATTGTATAACCGTTCCTAAAATAATAGCATATATATATATATATATATATATATATATATATATATATATATATATATATATATATATATATATATAATGGTTGGTTGATATTTATTCAATTTTATGCCATATTTAAATTACTTATTAGACATAAATAGTTCGGGCTAAAAGTAATTTTTGTTGGTGCGATTAGTTCTTCAAATTAATACTTTGAACTATATTTCCTCTGTCGGGAGAATTGGTTTTGTAGTCCTTTACCAATTTATTAATAGTTTTATGCCTTTTTTTTTTTACAAGAAATCTTCATTTTTACGCATAAGAGATATGAAAAATAACATAGTAACACACACGATATCTAAAAGATTATGTTCTTCTATTCAAATTGTAAATAGCCGCAAGAGAACATTTCCTCTATCGCTAATGTGGTCTACCTATTTTTATTTTTATTTTTCTTTTTGTAAAATTTCAGTTTCGTAATGCACTTTATGTATTTCATTTCAATTTTTCGCAACAAATACACTACAGGAAATGAGACTTGTCGACACAGAAAACGGAAAATTTGCCACAAAAAAAATCAAAAATTCTCATCCCCCCTCACAAATATACACTACATCATTTATAGGCGTTAGCTATAACCTTTTAGTTAGTGAATACAATACTTTTTGTTATTATTATGTAACTTTTAGATATGAATTTACTTTCAAAAAAAAAAAAGGATCGATGTTGGTTATCAAGCTAAAAATAAATATGTAGCAACCTAAAATCTTGAAAATGACTGATCTACCAACTTTGGACCAACCACTTTGGACGTCTCTCTGCTAAGTTAAATAAATCACTTTTTTCTCGAAAAAAACCCAAAAAGTGTTAAAATGCTTTTCATGTCATAATCAAACACTGTGATTAATAAAATCTATTAAGTTAATAGAAGTAGGGAATAAATCGGGCAAAAGAATTTGATACAAACCAAACCGGTCAAAAAAGCTAGTATTCATATAAATGGACTATACAAGTTAATACTAGCTAGTAGAAATTAAATAGTTTAGTAAGTTGATTACAAAACAATTCCTCATTTAATAAAAGTTAATTGTAATCAAGAGATCTTTTGCTTCTAATTGATCAGACGAGGACCCCTCTTATTTATTTTCTTTTTCATATAAGATTTTGAATAGATATAGGGAAATCTTGTTCACTCTTTATCTTACTTCAAATTGCATGCATTTTAAGAATTCTCTTTGTATGCAAACTTCAGTATTTATGATTGACATAAATCAATATTCATATCTTCGATAAAGTTAAACTCTCCTAATACTTATGAATATCTCTTCCTTTACAACCCTATAAAATCCCCCACTATAGCTACCTTCATAATTCATCTTAGAGTACAAACCCTAAATTTCTTAGTGATTAACCATGGCTAAGAAAAGTCTCACTTTTCTCATTTGCATTTTCCTACTTCTCAATTTATGTTTTGCAACTGAGAACGTAGAAACTACGCAAAAATCTGATTCATCGTCACAAGATAAAGAATTAGATTGGTTTCATCCGTGGTTCCATCCACATCCATGGTGGCTACATCCACATCCATGGCCATTCGTTCATCCGCCAATGCCAGCTGGCGGTTTTCATCATGTATGGCCATTCCCCCATCCACCGATGCCTGCTGGTGGTTTTAAGTTTCCTCATCAATAATTTCATCGTCATCCATGGCCATTCATGCATCCACCAGTTCCATCTCCACCTAAAGGAGACAAGAATTAATTGAAAATATGAAGAGAAGTGTTGGATCAACATCTTATTGATCACATATTTTTCTTTAGGTTAATATCTTTAGGATTTATGTCTTAGGTTATTTTTGATAAAAATTAAAATAAATGATCGTTCTAGGGTAGTTATTATAATTTCTTAGATTTTCCAAGTAGCTTTCGATGGTAGAAATGTTATTAATTTGATTCGGCTTATCATGAAATAAAATCCGTAGTATTATTGCTTTAGCTTTTATGATTTGTAGTTATTTTATGTTGATTGTTCTCCATTTCTATTACTAAATTAACGTGTCGTTCCAAGTACGTTCCGTTATGCATGCAAATTACGTGATCAAGGCAGTGACGGAGCCAAAACTTTTATTAAGAGGTGTCAAAATATATAAAAGTAAATATACCAGAAAATTAAGGGGAGTCAACACATAATATATAAATACTCAATAAGGTGGCTCCGCCACTGGATCAAGGGATGGAATGAAGATAATGGAAAACGGCAACAATGATCACTTTCCTTCTCGAGCTATAGAAGGTGCCAGTATCGGGGAAAAAAATAAATCAAAATGACAAAATCAGACCAATGGATCAAGGGACGGAATCAATTCACCTTCTGAAACTCAATCTCTTATCTAACTCTCTAATCTTCCCAATTACATTATAAAATCTCCTATATACAATTATATCATTTCAGATACACTTACCTAATCAAATAGACCCATCTCTCAAACTATAAATTCTATTCTTTACGATCACAATTCATTCATCAAATTGCCTCTATATATACTCCCCTCGTTCGTTCATTTTTTACTTTTTGATCAAGCTTCTACCCTCGTACCTTCAGGATATCACTATCTCTCTTCCTACCCTAATATTTTTACCTCCGTTCTTCAAGAGTTTTCAGCAAATTACAAGTTTTTATTTATTTTTTATCCAAACCAGCACGTTTGATTTTCTCAGCAAGCTTTTATCCTTCATATCCTAATCTTCCCTTTCACTTGTTTTAATAGATAACAATGGTGAAGACTTCTAAGATTGTTCCCCAAAAAGTTGTTACATCCTCTTCAAGGCCGACCGCCGAGGCCGAGGAGAGCGCTCCCGATGTGGTTGACCGCGAGAGGTCCGCTCCGGGTGTGGCTACCGATGAACCGGCAGCCGAACCTCCCTTGAAAATGTTCGTGCCCGAGGGGTGTTCGGTCGCAGATGACTTTAAGGTCGAAAAACCCTCATCGGTGCAAGGCCGATGCAAGGCGGTATTCAGGTACATTTGCTCCATCACCGAGGCCGTCCTTCCTGCGGTTCGCATGGACTGCGGCTGGGTGGATAAGGACATAGTAATCCCCGGGCCCGATGACGATATTAATACCCATGTGAAGTGGCAGTCCCAAAGAGAGGCTCTCGAGGAGGTCCGTCCCCGAGGTTTCGACCTGTCGGTCGAGATCGAAGATGCTAAAAGACACGTGGCCGAGGCCAAAAAGCTGGATGACCCCGAGGACCAGGAAGGCTCTGAGGGCTCCAGCGAACCCGAGGGCGGAGAAGATCCGGATGGCCCCAATGACGAGGGTGGCTACGGTGGAGATCAGTCTTAGGTTCCTTAGATATTTTTCTTTTGTTTTTGTATTTTTGTTCATTTTGTTGAGGTCGTTTGGCCTTTGTAAAGATCTCTATTGGAATATATGTAAGGCTTTCCTTTGGCAATTTTCGAGTTAGTTTCTTTTGGTTTATTCTTTATGATTGCGAAGATTTCAAATGCCTTAGCACAAAATAAAACGTAGTAATAGGGTCTTGTTCGGAGGTTCGAACAAGGCTCGCTCTCGATGTAATTTTGTTTGAAACTCGTGGGGGACTTGGTATGACCGGAAGCTTTCCCCAAAGTGCTTACTTAAATGTTTTTCGATTATAGTTTTGCTGAGGGTAGCCTTTGAATCGGTTTGGAATTTTTGAAGGCCATTTGTTTTGATTACGGGTTTTAACGTTTCCGAGCCGTTTCTAGGATGGTTGTAGCCTTTTAAGTTCGGGTACTACCTAATAGTCTTTGTACCCCCGAGCTTCGATACCCGAGCCATTCGGGCTTGCCTAGGATGACAGTACCCGAGTGAAGGTGATCTTTTGGATCCGGATAGAGGTGGCCCTTGGATTCAATATCTATCCTTAAGAAACGGAATGTAATAGTCTTAAGGGATAAAATATGTATCTGTAAGGTAGAAACTTTATTTTATTTCTGTGCGCAACATAGAAGATTTCAAATGTGTGCAAGCTTCGTGTTATGGCTTAAATGGTCTATGTGGGCACGATTCATTTGACCGTTTGGCCCTTACAATATCCTATCCACCGAGCCCATACTGTTCAAGAAGAAAGTTTCCTTCCTTGCTAAATTTATTAACCGAGGGTGATGGCCCCCAGTATTCGAGGTTGATCGTTGAGAGGGCTCGGATACTGTTGATGCGACCCTCAACTCCGGTTCGTAACCGGTCTTAAATTCTAAGTTAGCATGATCTAATGTTTCCTCGTTAAAAATTTTGCCGGAAAACCCATTCGGGACTAAACCAGTTCAAGGAAAAAGGAGTGCAACACGTGCTTTTGGGCCTAATAGCTGCATCGTTCTTTGGTCGTTGCCTGTAAGTGTTAGTCCAATTCATAATATATGTAAAGAAAAGAATAAATGGGGTCGTACCTTAGTAGTAGTATCATTTTAAATGGGTTACATTCCAGTTGTTCGGTAGTCGTTCACCATTCCCTGCTTCGAGTTTGTATGATCCTTTGTCGGTAATCTCGATAATTCGATATGGACCTTCCCAATTCGGTCCCATCTTCCCTTCATTCGGGTTTCGGGTGTTTGTTGTCACCTTTCTTAACACCAAATCCCTGATATTAAAGTGTCGGAGTTTGGTTCTCCAGTTGTAATACCTTTCGATCCGTTGTTTTTGGGCGGCCACCCGGATGAGGGCGGCCTCGCACCTCTCATCCAATAGTTCCAGACTCGTGCTCATGGCCTTAGCATTTGAATCTTCGGTCACATATCAGAACCTGAAACTTGATTCTCCTACTTTGACCAGTATTAGCGCTTCGGCACCGTAGACCAGCAAGAACGGGGTGGCCCCAGTCCTAGATTTTGAGGTCGTACGATATTCCCACAGGACTTCGGGCAAAATTTCCTTCCATTTTCCTTTGGCGTCGGTCAATCTCTTCTTAAGGGTTTGGAGTATGGTCTTGTTCATAGACTCCGCCTGCCCGTTCCCACTAGGGTGACCATATAGAAAAATAGTCAGTCATAAATAATATAAATTGAGCCTTATAGGGTGCCCATAGTAGGGGACCGACGATGTCCATCCCCCATTTCATGGATGGCCAAGGTGACAGGACCGAATGCAGTAGCTCCCCGGGCTGATGGATCATCGGTGCATGCTTCTGACATCCGTCATATTTTTGTACAAACTCCTTCGCATCTTTTTCCATGTTGATCCAATAGTAGCCGGCTCGGATTATCTTTTGAACCAGCGACTCGGCACCTGAACGGTTCCCGCAGGTGCCTTCGTGAACTTACCTCAAAACATATTCGGTATCTCCCGGTCCCAGACATATGGTGAGTAGGGCATCTAACATTCTCCTGAATAGGGTATTATCTTCGGACAAGCTGAACCTGGCCGCCTTTGTGCGTAGGGCTCTCGATTCTTTAGGATCTGAGGACAACTTCCCGATCTTCAGGTAATCTATATACTTGTTTCTCCAGTCCTATGTTAAACTTGTCGAGTTTATCTCGGCGTGGCTTTCTTCCACTACTGATTTTATGAGTTGTAAGACCATTCCCGAGTTGAATTCATCATTATCAACCAACGATCCCAAGTTAGCGAGAGCATTAGCTTCGCTGTTTTGATCCTGAGGTACATGTTGCAGGATCAACTCCTTGACCGGTATAGCATTACCTGTAGTTTATCCAGGTACATTCGCATTCGTTCCTCTTTGACTTTGAACGTCCCATTGACTTGGTTCACCACAAGGAGGGAATCGCACTTAGCTTCGATCACCTCGCCCCCCAGGCTTTTAGCCAGCTTGAGACCTACAATCATGGCCTCATACTCGGCTTCGTTGTTAGTCAATTTTACAGTTCTAATAGATTGCCTAACTACATTACTCGTCGGTGGATTCAACATGATGCCAAGTTCGGACCCCTTTGCGTTCAAGGCACCGTCCGTAAAGAGGGTCCAGATCCCCGAGGAAGTCCCCGAGTTCAACAACAATTCCCTTTCGATCTCAGGTATTAGGGCCGGCATGAAGTCGGCCATGAAGTCCGCCAAAATTTGAGATTTGATGGTTATTCGGGATCGATATTCGATATCGTATCCACTGATTTCCACGGCCCATTTGGCCAAACGTCTCGAGAGCACGGGTTTATGCATTATGTTTCTCAATGGGTAAGTATTCACGACACATATGGTATGGCGTTGGAATGAACATAATGGAAAATGGCAACAATGATCACTTTCCTTCTCGAGCTATAGAAGGTGCCAGTTACGGGGAAAAAAATAAATCAAAATGACAAAATCAGACCAATTAAGCACAACTATGTAGAAACGAATCAAAATCAGGAAATAATATAACCTTGATTAAATTGCATGATATATGAGATATTCAATTTAAGCAATATCACCTAATTAAGGTCAATATCATCCTTTCCAAATAGAGAATATTTGATATTGCCTAATAAAATTTAATTCACCTCTAAAGAAATTCAATTCACCTTCTGAAACTCAATCTCTTATCTAACTCTCTAATCTTCCACATTACATTATAAAATCTCCTATATATAATTATATCATTTTGATACACTTACCTAATCAAATAGACTCATCTCTCAAACTATAAATTCTATTCTTTACGATCATAATTCATTCATCAAATTGTCTATGTCCCTATCGCCATGACTAAGGGCACTTTCTTTTCGACTCTTAGGGTGTGTTTGGTATGATGGAAAATATTTTCCGAAACATATTTTCTAATTTTTTCATGTTTGCTTTTTATGATATAAAAAAAGTATTTTCTTCATTTCAACAAAAAAAATATTTTCTGTAAACAAAAAAGTATTTTTTTTCCTTTTAACTAAATGATATAGTAAAAAGTATTTTCTTTCATCTCAATAATTTTTTTTTATGATGTAGAAAAAGTGTTTTCTTTCATTTCAATAAAAAAGTATTTTCTTTTCATGATGTAGAAAAAATATTTTCTTTCATTTTAACAAAATGAGCATTTTCTGTTTACCATAAAAAATGGATAACAATTAAATTTGTTTGTGGTTTTAAGGATATGTGGATTAATTCGATACAAACGATAAATTGCGTAAGATTAAAGAGGTAATAAATTATCAAACCACTTGAGGAGGGTGATTCCAGAATTAACAATAACCTTAATGAAATATCCGCCCTTGATCCCGGACTCACAAAGACCAAGCACCGATGAACAAGAACTAGAACTTTGAATAACAGAGAAAATAATAGTATATTGCCTTGATATATGTGTTAAAATGTCCCTAATGAATAATCAGACCCCCTTTTATATAGTAGGGGAGTTTTACCCTAAGTACAATTCTATGAAAGGTAAAAAATCTTCTGTTTAACCAATCATTGGTTCTATGCTGATACGTGCCAAGATCCACGCCGTGATATCCGACTGGTCACGGATATCACAGATATTTATTGGTCGTGCTCGGTTACCTGGTAGTGTTCTCCGAGGCCTTTGGGATTCGAATCAAACTCGGGGTCATGTATTCGATACTCCTGAGGCCGGGCACTTTTCCCGAATTCCGACTCGAGGGGCTCTTGGTCTCGATTCTGGTTCCCTGTCGTTACGTCTCTTGCTCTGTTTGCTTCATCGGAAGATGAGGCCTCTCATGGGCTCGGTTTTACCTGTATACAGATAGTCCCCTCATTTCTCGGAGAGTACGTTTACGAAAACGATGAGAGACGACATAAGCACCTCGATTCCTTCCCCAACACGCCATAGCAGAAACGACAATAGATTCGAAACGTCCCGTCAGATGTGTCATAATGACTGCAAACGCATGTAAGCCGTTGGCAGGTCGTCCTTGGATACGAAACGCCGCGAAGCCTCTATAAATACTCCCCTCTTTTGTTCATTTTTTACTTTTTGACCAACCTTCTACCCTCGTACCTTCAGGATATCACTACCTCTCTTCCTACCCTAATATTTTTACCTCCGTTCTTCAAGAGTTTTCAGCAAATTGCAAGTTTTCGTTTATCTTTTATCCAAACCATCATGTTTGATTTTCTCAGCAAGCTTTTATCCTTCGTATCCTAATATTCCTTTTCACTTATTTTAATAGATAACAATGGTGAAGACTTCTAAGATTGTTCCCTAAAAAGTTGTTACTTTCTCTTCAAGTCGATCGTCGAAGCCGAGGAGAGCGCTACTGATGTGGTTGACCTTGAGTGGTCCGCTCCGATTGTGGCTACCGATGAACCGGCAACCAAACCTCTCTTGAAAATGTTCTTCCTCGGGGGGTGTTCGGTCGCAGACGACATTAAGGTCGAAAAACCCTCATCGGTTCAAGGCCAATGCGAGGCGGTATCTAGGTACATTTGCTCTATCACCGAGGTTGTCCTTCCTATGATTCGCAAGGACTGCGGCCGGGTGGATAAGGGAATAGTAATACCTAGGCCTGATGATGACATTAATACCCATGTGGAGGGGTATTTGAGTGTTTACATTTACCCCTTCACACTGGGCCCGGTGGATCTGGTTGTTCAGGACTTCTGTAGGAGATATGAAGTGTGCCTCGGTCAAATCCACCCATCGTTGTGGAGATCATAATCCTCCTCCGATTCTTCATGAATAAAATCGTCTCCTGCTTGTTCACCATCGATCATCTACTCTTCATGTACAGTCCCCGAATCTTCCGGGGGAGGGGGGGGAGGGGTGATAAAGCTCATTCGATGAGCCAGCAAATCCCCATTTCTAAGCATCGACGAGGATTGGGATCGGGGTTGGCAGGGACGCTTTGTCCGGGTGAGGACCGCTGACCTGATACCTCCCGAATTTAGGTCATTCCCCGAGAAGTGGAATGTAGCACATAAGTGTCCTTTTTTTTAGATGTCGATTTTACACTTTACCTCCCTTTTCCTCATCGGTATTTGATATGGTGCAACCCTATCTCGAGTCCCAAACTCCATTCCTCGGGTCAAGGAGTGGATCGTGGGAATGTTCGCAGATACCTTATGCCGAGAGCTCGTGGCGCGAGCTCTCGAAGGGCCGTTGGGAGGCCCGTTCCCATGGTAAGATTTCTTTTCCTGAATAAGTAGCACTAGGATTTTTTTTATCACTATGTTCTCATTCCTTCTCTTCTATTTTTTCAGGCTTGCTTAAGACCATTGATCTTAGGACCTTAGTAGGGGGAGAAGAATTGCCCGCTGATCCTTCTACTTCAGGGCAGCCCGGGGCTGCAGCAGGAGAGAAGAAAAGAAGGAGGACTCCAAATTCCCCGAGCTCGGAGAAAAAGAAACCAAGGAGAAGGTTGTCTAGTAAGACAAAGGAAAGCTCCAACTCTCGAGTTCCTGACCTGGACTCGCTTTACCGGCTCAGGGATGAGCCCGAGAAGGATGATCGTTTTGTGGCCTGTGAGCCGTCTGTCCCGGAGAAGGGGGTGGCAACCGAGGGTGAAACAACGGAGGCTAAACCCCCTCAGGTTCTGGAGGATGGTGCATAAGTGAGGGCCGAGACCTCTTGAGATGCCAGCTCCGCTGCGCCCGGTGTTATAGAAATTTTGGGGTCACCTTCGTTTACAGAGTGCATGTTCGATGAAGCCCGAGCAATAAAGGAGCGATCCAACGAAGGGGCTCAGGGCTCATGGCGCGGACTGTCCCCTATGTTGCTTTTTTTAATGGTGTGGACTCAACCGCTATAAAAGATTTCTCCAGGTTGGGTGATTTAGAGGTGCCGAGGAAAAGCTCATCCTCGGAGGTCAGTGGGCCGAACTTGAGCCCAAAGTTGATCAACCGGTTCCTCGCCCCGAGCATGGATCCAGGTCGGAAGCGGTCAGTTATCATCATCGGCTCGGAGGATGGCCAGGTTCTACCCCTATCGGAGTAGCTAGCTACCTCCGATGCCTGGTAACCAAAGAAGATCAAGCGAAAATGAATGAGGTGGATGCGCCGTGCTTTTTCAATGAAGCACAACAGGCGCTGAACCGGGTAAGGTGTCATTACACTCTATTGTCTTCGAATTTAATTTTTGATAGATCTTATGCCTTTTCCTTTTCATATCTTTGCAGGCCTCAATACTCTATCATGAAGCCTTTCTACGGTACCATGATGAGGTTAACCAACTCGAGGCTGAGGTCAAGGAGCTTGCTGAGAAGAAGGACCTGTATAAGCTTCTCAGCGAGCAACGCGAATAAGCAGAAAGAATCTCCGGGCTAAGTTGGATGCGGCTCAGAAGGAATATGCCGACCTGGTGGAACAGGTAAAGATCTTTGAAGTTAGCGATGACGAGTTAGACATGGTGACTAGCGGTCGAAACCCGCATGTTCAGCAGAAGGTTGATTGGATCGACCAAATTCGAGCCGAGATGGACGAGGTCAAGGCCATGGCCGAAGAGTGGAAGGGAAAAATGGACAGATTGCTTCAGAGAAGGAGAGTGCCCGGGAGTAGCTGTCCATGGTGGATGTCCAACTTCAAGTGGTGAGGGAGAAAGCCGAGGCCCGGTCCCAAAAATCGAAGACCTCCAGTCTCAACTGGGCTTGACAATCGCTAAACGGGATGCCCTTGGCAAGGAGCTGAAAATAACTAAGTCAGTGACAGAAACAACTAGGGCCGATGCTGAAGAGATGGTGGCTTAGTACAGAGCTGATGTTGAGGTGGCTTAGGACCGCATAAAAGTCACTGTTGAATACGTGAAGTGGCAGTCCCAAAGAGAGGCTCTCGAGGAGGTCCATGCCCGGGGTTTCGACATGTTGGCCGAGATCGAAGATGTAAAAAGATGCGAGGCCGAGGCCAAAAAGCTGGATGACCCCGAGGACGAGGAAGGCTCTGAGGGCTCCAGCGAACCCGAGGGCGAAGAAGATCCGGATAGCCCCAGAGACGAGGGTGGCTCCGGTGGAGATCAGGCTTAGGTGCCTTAGAGAGTTTTCTTTTCTTTTTGTATTTTTGTTCATTTTGTTGAGGCCATTTGGCCTTTGTAAAGATCTCTATTGGAATATATATATATAAGGCTTTCCTTTGGCAATTTTCGAGTTAGTTTCTTTTGGTTTCTTCTTTATGATGGCAAAGATATCAAATGCCTTAGCACGAAATAAAACGTAGTAATAGGGTCTTGTTCGGAGGTTCGAACAAGGCTCACTCTCGATGTAATTTTGTTTGAAACTTGTGGGGGACTTGGTATGACTGGAAGCTTTCCCCAAAGTGCTTACTTAAATATTTTTAGATTATAGATTTGCTGAGGGTAGCCTTTGAATCGGTTTGGATGTTTTGAAAGCCATATGTTTTGATTACGAGTTTCGAACATTTTCGAGCCGTTTAGGATGGCCGTAGCCTTTTAAGTTCGGCTACTACCTAATAGGCTTTGTACCCCTGAGCTTCTATACCCGAGCCGTCCGGGCTTGCCTAGGACGACAGTCCCCGAGTGAGGGTGATCTTTTAGATCCGGATAGAGGTGGCCCTTGGATTCAATATCTATCCTTAAGAAACGGAATGTAATAGTCTCAAGGGACAAAATATGTATCTACAAGGTAGAAACTTTATTTTATTTCTGTGCGTAACATACAAGATTGCAAATGTGTACAAGTTTCGTGTCATGTCTTAAATGGTCTATGTGGGCACGGTTCGATTGACCGTTTGGCCCTTACAATATCCTATCCATCGAGCCCAGACTGTTCAAGCAGAAAGTTTCCTTCCTTGCTAAATTTATTATCCGAGGGTGATGGCCCCTAGTATTGAGGTTGATCATTGAGAGGGCTCGGATACTGTTGATGCGACCCTCAACTCTGGTTCGTAACTGGTCTTAAATTCTAAGTTAGCACGATCTACTGTTTGCTCGTTAAAAATCTTGCCGAAAAACCCATTTGGGACAAAACCAGTTCAAAGAAAAAAGAGTGCAACACGTGCTTTTGGGCCTAATAGCTACATCATTCTTTGGTCGTTGCCTGTAAGTGTTAGTCCAATTCATAATATATGTAAAGAAAAGAATGAATGGGGTCATACCTTAGCAGTAGTATCATTTTAAGTGGGTTACGTTCCAGTTTTTCAGTAGTATTTCACTGTTCCCTGCTTTAAGTTTGTATGATTCTTTGCCGGTAATCTCAATAATCCTATATAGACCTTTTCAATTCGGTCCCATCTTCCCTTCATTCGGGTTCCGGGTGTTCAATATCACTTTCTTAGCACCAAATCCCCGATATTGAAGTGTCGGAGATTGGTTCTCCAGTTGTAATACCTTTCGATCCGTTATTTTTGTGCGGCCACCCAGACGAGGGCGGCCTCGCGCCTCTTGTCCAATAGTTCCAGACTCGTGCTCATGGCCTCAACATTTGACTCTTTGATCACATATCTAAAACTGAAATGCGGTTCTCCTACTTCAACCAGTATTAGCGCTTCGGCACTGTAGACCAGCGAGAATGGGGTGGCCCCGGTCCTAGATTTTGAGGTCGTACGATATACCCATAGGACTTCGGGCACAATTTCCTTCCATTTTACTTTGGCGTCGGTCAATCTCTTCTTAAGGTTTTGGAGTATGGTCTTGTTCATAGACTCTGCCTGCCCATTCTCACTAGGGTGATAGGGTGTTGATAAGATCCTTTTGATCTTATAGTCCTCGAAAGATTTGCTCACCTTGCTGCCGATGAACTGCTTCCCGTTGTCGCATACGATCTCGGCCGGCATTCTGAACCGGCATATTATGCGGTCCCAAATAATATCAATAACTTCTTTCTCCCTGACTTTCTCAAATTCCTGGGCTTCACCCCATTTAGAAAAATAGTCAGTCATAAATAATATAAATTGAGCCTTACCGGGTGCCCATGGCAGGGGACCGACGATGTCCACCCCTATTTCATGGATGGCCAAAGTGGAAGGACCTAATGCAGTAGCTCCCCGAGCTGATGGATCATCGATGTGTGCTTCTGACATCCGTCACATTTTTGTACGAACTCCTTCGCATTTTTTTCCATGTCGATCCAGTAGTAGCCAGCTCGGATTATCTTTTAAACCAGCGACTCAGCACCCGAACTGTTCCCGCAGGTGCCTTCATGAACTTCCCTCAAAACATATTTGGTATCTCCCGATCCCAGACATATGGCAAGTTGGACATCCAACGTTCTCCAGAATAGGGTATTATCTTCGGACAAGCTGAACCTGGCTGCCTTTGTGTGCAGGGATCTCGATTATTTAGTATCTGAGGGCAGCTTCCCGGTCTTCAGGTAATCTATATACTTGTTTCTCCAGTCCCAGGTTAAGCTTGTCGAGTTTATCTTTGCATGGCCTTCTTCCACTACTGATTTTATGAGTTGTAGGACCGTTCTCGAGCTGAATTCATCGTCATCAGCCGACGATCCCTAGTTAGCGAGAGCATCGGCTTCGCTGTTTTAATCCCGAGGTACATGTTGCAGGGTCAACTCCTTGAAACAGTGTAGCGTTTACCTGTAGTTTATCCAGGTACCTTCACATTCATTCCTCTTTAACTTCGAACGTCCCATTGACTTAGTTCATCGTAAGGAGGGAATCGCACTTAGCTTCGATCACCTCGGCCCCGAGGCTTTTAGCCAGCTCGAGATCTGCAATCATGGCCTCATACTCGGCCTCATTGTTAGTCAATTTTATAGTTCTAATAGATTGCCTAACTACATTATCCGTCGATGGATTCAACATGATGCCAAGTCCGGACTCCTTTACATTCAAGGCACCGTCCGTAAAGATGGTCCAGATCCCCGAGGAAGTCCCCGAGTTCAACAATAATTCCCTTTGGACCTTGGGTATTTGTGTCGGCATGAAGTCGGCCACGAAGTCTGCCAAAATTTGAGATTTGATGACGGTTCGGGGTCGATATTCGATATTGTATTCACTGATTTCCACGGCCTATTTGGACAAACGTATCGAGAGCTCAGGTTTATGCATTATATTTCTCAATAGGTAAGTAGTCACGACACATATGGGATGGCATTGGAAATACGGTTTCAACTTTCTAGAGGTGCTTAACAAAGCGAGCGCCAATTTTTCCAGGTGAGGATACCTAGTTTCGGCCTCGCATAGAGTCGTGCTAACATAATAGATAGGAAATTGCGTACCTTCCTCTTCCCGGACCAGGACTCCACTTTCCGTTATCTCGGATACTGCTAAGTACAGGTACAAATGCTCTTCAACCTTCGGAGTATGAAGCAAAGGCGGGCTCGAAAGGTATCACTTGATTTCTTCCAAGGATTGTTGGCACTCCGGGGTCCGTGAGAAGTTATTCTTCTTCTTCAATAACGAAAAGAACCGATGGCTCTTGTCGGAGGTCCTTGAAATGAATCAACCTAAGGCGGCTATGCGCCAGGTTAACCTTTGAACGGCCTTGACATTGTCTACCACGGTAATGTCCTTTATGGCCTTGGTCTTATCGGGAATGATCTCGATTCCTTAGTTGGACACTTGTAACGACCCGTCCAGTCATTTTGAGTATTACAATCTCGTTCCCCCATTTACTGCTCAATTTATTCTTTATAGATGTTATGAGACTTGCCGGGGTAATTAGTTCGGGTTCGGTGAGGTTTTGAAATGAATTGAGACACTTAGTCTACAAAATGAAAACTTAAGTTGAAAAGGTTGACCAGATATTTACTTATGTATAAATGACCCCGGAATAGAATTTTGATGATTTCAATAGCTCCATATGATGATTTTGGGCTTAGAAACATGTCCGGAAAATTATTTGGAAGTCCGTAGTTAAATTAGGCTTGAAATGGCAAAAATAGAAATTCCAATTTGGAAGTTTGACCGGGGAGTTGACTTTTTAATATCGGGGCCGGAATCCGATTATGAAAATTGGAATAGCTCCGTTATGTCATTTATATCTTGTGTACAAAATTTGAGGTCAATCGGATTTGATTTGATAGGTTTTGGGGTCGAATATAGAAGTTAGAATTTCCTAGTTTCATTAGGCTTGAATTGGGGTATAATTCATGTTTCTAGCGTTATTTGATGTGATTTAAGGCTTCGACTAAGTTCGTATGATGTTTTGGGACTTGTTGGTATATTTAGTTAAGGTCCCGGAGGCCTCGGGTGTATTTCGAGATGGTTTCGGACCAAGTTTGGCTGGGTTGTTATTGCCGGTTTGCTGGTACTCATGTTGTCCCTTCGCGTTCGTTGTTCTTTGCGAACGCGAAGGGACTCACGCGTTCGCAAAGGGAAAATTTTGACTATCCCATTTTATGCTTGGCGTTCTCGACCGAGGGCACGCGTTCGCGAAGGTTCTGGGGGCAGAGCTACGCATTCGAGATTGAGGCCTCACATTTGCGAAGGGGAAAGCCGGCCTGGGGGAAATTGGTCTTTGCGTTCGCGATGGAGAGGACGCGTTCGCGATTGAGTAGCCCGATTCGCGAGGCAAGGCTCGCGTTTGCGAAGAAGAAAAATTGGGAATCACAAAATTGTGCTTGGCGAACGCGAGGGACATGTTGCGTTCGCGAAGAAGGAATCGCTGGGTAGAGAGTTTAAGTTCTGAAAATGGGACTTCGTTCCATTTCCCATTTTTACCGATTTAGAGATCGGAGAGAGATAATATTTGGGAGATTTTCAAGGAAAACAATGGGGTAAGTGTTCTTAACTTAATGTTGGTTAAATTGCCCGAATCCATGGTTGTTTTTAACATTTAATGGGTGAATTAAGTTGAAAAATTTAGAAAACCCTCTTGGTTTAATTAGAAGATTTGAGGGTCGAGTTGATGTTGGAATTAGGTAAAATTGGTTTGGTTAGACTCGTGGTTGAATGAGCTTTCGGATTTTGTAACTTTTGTCAGGTTCCGATACGTGGGCCCCATAGATGATTTTTGAGTTAAATTTTTTGATTTTTGATAGAAAATTTGTATTTTCATATAGAATTTGTTCCTATAATTTGTATTGACTGAATCGAATTAATTGTGACTAGATTCGAGCCGACCGGAGTCGAAAAATCGAGGGAAAGGCATTCTTATCGACTGATTGAGCTTGGCTTGAGGTAAATGGCTTGTCTAATCCTGTGTGGGGGAAATCCCCTTGGGATTTGAAACTGTTGTAACATTTTGTGATATGTGAGCGCCGTGTACGCGACGTGACGAGTTCATACACATGCTAAATTTTGAAATATCGGTTCTTGCTGAGTAGTCTTCTTTTAAATTCTTTAACTGAGTTGCTTTAGTATATGTAGTGATCATGTTTAGTGTAGTATCACATGTCTACATGCCCTAACTCTTACTTGCAATATGTGCAACATGCTTAATTGAATTACCTGCTTATTTGATTCTATGTAAATCAATAACTGTGAGATTCTTGCTATAAATTCGTTGTTTCCTTCGGATATCTATTGCATATTTACTTTGGGACCATGAGGCGGTTTCTCAGGAGATCCCCCTGTACTGCATATTTACTTTTGAGACTACGAGGTGGTTCCTTGGGAGATCCCCCTGTACTGCATATTTACTTTTGGGACTACGAGGCAGTTCCTCGGGAGATCCCCCTGCATTGCATATTTACTTTTGGGACTATGTGGCGGTACCTCGGGAGCGCCCCTGTTATTTACCTTTATTTGCTGTGTTGTTCACTTCTTTGTCATTTTGCTATATTATTAAATCCTCTGTCTTACTTTTCTATTATTTCTAGTAGGGCCTAACCTGGCCTCGTCACTACTCTAACGCGTTTAGGCTTGGCACTTACTGGGTACCGCTGTGGTGTACTAATACTACGCTTCTGCACATCTTTTTGTGCAGATTCAGGTACTTCTTACCAGCCCAGATATCAGTGAGCTACCTATGTGCGGAGACTTCAAGGTACATTTGCCAACGTCCGCAGACCTCGGAGTCCCCCTCTATCCTTATCATGTTGGTTTCCTTATTTTAGTAGACTCTTATGTATAGAGATATTAGTATTTCTCTTAGAAGCTTGTGACTTATTTCTACCGGGTTTTGGGAGATTTTAGTTCTTTGACTTACAATTTTCATTTATTACAACTATTGAGGTTTGAGTTGCAGACTCTTATTTATGTTATTCTGCAATTTGTTAGGCTTACCAAGTCTTAGAGACTAGGTGCCATCACGACATCCTACGAAGGGTGAATTGAGGTCATGACAAGTTGGTATCAGAGCTCTAGGTTCACAAGTGTTATGAGTCACAAACAGGTTTAGTAGATTCTCGTGGATCGGTGCGGAGATATCTGTACTTATCTTCGCGAGGCTATGGAACCGTTAGGAAAATGTTCAATTCTTTGATTCCTTTTCCTGTGCATTTGTTGACTTCGAAATTCTAAACTCTTGTCTTTCTATTCTCTCACAGATGGCATGGACACACACAACTGGATCCTATGATCATATACCCACGCCCCATGTTGGAGCCGCAAGAGGCCGGGGCAGAGGCCGAGGAAGACCACGTGGTGCAGCCAGAGCACCTGCACGAGGTGCTGCAGCAGAGCCACCAGTAGCTCCAGTTGAAGAGTAGGCATGCGAGACGCCTGTTACTACCCCTGCACTTAAGGAGACTCTTGCTCAGGTTTTGAGCATGTTTGGCACTCTAGCTCAGGCAGGGTTGATTCCACTTGCTCCTGCCACATCTCAGGCTGGGGGAGGAGCACAGACTCCCATCGCCCGTACCCCAGAGCCATGGGCCCAAGTTGATCATGCCCCAGAGGTTATAACAGTGCAGCCAGTTATCCCAATTCGGCCCGAGGTTAGAGCAGTATTTTCGGAGGGGGAGCAACTCAGGCTCGAGAGGTACAAGAAGTACCACCCTCCCACTTTCAGCGGTTTGGCTTCATAAGATGCTCAGGTGTTTTTTGAAGAATGACACCATATCCTCCGTACTATGGGTATTGTGGATTCTAGTGGGGTTTCATACACTACAATCCAGCTTAGAGGAGCGGCCTACCAATGGTGGCGGGCAAACGAGTTGGATAGTCTGGCAGAGGTAGCTTCACTTACTTGGATTCAGTTTTCAGATATTCTCTTGAGGGAACATGTTCCTCAGAGTCTTAGAGATGCATGGCGTGCAGAGTTTGAGCAGTTGCGCCAGGGTTCTATGACCGTGTTAGAGTATGTAGTCCGATCAAGTGATTTGGCTAGGCATGTACCAACCTTGGTTGCTACTATTCGAGAGCGGGTTCGCCGATTTATTGAGGTACTCCACCCTAGTATCAGATTCAGTAGGGCCCGAGAGTTGGAGATAGACATTGTATACCAACAGGTGGTGTCGATTGCTAGGAGATTGGAAGATATGTGGATCCGGGAGAGAAGAGAGGGAATCTACGAGACCTCAAGATTCTGGCATATATAACAGTTCTCGTGTACCATCTACAACTTATTAGGATAGGGGTTATGGGAGTCGTCCTGTTCATTCAGCACTTCCAATAGTCAGCGGTACTCCGGCTATTCCTATGCCCTAGGATCCCTATTATGCACTGCCAGTGTTCAGTGTACCTCCTTTACGGGGTGCTTCCAGGGGTCAATCCAGTCAATCAAGTCCGAACCAGTCACAACAGACATGTCCTCCGAGAGCTTGTTTTGAGTGTGGTGACACTCGTCATATGGTGAGGGATTTACCCAGATTTAGGAGGGGTGCACCTCCACAGATTTTGCAGGCTCCACTTATTCTACAGGGCCCTAAGGCTTCTCAGGCCATGGTTACTGCACCAGTTGCCACTCCACCTGCACAGCGAGCTAGAGGTGGAGGTCGGACAAGTAGAGGTCTCCCTAGAGGGCGAGGCCAGGCTAGATATTATGCCCTTCCTGCTAGGACGAATGTATTTGCTTACGATTCTGTTATCACAAGTATTGTTCTGGTCTATCATAGAGATGCATCTGTCTTATTTGATCCAGGCTCCACTTATTCTTATGTGTTATCTTAGTTTGCCCCATATTTGGGTGTACCCCGTGATTCCTTGAGTTCTTTTGTTTATATATCTACACCTGTGGGTGAATCTATTATTGTTAACCACAAGTATTAGTCGTGTTTGATTGTTATCAATGGTTTTTAGACCAAAGCTAATTTATTATTGCTGAGTATGGTGAATTTTGATATTATTTTGGCCATGGACTGGATGTCGCCCTATCACGCTATCCTTGATTGTCACGCCAATACGGTGGCATTGCTATGCCAGGTCTACCGTGGCTAGAGGGGAGAGGTACCTTGGATCATGTTCCTAGCAGGGTTGTTTCATTTCTTAAGGTTCAACGAATGGTTGAGAAGGGGTGTGATGCGTATCTGGCCTATGTGAGAGATATTAGTTATGATACTCCTACATTGGAGTCAGTTCCTGTAGTAAGGGATTTTCCTGATGTATTTCCAGCGGATCTTTCGGGTATGCCACCCGACAGGGATATTGACTTTGGCATTGATTTGTTACACGACACTCAGCCCATTTCTATTCCACCATATCGTATGGCCCCAGCATAATTGAAAGAATTAAAAAAGCAATTACGAGAGCTGATTGATAGGGTTTTATTCGGCTCAGTGTATCGCCTTGGGGTGCTCCTATCTTATTTGTGAAGAACAAGGATGGTTCTATGCGGATGTGTATTGATTACCGCCAGTTGAACAAGGTTACAGTGAAGAACATGTATCCATTTCCACGTATTGATGACCTATTTGATCAGCTTCAGGGTCCCAGAGTGTTCTCAAAAATTGATTTGCGGTTACGATATCATCAGTTGAAGATTCGGGAACAGTTGAAGATTCGGGAACTAGATATTCCAAAGACTAACTTCAGGACTAGGTATGGTCATTACGAGTTCCTTGTAATGTCATTTGGGCTGACCAACGCCCCAACAACATTTATGCACTTGATGAACAATGTATTTCAGCCCTATCTTAACTCCTTCATCATTATGTTTATTGACAACATTCAGGTGTACTTCCGGAGCCGGGAGGATCATGAACAACACCTGAGGACTGTGCTTCAGACTTTGAGAGAAAAGAAGTTGTATGCAAAATTTTCACAAGTGTGAATTCTGGCTTGATTCAGTGGGATTTTTGGGTCATATAGTTTCGTGCGAATGGATCAAGGTAGATCCAAAGAAGATTGAGGCAGTGCAGAGTTGGTCCAGACCGTCCTCAGCTATGGAGATCTGGAGTTTTCTTGGCTTGGCGGTGTATTATCGCCGATTTGTAGAAGGTTTCTCTTCTATTGCTGCACCTATGACCAGATTGACCTAGAAAGATGCTCCATTCAGGTGGACCGAGGAATGTGAGGAGCGCTTTCAAAAGCTCAAGACAGTTTTGACTACAGTCCCAGTATTGGTGTTACCTACAAGTTTAGGATCTTATACTGTGTATTGTGATGCGTCGCATATTGGTCTCGTTGCAGCACTGATGTAAGACGGTAGGGTGATTGCCTATGCGTCCAGACAGTTAAAGGTACATGAGAAGAATTATCCGGTCCACGACCTTTAGTTAGCAACTATTGTTCATGCCTTGAAGATTTGGCGGCATTATTTGTATGATGTCCATTGTGAGGTTTATACCGATCACCGAAGTCTACAACATCTGTTTAAACAGAAGGATCTTAATTTGCAGCAGCAGAGATGGTTGGAGTTACTTAAGGATTATGACATCACCATTCTTTATCATCCCGGGAAGTCCAATGTGGTGGCCGATGCCCTGAGTCGCAAAGCAGAGAGTTGGGCAGTTTAGCATATCTTCTAGAAGAAGAGAGGCCTTTACCCTTGGATGTTCAGGCCTTAGCCAACCAGTTTGTCAGATTAAATATTTCCGAGCCGAGCCGAGTTTTGGCTTGTGTGGCTTCTCGGTCTTCTATGTATGATCGTATCAGGGAGCATCAGTATGATGACCCCCATCTGCTTGTCCTTAAGGACATAGTTCAGCATGGTGATGCCAAAGAAGTCACTATTGGGGATGACAGGTGTATTACGGATGCAGGGCAGGCTATTTATGCCTAATGTAGATAGTTTGCGTGAGTTGATTCTCCAGGAGGCTTATAGCTCGCGGTACTCCATTTATCCAGGCACCGCGACGATGTATCAGGATTTGAGGCAGCACTATTGGTGGAGACGGACGAAGAAAGACATAGTGGAGTATGTCGTCTGGTGCCTAAATTGTCAACAAGTGAAATATGAGCATCAACGACCGGGTGGATTGCTTCAGAGGTTAGAGATTCCAGAATGGAAATGGGAGCGGATCACTATGGATTTCATTATTGGGCTCCCTCGGACTCAGAGGAAGTTCGATGCAGTTTGGATGATTGTGGATAGATTGACCAAGTCAGCTCATTTCATCCCTGTGGTTACTACTTACTCTTCGAAGCAGCTAGCTCATGTATATATTCGCGAGATTGTCAGGCTTCATGGCGTACCAGTATCTATTATCTCTGATTGGGGTACGTAGTTTACATCACAGTTTTGGAGAGCAGTGGAGCGAGAATTAGGTACACAGGTTTAGTTGAGTATAATATTTCACCCTCAGACGGACGGACAATCCGAGCGCACTATTAAGATATTGGAGAATATGCTACGCGCTTGTGTCATTGATTTTGGGTGTTCTTGGGATCCATTTCTGCCACTCGTGGAGTTTGCTTACAATATTAGTTACGAGTCGAGCATTCAGATGGCTCCGTATGAGGCTTTATATGGGAGATGGTGCCGATCTTTGGTGGGTTGGTTTGAGCCGGGTGAGGCTAGGCTATTGGGCACTGAGTTGGTTCAGGATGCTTTGGGAATGTTAAATTGATTCAGGAGCGGCTTCGCATGACGCAGTCTAGACTGAAGAGTTATGCCGATAGGAAGGTCCGTGATGTTGCTTACATGGTTGGGGAGAAGGTTCTGCTCAAGATTTCACCCATGAAGGGTGTGTTGAGGTTCGGAAAGAAGGACAAGTTGAGTCCTAGGTATATTGGGCCTTTTGAAATACTTAAAAAGATTGGAGAGGTGGCTTATGAACTTTCTTTACCACCTAGTCTCTTGGGTGTTCATCTAGTATTTCATGTATCTATGCTTCGGAAGTACGTTGGAGATCCGTCTCATGTTTTGGATTTCAGCACAGTGCAGTTGGATGGTAATTTGACTTATGATGTGGAGCCGGTGGCCATTTTAGACCGGCAGGTTCGAAAGTTGAGATCAAAGAACATAACTTCAGTGAAAGTGCAGTGGAGAGGCTAGCCAGTCGCAGAAGCTACTTAGGCGACTGATCAGGAGATGCAAAGCAAATATCCACACTTATTTGAGGCTCCAGGTATAATTCTAAACCCGTTCGAGGACAAACGTTTGTGTAAGAAGGGGAGAATATAATGACCCGACCGGCCATTTTGAGTATTACAACCCCGTTCCCCTATTTACTGCTCAATGTATGCTTTATAGTTGTTATGAGACTTGCCGGGGTAATTGGTTCGGGTCCGATGAGGTTTTGAAATGAATTGAGACACTTAGTCTCCAAAATAAAAACTTAAGTTTAAAAGGTTGACCAGATATTTACTTATGTATAAATGACCCGGAATAGAATTTTGATGATTTCAATAGCTCCGTATGGTGATTTTGGACTTAAGAGCGTGTCTGAAAAATTATTTGGAAGTCCGTAGTTAAATTAGGCTTGAAATTACAACAATAGAAATTTTAGTTTGGAAGTTTGACCGGGGAGTTGACTTTTTGATATCGGGGCCGGAATTGGATTATGCAAATTGTAATACCTTCATTATGTCATTTATGACTTGTGTGCAAAATTTGAGGTCAATCAGACTAGATTTGATAGGTTTCAGTATCGAATGTAGAAGTTAGAATTTTCTAGTTTCATTAGGCTTGAATTGGGGTGTGATTCGTGTTTTAGCATTATTTGATGTGATTTGAGGCTTCGACTAAGTTCGTATGATATTTTGGGACTTGTTTGTATATTTGGTTGCGGTCCCAGGAGCCTCGGATGTGTTTCAGGGTGGTTTCGGACAAAGTTTGGCTGGGTTGCTATTGCTGGTTTGCTGGTACTCATATTGTTCTTCGTGAGCGCGAAGGGACTCACGCGTTCGTGAAGGGTAAATTTTGGACTGGCCCATTTTGTGCTTCGCGTTCGCGACCGAGGGCACGCGTTCGCGAAGGTTCAGGGGCAAAGCTACGCATTCACGATTGAGGCCTCGCGTTCGCGAAGGGGAAAGCCGACCTGGGGGAAATTGGTCTTTGCGTTAGCGATGGAGAGGACGTGTTTGCGATTGAGCAGCCTGGTGAAGCATCGCGTTCGTGAGGCAAGGCTCGCGTCCGCGAAGAAGAAAAACTGGGAAGCACAAAATTGTGCTTCGCGAACGCGAGGGACATGTCTCATTCGCGAAGAAGGAATTGGTGGGCAAAGAGTCTAAGTTCTGAAAATGGGACGTCGTCCCATTTTCCATTTTTACCGATTTGGAGCTCTTACCCGAATCCATGGTTGTTTTTAACATTTAATGGGTGAATTATGTCGGAAAATTTAGAAATCCCTCTTGGTTTAATTTGAAGATTTGAGGGTCGAGTTGATGTCGGACTTAGGTAAAATAAGTATGGTTAGACTCGTGGTTTAATAGGCTTTCGAATTTTGTAGCTTTTATCGGGTTTCGAGACATGGGCCCCACTGGCAATTTTTGAGTTAAATTTCAGAATTTTGTTGGAAAATTTATATTTTCATATAGAATTTGTTCCTATAATTTGTATTTACTAAATCGAATTAATTGTGACCAGATTCGAGCCGATCGGAGTTGAAAAATCTAGGGTAAGGCATTCTTATTGACTGATTGAGCTTGGCTTGAGGTAAGTGGCTTGTCTAACCCAGTATGGGGGAAATCCCCTTAGGATTTGATACTGTTATAATATTTTGTGATATGTGAGCGCCGTGTATGCGAGGTGACGAATGCGTACACGAGCTAAATTTGGAAATATGGGTTCTTGCTGAGTAGTCTTCTTTTAAATTCTTTAGCTGAGTTGCTTTAGTATATGTAGTGATCATATTTAGTCTAGTATCACATGTCTACCTGCAGTAACTCTTACTCGCAATATATGCAATATGCTTAGCTGAATTACCTGCTTATTTGATTTGAATTAAATCTTTAACTGTGAGATTCTTGCTGTAAATTCGTTGTTTTGTTCGGATATCTGTTGCATATTTACTTTGGGACTACGAGGCGGTTCCTCGGGAGATCCCCCTGTGCTGCATATTTACATTTGGGACTACGAGACGGTTCCTCGGGAGATCCCCCTGTACTGCATATTTATTTTTGGGACTACGAGGTGGTTTCTCGGGAGATCCCCCTGCACTGCATATTTACTTTTGGGACTACGAGGCGGTACCTCGGGAGCGCCCCTCTTGTTTACCTCTATTTGCTGTGTTGTTCACTTCTAAGTCATTTTGTTATATTATTATATCCTCTGTCTTACGTTACTATTATTTCTAGTAGGGCCTGACCTGACTTCGTCACTACTCTACCGAGGTTAGGCTTGGCACTTACTGGGTACCGCTGTGGTGTACTCATACTATGCTTCTGCACATTATTTTGTGCAGATCCAGATACTTCTTACCAACCCAGATATCGGTGAGCTACCTGTGTGCAGAGACTTCAAGGTACATCTTCCATCGTCTGTAGACATCGGAGTCCCCCTTTATCCTTATCATGTTGTTTTCCTTATTTTAGTAGACTCTGATGTATAGAGACATTAGTATTTCTCTTAAAAGCTTGTGCCTTGTTTCTACCAGGTTTTGGGAGATTGTAGTTCTTTGACTTGCATTTTTCATTTATTACAACTATTGAGGTTTGAGTTGCAGACTCTTATTATGTTATTCCGCAATTTGTTCGGCTTACCTAGTCTTAGAGACTAGGTGTTATCACGACATCCTATGGAGGGTGAATTGGGGTCGTGACAATACCATGAATCCGAGGAATTTCTCAGACCCGACTTCGAATGCGTATTTCTCCGGGTTCAGCTTCATATTGTATTTCTTCAATATGTTGAAGGTTTCATGAAAATGTTTCAAATGGTCCTCTACTCGCAGGGACTTAACTAACATGTCGTCAATATAAACCTCTATTGATTTTTCTATTTGCTCTTCGAACATCCGATTTATAGGTTTTGGTAAGTGGCACTGGCGTCTTTTAGTCCGAATGACATTACATTATAACAATAGGTGCCGTATTTAGTGATGAAGGATGTTTTTTCCTGGTCGCCCGGGTCAATCCGAATTTGGTTGTACCTAGAGTAGGCATCGAAAAAGCTGTGGTTCTCATAGCCGGCCATCGCATCGATCAGGCGATCGATGTTGGGCAAAGGAAAAGAGTCCTTGGGGCATGCCTTGTTCAAGTATTTATAGTCTACACATATTCTTAATTTCTTCCCCTTTTTATGGACTACTACTACGTTTGCTAACCAATCTGGGTACTTAACTTTCCAAATGGATCCTATTTTAAAGAGTTTAGATACCTCATCTTTGATGAATCCATGCTTGACTTCGGACTGAGGCCTCCTTTTCTGTTTGACTGGGTGGAACTTCGGATCCATGCTCAGCTTGTGAGTAGTTATTTCCTGCTGGATCCCTGTCATGTTAAGGTGGGACCAGGCAAAATAATCTATGTTAGCTATAAGGAATTCAATGAGTTTTTTCATGAGCTCGGGACTTAACCCCGTGCCAAGGTATACCTTCCGATCGGGCAGGTGTTCGATCAATATGACTTTCTCCTGCTCCTCAACTGTTCATTTGGTGGCATCGGTATCGTCGGGGGCTATGAAAGACCCGGGAACTCCGTAGTCATCATCTTCGCCTATTCTCTACTTTTCCGGCTCGGTCATGGCTGGTATCGGTGATTGCTATTTGGTTCCTTCCTTGGTGATCGAAATCGGGTTCTTTGATGTCGAGAGTGCGAATATCGGGACCACCTCGTCGATCGCGAACATCTTCTTTGCGGCCGGTTATTCTCCGTAAATTGTTTTAATCCCTCCTGGTGTTGGGAATTTCAACACCTGGTGTAGTGTCGAGGGCACCGCCCTCATGTTGTGAATCCATGGCCTCCCGAACAGAGCATTGCATCTCATATCTCCTTCGATCACATAGAACTTTGTTCCTGAACGGTTCCGGCGGTGTTCAGCGGTAGGGTTATCTCCCCTTTAGTGGTCTCACATTCCATGTTGAATCCGTTTAGAACTCGAACTGCAGGCACAATTTGGTCTCATAGACCCAACTGTTTTACGACCCTCGATATGATGATATTGGCCGAGCTACCTGGATCAATTAACACACTCTTAACTTAAGATTTATTTATGAGTACAGATATTACCGGTGCATCATTGTGCGATTGCACGACGCCTTTAGGATCCTCGTCATTGAAAGATACGGTTCCTTCTGACACGTAATCTCGAGTCCGTTTTACCCGTGTGATGTACACTTTGGTGCGCTTAAACATCGGTCCCTAGGGGATGTGGACCCTACCGATGATCATGTTAATGACATGCTGAGGTTTCTGAAATGATTTTTGGCTAGATCGCTCAGGAATTATCGGAGGTGTCCATTGTTGAATAACCAGGCTACTTCCTCTCAGTTGTCGACAGTGTTTAGTTTTGTGGCCGTGAGTACCATGATATTTACACATTAGGTTGGGGTCCCTTTGGGCAGGATCAGACTGTAAAGGTCGAGGCCACTTGGTGTCTTTGATGCATCCGATGGCAGATACGATGGCAGCAACATCGACGTTGAAGTTGTATTTCGATAATCTCGGCGCTTCCTTAGGCCCGATGGGCCTGTCAAAACCGTTTTTTCTCATGAGCCCCCAGTTATTTTGACCTCGGTCGCTTCTCCTTTCAATTCTCACAAGGTTTCGTCCAGGCCCATTACCTTTTCAATCTCCATTGTATGGTTGATACAGGTCTCTATTTGATCTTGGTTCACGATCAATGTCTCTTTTGGATCTGTCACTAGCTCTGACGGGATAAACGGACCCGAAAGGGCCCCCAAGATGATCATCTTCGACCCTGATTTTTGATTGGTACCGGTTATGGATGTCGGCCCAAGTTACCGCCGGATATTCTATCAGATTTTGCTTTAACTGCTGTGAAGCCAATGAGCTTTGACCATTGAGTCCTTGGGTGAAGGATTGAATGACCCAATCGACCGCGACCATTGGCAGGTCCATTCGTTCAATTTGAAACCGGGCCATGAATTCCCTGAGCATCTCATTATCTCTTTGCTTCACTTTGAAAAGGTCTGACTTCCTGGTTTCGACCTTGATGGCCCCGGCGTGTGCTTTAACGGAGGTGTCTGCAAGCATAGCAAATGAGTCAATAGAATTAAGGGGTAAGTTGTGATACCATACATAGCTCCTTTTGTCAAGGTCTCTCCAAACTTTTTCAGCAGGACGGACTCGATCTCATCATCTTCCAAGTTGTTCTCCTTGATGGCGCACGTGTAGGAGGTCATACGTTCATTTTAGTCAGTTGTTCCGTTGTACTTAGGAATTTCGGGCATGCAGAACTTCTTTGGGATCGGCTTCGGAGATGCGCTCGGAGGAAAGGTTTTTGAATAAACTTCTTGGAATCCAGGCCCTTCAATATCGGTGGTGCTCCTGGGATTTGGTCGACCCTGAAATTGTAGGTTTCTACTTTTTTGTCATTGGCTTCGATCTTCTTTTCTCCCGATTCCACCCGTTTTGTCAATTCCTCAGGCATCTTTATAATCTCGAGGTTGGTCCCGAGTTCAGCTTCACTCGGCCTTTCTACGACTAGTTCATTTCTGCGAGCGTTTTCCCGGGATGGTTCGGGCTCGACTCTGCTGGGGGCGCTGCTCTGGTTCTGCAACTGGGCTATCGCTACTTGTTGAGCCTACAACATTTCAAAGATTACTCGCAAGTTGTATTTTGTTCTATCGATCGGACTCCCCAACGAATGATGTTCTCAGGATCGGTAGGCAAGTTTGTATTGATGGCCACATGTGAGTTAGCGTCGATCGGGTCCGCGACCGAAACTACGTTGGGGTCGACAAGGGGCACCTCGTTACTGGGTGCCACATTATTGTTCTTGCCATGGTGTCCAGACTCAACATCCACGTTCAAAGGGGACTATTAGGAGTTCGACATTTTAAGCCTTGACCTGAAATTAAAGACTTCAAAGAACAAGTGAAAAACAGGTTGTGTTATGGAAATTCGTATCAAATTGTCACTATTATCCTTAGTCCCACGGCGGGCGCCAAAAGATTTACCCTAAAAGCGGATAATAATTAAATTTATTTGTGATTTTAAAGATACGTGGATTAATTCGATAACGATAAATTACATAAGATTAAACGGATAAAGGAGGTAATAAATTAACAAACCACTTGAGGAGGGTGATTCCTGAATTAACAACAGCCTTAATGAAATATCCGCCCTTGATCTAGGACTCATAATGACCAAGCACTGATGAACAAGAACTAGAACTTTGAATAACAGAGAAAATAATAGTATATTATCTTGATATGCGTGTTACAGTGTCCCTAATGAATAATCAGACCCCCCTTTATATAATAGGTGAGTTTTACCCTAAGTACAATTCTATAAAAGGTAAAAAATCTCATGTTTAACCAATCAATGGTTCTGTGCCGATACGTGCCGAGATCCACGCCGTGATATACGGTTGGTCACGGATATCACGGCCTTTTGTTGGTCGTGCTCGGTTGCCTGGTAGAGTTCTCCGAGGCCTTTGGGATTCGAATCGAACTTGGGGTCATGGCCCTGATACTCCCGATGTTGTGCGCTTTGCCCGGACTCCGGCTCGAGGGGCTCTTGGTCTCGGTTCTGGTTCCCTGCCGTTACGTCTCTTGCTTCGTTTGCTTCATCGGAAGACGAGTCCTCTCATGGGCTCGGTTTTATCCGTATACATTTTCTTTTCATGATGTAGAAAAATTATTTTCTTTCATTTCAATAAAATAAGTACTTTATTTTCTACTCTCTAACCAAACACTAGAAATTATTTTTCGGAAAACGTTTTCCACTCACCAACCAAACAAATGAAAATAAGTTATAAAACCACTCATTTTTCATGAAAACATTATTTTTTAGAAAAATATTTTTCTTCGTACCAAACACACCCTTATTTCCTTCTTCTTTTATATTTTTCTATTGTTTGGCTATTCTTTCGCGAAAACTAAAGTTATAAGTACAGGTACCGAGAAACCTCATGTGACAAAAAGTACAACTGTTCATTGGTCGCGACGCATTTTTTCATTTGGGCCGCCACCGTCAATACCTAATAGTGGTATTCATCCTCCAAAATTTCCACTTCCATGGCCATTTGCTTTTCCATCATCGCCTGGATTTAAATTTCCTCCAATATTTTCTCCATTCCCTGGAACTCCTCCTAATGATGGTGCCCAAGATGATGGTAATAATAAGAAGAATTGAGTTGTATTGGAATTAGTTGTAATTATTATCGAGATTAATAAGAAAGAAGTTTAATGTTTAGCTTTACCTTTTGTTGGTGTGATTACTTCTTCAAAGAGATTTGAAAATAACACATAAGAGATTTGAAAACATTATTTTCTTGTATTCAAATTGTAAGTGGTCACAAGAGATTATTTCCTCTATTGCTAATGTGGTCTTTTTTTTAAAATATTTTTTATTTCAGTTTCGTAATGCACTTTATGCATTTCATTTCGATTTTTCGCAACATATATACTACAAGAAATGAGACTTGTCGACACAGAAAACGGAAAATTTGCCACAAAAAAAGACAAAAATTCTCATCCCCCCTCCCCAGGTGTTAGTGGCCATGGATTTCTAGGCATTTGGTTTCATATATCAAATGCCTAAAAACATATATTAAGGGTTGTGATGTAGTGGTAAGTACTCCTTAATCATCTCCCATGAGCAGTTATAATTTAAATAAAACTTTTATTCATCTATCTTTTGTGTTATTCTTTTTTACTGATTTCATATGAAAGGACGACCATATAACTAAAATATATTTGTAATGAACAATAAAATCAAATTTAAGATTAAGTTAGTGTCTAGGCTCTTCAAATTGTCGACAACAAAGTGATAAAGAAGTCTTAAGTTTAAAAGATATAGAACAACTCCTCCTTTAGAATTTGCAATTTTTGGGCGTGTTGGCTTGCTGCGACTCTATTTTCATATCTCTCAACTCTTATCCAGCCACCAATTAATTGTGATACACCTTATAAAAATATTTGCATACGCCATTGAAAGAAAAATATCTTTTCATAAATTGGTAATTTGTATGTTATTTATAGGCGTTCTCTATAAAATTTTAGAGAGTAAGAAAATTTTTTCTCTTGCTTTGATGTTTGGTTTTTTGCTATTATTGTGTAACTTATAGATATAATTTTTTTTTTAAAAAAAGAATTGATTTTTATTATAAAGCTAAAATAAATATTTAGCAACCTTATAATCTTGAAAAAAACTGATCTACCCAACCACTTTGGACGTCTCTCCACTACGTTAAATACATCACTTTTATCTCGGAAAAACCCAAAAAATGTGTTAAAAAAGCTTTTCATATCATAATCAAACACTGTGTTTAATAAAATCTTTTTATTTAATTAGAAGTAGGGAATAAATCTGGCAAAAGACTTTAAAACAAAACCAAACCCGTCAAATAAGCTAGTAGTATTCATATAAATGGACTATAAAAGTATCATTAGCTAGTAGAAATTAAATAGTTTATTAAGTTGATTACAAAACAATTCCTCATTTTATAAAAGTTAATTGTAATCAAGAGATTTTTTGCTTCTAATTGATCAGACGAGGACCCCTCTTATTTATTTTCCTTTTTCACATTAGAGTTTGAATAGATAAAGAGAAATCTTGTTCACTCTTTATCTACTTCAAATTGCATGCATTTTAAGAATTCTCTTTGTACGTAAACTTCACTACTTATGATTGACATAAATCAATATCCATATCTTCGATGAAGTTAAACTCTCCTAATACTTATGAATATCTCTTCCTTTACAACCCTATAAAACCCCCACTATAGCTACCTTCATAATTCATCTCAGAGTACAAACCCTAAATTTCTCCGTTATTAACCATGGCCAAGAAAAGTCTCACTTTCTTCATTTGCATTTTCCTACTTCTCAACTTATGTTTTGCAACTGAGAATGTAGAAACTACGCAAAAATCTAATTCATCGTCACAAGATAAAGAATTGGATTGGTTTCATCCGTGGTTCCATCCAAATCCATGGTGGCTACATCCACATCCATGGCCATTCGTTCATCCGCCAATGCCAGCTGGCGGTTTTCATCATACATGGCCATTCCCGCATCCACCGATGCCTGCTGGTGGTTTTAAGTTTCCTCATCCATGGTTTCATCGTCATCCATGGCCATTCATGCATCCACCAGTTCTATCTCCACCTAAAGGAGACAAGAATTAATTGAAAATATATATGAAGAGAAGTATTGGATCAACATCTTATTGATCACATATTTTTCTTTAGGTTAATATCTTTAGGATTTATGTCTTAGGTTATTTTTGATAAAAATCAATAATTGTCCTAGGTTAGATATTTTAGTTTCTAGTAAGAATTTTCAAGTAGTTTTCGATTACTTTAGGAATGTTTGCTTCGGCTTATCATGAAATAAAAACCTCTTTTTTGTTTTTTTTTATATTTATTAATCCTTTTTCCCCCTCTATAGTAACTTTTATGTTGATTGTTCTCTACTTCTATTATTTGCATGCCTTTCTGTATAAGGAAACTTTGTCATTCAAATTTCATAATCAATTTTTTTGTCTGGCAATGAGATTCCAACTTTAACACTGAAGATACGAAGAGAAGTGTTGGATCAATATCTTATTGATCACATATTTTTAGTTAGGTTATCATCTTTAGGATTTATATCTTAGGTTATTTGATAAAAATAAATAATAGTTCTAGCTAGGTAGTTATTAAGTTTCTAAGATTTTCCAAGTAGCTTTCGTTGGTAGAAATGATAATTTGATCCGGATTATCCTGAAATAAAATCCGTTTTTTAATTGTATTATTGCTTTTGCTTGTATGATTTGTTGGTATTTTATATATCTAAGTTGATAATTACATGACTTGATAATATTAATACTTTTTTGTAGAACAAAAATGTATTTTGGTAGGGAGATCGAAGGGGGCAGACAAGGTAAATTAATATAGTTTGATGTAAACACCCAAAATAGGAATAAGTTTCTACCACAAGACAACATGAATAAAAATTGTAAAGTAAATGCAAGAACTATAAAGAAATAAAAACATTAAGTATAAATTTCACCTCCAGGAAAAGGTGTTTGTTAAATATAAGTAAAGCATGGCTATGACTACATCCGACTTTAACAAGGAGAATAACATGCCCCCAGAGATAATCTTTGAAATATTTTCATATCTTCTCTGATCTACCCTATATGTAATATTTTTCTTAACAAAAATTGCTCCCTCTCTCTCTATTCATCTAACTCTTCAATCTTGGCACTCCTCAAGCAGTGGCGGAGCCAGGATTTTCATTAAGCGGAGTCAAAATATAAAGAAATAAACTCATCAAGAAGTCAAGGGGTGTCATTATATAGTATATATACATATTTTAAAAACAATTACCTAGCTATACAGTGTCCCCTTCGGTGTATGCGGCTCCGCCACTGTCCTCGAGCCACTGACTCCCGCATCCCAACTTGTTCATCATCCAAAAGTCGACCATCGTAGCCATCAAGGCCCAATTTTGCTTCAGCCATATAGTTGTCAACTATAGCAATGTTAGAGTTGTGCTTGAAAGCCGCTTTAACATTGACGTGCAAAGCTAAAAATCTGTACTTCAATGTCTTATCATCTGGGATCTTTGTAATGGCTTTTCTTATGTAATTCTTGTATGCATCAATTGATTCTTCAATTCCCCTCTTCAACTTCTGCCAAATCATACTTGATTTGATTCGATGGAAGAAGTCCCTCTTAATGCAGGCAATTCGGAAATGCATGGCTCTTCCCCTAGTGTCAATATTGCTCCAAGAAGAGCTAATCAAGTAGCCAAGATATTCTTCAAAGGAAAAATGGAAAAATTTGTTTGTATATCTCGAAGGTTACAGTCATTAAGAAGTGAAGCATCAATTACAATTAGGCCCACCTCACGCCTAGATTGAATGTAGTTGTCAATACTTTTGCGCACAAACTCCTTCCTATCTTGATAGTACTTCTTGATGTAGCCTATTAAAATCCATCCTTGCCAATTTCAAAGCCTACGGGCAAAATAAATAAGAATGACAAGAAAATGAAAATAAAGAAGATGAAAGTCGAGATGAAGTGATTACCATTTCTGCATTTGGGATGTTTCTAATCCCTAACATTCCCATCAGTTTTCTGAAATAATACTTTATTTGGTCACTGATATTGAGATTGTCGAACTCAGCCTTTTTTGATCGAAGAACCCTAAGTGGCACTGAGGTAGGGTTAATACTCGAGGTATACTTCACGTGGAATATAATAGAACCACTTCAATGTGACATGGGTTCCAAAAATTATATCAACATTAGGCTGATCATTCACAATCTTTGTGGTTTTGGTGAAATACCGAGTGAATATTAATAAAGTATGAAGTTTGTCTTACATTTTTTTTATCCTTGTATTTGTTTCTTTATTAAGATTGATATAAAAATCTTATGTATTTCACAGTTTCAATTAGTCAATATTAATTTGTAAAAACGTAATTAGTTTTTAGTTACAGAGTTTGACTTACCTTGACATACTGTTTGCACTTGGTGTCTTTGTGATGACCCAATAGGCCATCTTCTATTTTAGAACATAATTCTGTGATCTGAAGCCTTAAAAAAAATTATTATTTAGCCTTTCTCGATTTGCGTAACCTTCGCGAACACGATAGGAGTTTCGCGATCGCGTAGGCTTGGCAAGCTCTGCTCTTCACGAACACGACAGTGTCCTCACGAACGCGATGGACACTGTCGCCCAGTTCATAAAACAGTTCCAAAACGGGACTTAAGCCATTCCTTCAAATTTTCAAAAGCTAGACTGTCTAGAGGCGATTTTCAAGAGACATTTTCTTCCCCAAAGTGTTGGTAAGTGATTCTAAACCACTTTCTTTCAATTACCCATTATATTTCATGAATTTTCAACCAAAAATCTAGAGTCACATGGTAGAATTGGGGGTTTTGGGTAGAAACTAGGGATTTGGAAAATGGGTATTTAGACCTCAAATTGAGGTCGGATTCCAAAACCAGTTATATATCCGGGCTCGAGGGTGAATGTGTATATGGATTTTGGTCCGAACCTCGGGTTTTGACCAAGCGGGCCCGGGGTCAATTTTTGATTTTTTTGGGGAATGTTTGGGAAATCTAAATTTATGCAATGTAATTGATTCCTTTAGCAATATTTGATATTATTAAGTCGTTTTTGAATAGATACGAGTGGTTTGGAGGTAGATTCTAGAGGAAAAGCTGTGATTGAGTAGCCTTCAAAGCGAGGTAAGTATCGTGGTTAACCTTGGCTTGAGGGATTAGGTATCATGTGCCTATTTTCTACGTGTTGGTATGTTGAGTACAACGGATAGGTGAGGTGACGAGTACCTATGCGTTGTTGTCGAGTCATAATATGCGAGTGAGTCTTATTATTGTAATTGTGGTATTCTTTGATCATATTGTTCATGTTTATACTAGCTATTCGTTATGTTGAACAACTCTTATCATGTTTTTACGGAATTTAGTATTGATTGGATATTGATTCAAAGTTGAGGTTAGTAATGTGGAACTAAACGTTGAAGTAAGGCTTATTCTTGATATTTCTATCTCCCTGTTGTTATTGTTCATTGTCTTGGTGAGGGAGAGTGTCAAAGCACAAAGGGTGATGCCGTGCAATGTTCTATGAGAGAGTGTTAATGCACGAAGGGTGATACCGTGCCGTTTCTATTGTTTCTTATGGTGAGATGAGAGTAAAAGCATGATGGGTGATGCCGTGTACTTTCCTTTACTGCATGCCGTGCCATGTTATGAGAGTGTTAATGCACGAAGAGTGATGCTGTGCCGTTTCTATTGTTTCTTATGGTGAGGTTGAGAGTAAAAGCACGAAGAGTGATGCCGTGCACTTTCCTTTACTGCGTTTACTTGTTTCTTTCTGTTAAAGATATATTGATTGATCATGTACTCATTCCCGTTGTGATTCTTTTTCATGTAGTAATCCCCTCAGCATGTCCCCTTCCCAATATTTCTTGCCTTGCTCCTTTAGTTGTCGTTATTGTTGTATATATCGATATATATATATTGCACAGGTTTATTTGTAAGTGCCTTGTCCTTGCCTCGTCACTACTTCGCCGATATTAGACTCGACACTTACCAGTACATAGGGTCGGTTGTACTGATACTGCACTCTGCACTTTCTGTGCAGATTTTGGTACCGGACCGAGTTGACCCTAAGTCTAGCTGCTGGCTTGATCTGTTGGAGACCCAAGGTAGTCTTGTTGGCGTCTGCAGGCCCTGGCGTCCCCTTCTATGCATTTCATTTACTGTTTCATTGTATCGAAAATAATTGTATTTCCTTCAGACATTTACTTGAAGTGAAATCTTAGAAGTTCGTGAATTGTGACTCCAAATCCGGGTGGTAGTAATTAATGCAGTTTTTATATTTTCCGCACTCACTATAATTCATCATAGCTAATTTGTTGTTATTTATTGAATGGAATAAGGATTGGTTTAATGATTCTCTAGCGTTGGCTTGCCTAGCAAGTGAAATGTTAGGCGCCATCACGGTCCCGGCGGTGGGAATTCTGGGTCGTGACAAGTTGGTATCAGAGCACTAGGTTGCCTAGGTCTCACGATTCACGAGCGAGCTTAGTAGAGCCTGGAGGATCGGTACAGAGACGTCTGTACTTATCTTCCAGAGGCTATGAAGTATAGGAACAAATTTCACTTCCATTCTTCTCTTTCGTGCGATTTTATTTCCTCAATACTGATTGAACTCTTCTACTCTTATTCTCTCACAGATGGCAAGAACACGTATCGCTTCTTCAGCACTGAGCAGAAGCCAGAGCCCCCAGTGGCAGCTCCTACGAGGGGCAGAGGTCGAGGCCGAGGCTGTGTCAGAGGCCGAGGCAAGGGCAGGGCTCAGCCCAGAGCTCGTGCAACAGTACCAGCAGTGGAGCCTCAGATAGAGTTAGGTGAGGAAGTTCCAGCCCAGACTATTCCTACCGGACCAGCTGAGGTTCCGGAAGGATTCATTGCCACACCAGTACTTCAGGACGCTTTGGTACGTTTGGTGGGACTTATGGAGAGTGTGGCCTAGACTGGTGCATTTCCCATGACACCAGGCGTCTCTCAGGCTGGAGGAGGAGACCAGACTCCCACTACTCCCGCTCCGAAGCAGATAGCTCCCCAGTATCAGGCTCCAGCAGCTCAGCCAGTCAGAGTAGTTCAGCCGGTTATTGCGGCACAAGTCGAAGATGTGTCAGTTATTTCTTTTGAGGCTTTATGGAGATTGGACAAGTTCACCAAGCTCTTTTAGTTCAGTTCAGTGGTGCTCCTTCAGAGGATCCCCAGGAGTATCTCGACAGCTGTCACGAGGTTCCACGGAACATGGGTATAGTGGAGACCAATGGGGTCGATTTTGCTGCACTTTAGATGAATGGTTCCGCCAAGAAATGGTGGAGAGATTATTTGTTGACCAGACCAGCTGGGTCGCCTGCTCTTACTTGGGACCAGTTTTCTCAACTCTACCTAGAGAATTTTCTCCCTATCACATTGAGAGAGGAGCGTCGCTGTCAGTTCGAGCATCTCTAGTAGGGCAGTATGACTGTCACTTAGTATGAGACTAGATTTGTTGATTTGGCCCGTCATGCTCTTCTTATACTTCCTACCGAGAGAGAGAGAGAGAGAGAGAGAGAGAGAGAGAGAGAGAGAGAGAGAGAGAGAGAGAGAGAGAGAGAGAGAGAGAGAGAGAGAGAGAGAGAGAGAGAGAGAGAGAGAGAGAGAGAGAGGTAGAGAGAGAGAGAGGGCGAGGAGGTTTATTGATGGACTTGCTCAGCCTATCAGATTGCAGATGGCTAAGAAGACTGGGAGTGAGATTTCTTTTCAGGCGGCTGTCAATGTTGTCAGGCGAGTCGAGATGTTTTTAGCTCAGGGGAGTAGTCAGGGGTCTAACAAGAGGCCTCGTCACTCTGGTGGATTTAGTGGAGCCTCATCTGGAGCACGGGGTACTTATGGCAGAGGCCATCATCCCAGGCCGTTTCATTCAGTACTCCAGGTATCCCACGGTGCCTCAGGTGGTCGTGGCACTCAGATGTATTATTCCGACCAGCTAGCCTATAGTGCACCACCAACCCTTATTAGTGCACCTCCGCTCCAGAGTTTTCAGTATGGTTACTCAGGTCGATAGGGTCAGTTTCATGGCCAGCTGTAACAGCAGCCGAGGTCTTGTTATACTTGTGGTGATCTGAGGCACATTGCTAGATTTTGCCCTCGAACATCGGGCAGCTCACAACATCAGGGTTCTCGTGCCATGGTTCCGGCACCAGTTGCTGCACCACCTGCTCATCCAACCAGAAGTAGGGGTCAGGCAGCCAGAGTTAGGGGCCAGACAGTTAGAGGTGGAGGTCAGGCCGTTAGAGGTGGAGACCAGCCAGGTAGAGGCCATCCTAGGGATGTAGTTCAGGGTGGCGGGGCCCAGCCCCAGTGTTATGCTTTCCCAGCCAGGCCTGAGGCTGAGTCATCTGACGTTGTTATCACAGGTACTGTTTCAGTTTGCAGTAGAGATGCTTCAGTTCTATTTGATCTGGGATCTACTTACTCCTATGTGTCATCCTATTTTGCTTCCTATTTGGTTGTGCCCCGTGATTATTTGAGTGCTCCTGTGTGTGTGTCCACACTAGTGGGAGATGCTATTATTGTAGATCGTGTTTATCGTTCGTGTGTGGTCACCATTGGGAGCTTTGAGACTCGTGTAGATCTTCTACTTCTTGATATGATTGATTTTGATGTCATTCTGGGTATGGATTGGCTGTCACCTTATCATGCTATATTAATTGTCATGCTAGGACGGTGACCTTAGCCTTACCGGGGTTGCATCGATTAGAGTGGAGAGGGACTCTTGGCCATTTCACCAGCAGGGTTATCTCTTATGTGAAGGCTCGACATATGGTCGAGAAAGGGTATCTAGCTTATTTGGATTATATCCGCGATTCTAGTGCGGAGGTTCCTTCCATGGATTCAGTGCCGGTTGTTCGTGAGTTTCCAGAGGTATTTCCTGCAGATTTTTCGGGGATGCCACCCGACAGGGATATTGATTTCTGCATTGATTTGGCTCCGGGCACTCAGCCCATTTCCATTCCGCCATACCACATAGCCCCGCCAGAGTTGAAAGAATTAAAGGAACAGTTGCAAGATCTGCTTGATAAGGGCTTCATTAGACCTAGTGTCATGCCCTGCGGTGCACCTGTGTTGTTTGTGAAGAAGAAATATGGATCAATGAGGATGTGTATAGATTATCGGCAGTTGAAGAAAGTCACCATCAAGAACAAGTATCCATTGCTGGGGATTGATGATTTATTTGATCAGCTTCAGGGTGCCAAGGTGTTTTCGAAGATTGATTTGAGATCTGGCTACCATCAGTTGAGTATTAGGGCATCCGATGTCCCTAAGACAGCTTTTCGGACTCGGTATGGGCATTATGAGTTTCTAGTGATGTCATTTGGGCTGACAAATGCCCCAGTAGCATTCATGGATTTGATGAACCTGGTGTTCAAGCCCTACTTGGATTCCTTTGTGATAGTGTTTATTGATGATATCTTGATCTACTCCCGCAGTCGAGATGAGCAAGAGCAGCATCTCAGGATTGTGCTTTAGACTCTGAGAGACAGCCAGTTGTATGCTAAGTTTTTAAAATGTGAGTTTTGGTTGAGTTCAGTTGCTTTCTTAGGTCACATTGTATTAATAGAGGGTATTCATGTGGATCCTAAGAAGATTGAGGTAGTTTAGAACTGGCCTAGACCTACTTCAGCCACGGAGATTCGTAGTTTCTTGGGTTTGGTGGGTTACTACCGTCGGTTTGTAGAGGGGTTCTCATCTATAGCAGCCCCGTTGACCAGGTTGACCCAGAAGGGTGCCCCGTTCAGATGGTCAGATGAGTGTGAGGCGAGCTTTCAGAAGCTCAAGACAAATTTGACTACGGCACCGGTATTGGTGTTACCCTCAGTTTCAGGATGTTATACAGTATATTGTGATGCATTTCATATTGGTCTGGGTGCGGTATTGATGCAGGGTGGCAAGGTTATTCCATATGCTTTGCGACAGCTGAAGGTTCACGGGAAGAATTACCCTGTTCATGATCTAGAGCTGGCAGCCATTGTTCACGCGCTGAAGATTTGGAGGCACTATCTTTACAGCGTGTCATGTGAGATATTCACTGATCATCGGGTCTTGCAGTATTTATTCAAGCAGAAGGAGCTCAATTTGAGGTAGAGGAGGTGGTTGGAGCTATTGAAAGACTATGATATCACCATATTGTATCATCCCGGGAAGGCCAATGTGGTGGCCGACGCTTTGAGTAGAAAGTCAGCTAGTATGGGTAGCCTTGCATATATTCCAGCTGGTAAGAGACCTCTTGCATTGGATGTTCAGGCCTTGGCCAATCAGTTCGTGAGGTTGGATGTTTCTGAGCCCAGCTGTGTTCTAGATTGTACAATTGTTCGGTCTTCTTTGTTGGAGCGCATCATAAATCGGCAGTATGACAACCCCCATTTGCTTGTCCATAGGGACACAGTGCAGCACGGTGGTGCCAAGCAGGTTACTGTTGGAGATGATGGAGTTTTGAGGATGCAGGGTCGTATTTGCGTGCCTAATGCGGATGGACTTCGTGAGTTGATTCTTGAGAAGGCCCACAGTTCTCGGTATTCTATCCATCCGGGCGTCGCCAAGATATATCAGGACATGCGGCAGCATTATTGGTGGAGGAGAATGAAGAAGGATATAGTTGCTTATGTAGCTCGGTGTCTAAATTGTCAGCAAGTAAAGTATGAGCATCAGAGACCTGGTGGTTTGCTTCAAAAGATAGAGATTCCTGAGTGGAAGTGGGAGAATATCACTATGGATTTCGTTGTTGGACTCCCATGGACTCAGAGGAAGTTTGATGCCGTTTGGGTAATTGTGGACAGGCTAACTAAGTCAACGCATTTCATTCTATGGCAGTTACCTATTCCTAGAAGCGGTTGGTAGAGATTTACATCTGCGAGATCGTCCATCTTCATGGTGTGCTCGTGTCTATCATTTATGATCGAGGTACGTAGTTCACCTCGCACTTCTGGAGGACATTACAATGTGAGTTGGGCACGCGGGTTGAGTTGAGCACAACGTTTCATCCTCAGACAGACGGACAGTCAGAGCGCACTATTCAGATATTGGAAGATATGCTTCGCGCCTGTGTTATAGAGTTTGGAGGTTCTTGGGATCAGTTCTTGCCCCTTACAGAGTTCGCCTACAATAACAGCTACCAGTCGAGCATTCAGATGGCTCCCTATGAGGCACTATATGGTAGACGGTGTCGATTGCCGGTTGGATGATTTGAGCCGGGGGAGGCTCGCTTATTGGGTACAGATTTGGTACAGGATGGCTTGGATAAGGTCAAGATTATTCAAGATCGACTTCGCACAGCTCAGTCCAGGCAAAAGAGTTATGCCGACCGCAGAGTTCGTGATGTTGCATTCATGGTCGGGGAGAGAGTGTTGTTCCGGGTATCACCCATGAAGGGTGTAATGAGGTTCGGAAAGAAGGGCAAGTTGAGCCCTAGCTATATCGGGCCTTTTGAGATTCTGGAGAGAGTGGGAGAGGTGGCTTACAGGCTTGCGTTTCCACCTAGTTTAGCAACTATTTATCCGGTATTCCATGTGTCCATGCTTCGAAAGTATCACGGCGATCCGTCCCATGTGTTATATTTCAGCTCTGTCCAGTTGGACAAGGATTTGACTTATGAGGAGGAGCCGGTGGCTATTCTAGCCCGACAGGTTCGCTAGTTGAGATCAAAGAGTTATCCTTCAGTTCGAGTGCAGTAGAGAGGTCAGCCCGTCGAGGCAGCTACTTGGGAGTCCGAGTCGGACGTGCGGAGTAGATACCCACATCCTTTCACCAGCCCAGGTACTTTTTTATGTCCGTTCGAGGACGAACGGTTGTTTTAGATGTGGAGAATGTGATGACTCGATAGGTCATCTTCTATTTTAGAACCTAATTCTTTGATCCGAAGCCTGTAAAAAAAACTTTAAAAAATCATTATTTTAGCCTTTCTCGATTTGCGTGCGCAGTCCGAGCATCCTTCCGGAAGGCTTTTATGTTGAAAACTGATAAAAGTAAGAATTTTTGCCTAAAAGCTTCATTTGGTAAACGGGCTGGGATCCGTGTTTTGACGGTCCCGGTGGGTCCATACCAAAATATGAGACTTGGGCGTATGCCCAGAATCGAATTCGAAGGTCCCTAGCTCGAGTTATGAATTTTTGATGAAAATTAAAAGTCTGAAAATTTAATGGTTTTAAGAATTGGTTGATTTTTGGCCTTGTTGATACCGGGTTCTTATTTTAGTTCCGGAGCCCGGTGTAGGTCCAATATAATATTCATGACTTATGTGTGAAATTTGATGAGAAACGGAGTTGGTTTGACGTGATTCGGACGTCCGATTGTGAAAATAGAAATTTTAAAGTGTTCTTGAGAATTTCATATGATTTGGTACTAAATTCGTAGTTCTAGGTGTTATTTTGGCGATTTGGTAGCGCGAGCAAGTTCTTATGATGTTTTTAGACTTGTGCACATGTTTGGTTTGGAGCCCCGAGTGCTCGGGTGAGTTTCGGATAGGCTACGGGATGTTTGGACTTAGAAAATCTGGTATTTTTTCTGCAACAACTGTTATTGTGTGTTCTTCTTCGCGTTCATGAAGATACTCTCGCGAACGCGAAGGGTAAGCTGGTCAGGGTGAGTTTTTCCTCTTCGCGAACGCAGAGTGATGGGGGCTTTACCCTTTGCGAACGCGACTTCCTCATCACGAACGAGTAGAATTTGGGACCTGGGTGAGGGGGTCAGTCAGTCTTCATCGTGAACGCGAGCTAGGACTCGCGAACGCGAAGGCCGGAGGGGTGTAACCTTCACGAACACGATAGGGGTTTCGCTATCGCGTAAGCTTGGCAAGCTATGCTCTTCGCGAACGCGATAGTGTCCTCGCGAACGTGATGAACATTGTCGCCTAGTTCATAAAATAGTCCTAAAACGGGACTTAAGCCATTCCTTCAAATTTTCAAAAGCTAGACGGTCTAGAGGCGATTTTCAAGAGACATTTTCTTCCCCAAAGTGTTGGTAAGTGATTCTAAACCACTTTCTTTCAATTACTCATTACATTTCATGAATTTTCAACCAAAAATCTAGAGTTTCATGGTAGAACTGGGGGTTTTGGGTAGAAACTAGGGATTTGGAAAAATGGGGATTTAGACCTCAAATTGAGGTCGGAATCCAAAACCAGTTATATATCCGGGCTCGGGGTTGAATGGGTAAAGAGATTTTGGTCCGAACCTCGGGTTTTGACCAAGCGGGCCCGAGGTCGATTTTTGACTTTTTGGGGGAAAGTTTGGGAAATCTAAATTTATGCAATGTAATTGATTCCTTTAGCAATATTAGATATTATTAAGTCATTTTTGAATAGATACGAGTGGTTTGGAGGTTGATTCTAGAGGAAAAGTTGTGATTGAGTATTGAGTGGCCTTCGGAGTGAGGTAAGTGTCGCGGTTAACCTTGGCTTGAGGGATTAGGTATCATGTGCCTATTTGCTACGTGTTGGTATGTTGAGTACAACGGATAGGTGAGGTTACGAGTACCTATGCGTTGTTGTCGAGTCATGACATGCGAGTGAGTCTTATTATTGTAATTGTGGTATTCTTTGATCATATTGTTCATGTTTATACTAGCTATTCGTTATGTTAAACAACTCTTACCATGTTTTTACGGAATTTAGTATTGATTGGATATTGATTCAAAGTTGAGGTTAGTAATGTGGAACTAAACGTTGAAGTAAGGCTTGTTCTTGATATTTCTATTTCCCTGTTGCTATTGTTCATTGTCTTGGTGAGGGAGAGTGTCAAAGCACGAAGGGTGATGCCGTGCAATATTTTCTGAGAGAGTGTTAATGCACGAAGGGTGATGCCGTGCCGTTTCTATTGTTTCTTATGGTGAGGTTGAGAGTAAAAGCATGAAGGGTGATGCCGTGCACTTTCCTTTAATTACCGCATGCCGTGCCATGTTATGAGAGTGTTAATGCACAAAGGGTGATGTCGTGTCGTTTCTATTGTTTCTTATAGTGAGGTTGAGAGTAAAAGCACGAAGGGTGATACCGTGCACTTTTCTTTACTGCGTTTACTTGTTTCTTTCTGTTAAAGATATATTGATTGATCATGTTCTCATTCCCATTATGATTCCTTGTCATGTAATCCTCTCAGCATGTCCCCTTCCTAATATTTCTCGAGTTTAGCACAAATTATCCTGGACACCATCATAGTAAAGGGGTTGAATATTAAAAAGAAGAAAAACCAACCATACAATCTCTTCAAATATATAAAAATATAGTATTAAATGAAAACTTACCATGTATATTCTTGTTTAACACGTTCCTCCTTTACATGTCTCACTACTGGAAAATGGCATAATTCCGACCGCCAAAACGGTCAGAAATCACGAATTTCCGACTATTTTTCGACCAAAATTGGTCGGTCAGAAAACAGTTGGTCGGAAAACTATTTTCGATTGAATCCGTCGGTGATTTCTGACTAAATTAGTTAGAACGTTCAAAAGGGCAGACGAATAAATATTTTCAAATTTCCGACCAAAGTGGTCGGAATTTACCGACCGAATCCGTTATTTAACTTCCGACGGAATCCGTCGAAAACCTTTAAATATTAATTATTATTTTTAAAATTTCTGACCGAATCGGTCGGAAATCTGGGAATATTTGGCAAAATCTGGGCAGCTGTCCGACTGTTTCCGTCGGAAATCAGTCGGAATTTTCTGTAAAACTGGGCAGAATTCTGCCCAATTTTGAGCTACACCACCTATCAAACATTATAATACAACAACACCAACAACCAATCAACCATTAACATAACCTAAACACAACCAATCAACCATTAACCAACCATACAAATCATTAACATAATAAAACAACAATACTAACAATTAACACAACCTAAAACAAAATACCAACCATTAAACCTAACAATTTTGGGCATAAAAACATCCAAATAGTAGCCCATATTCAAGTTTTAAAATAAAACGTAAAGTTGTCTCTAACAATCAAGTTTACCAATCAACCAAAACACCACACCTAAACTACTATACATCAGATTCAGTTTGTTCATCCGCATCATCAGATAAATCATGCCCATGTTTTCTCATAAATTTCTGCATCTTAACAAATGTTCCGAATTGGGAGTCCAATTGTTGCTTCAAATCACGAATTTCCTTTCTCATATCTTCCATTTGTTCTTAATTTTGAGAAAAAGAAGAATTGGCTAAGAGTGGGTTTGAATGACTTGTAGGTCGACGTACTCCAAGTCCGTAGGCTCTGCCTTTGCTTACTCCACCTGTCACGACCCAAAATCCTACCACCGGCGTCGTGATGGCACTTAGTCTCTAAGAATAAGTAAGCCGATTTCCATTACATTTTGAAGCCATTTTTTTAAAAACATAAAATTAAATACTAATGTCAAAACCAACAGCGAAACAAATATGAATATATCAACCTCCCAAGACTGGTAGTACTGAGTCACGAACTCTAAATGATTATATGGAATGATCTCAAGGATCGAATACTCAATACTGTTTGATTAATAATTAACAGTACAATAAAATGAAAAGACTTCAATGGACTGCGACGACCAAGCAGCTCTACCTTGAATCCTTGCGATCACACTTTAACTCTGTCCGAGCCCGAAAGCTCCAATACCTGGCTCTGCAAAAAATGTGCAGAAGTATAGTATGAGTACACCACGGTCGGTATCCAGTAAGTATCAGAACTAACCTCAGTAAAGTAGAGACGAGGTACAATCAAGACACTCACTAGTCTAATAACCTGTACAATATAGTATACAAAATAATAGGAAATAAATAACAATAAGGGCAACACAAATCAACCAGTGATATGCCCGGCATGGCAACAAGAACACTTTTAATATTGCTCAACAAATAATAAATACAAGTACACCCAATTAAATCAAATTCTTCAGATAAATATCTTTCACATATAATTTTTCCAAATAACTCTCTTTCAAATATAATTTTCTCAAATAAATATATTTCAAATATAATTCTTTCAATAAATCTTTTTCAATTATAATTTGCTCAAATAAATATCTTTCAAATACAAATCCTTCAAATACTACTTTTTGAATAAAAATCCTTCCAAATAAATATTTTGAATATAATTCTTTCAATTAAAAGTCACCATGTGACACCTCATTTCATAATCATAAAAATACGGATCTCAACCCTTTTCATATTTTCACGGCACCTCGTGTCCATTTTTCATATCACATCTGCACGGACAGTTCACGTGCCAATAATAAAACCATCATATTTTCCCCGGCACTTCGTGCCCACGTTTCATATCTTAATTGCACGGACAATTCACGTGTCAATATCATTATTATTTACTCACAGCACCTCGTGCCCACATTTCTCTTCATAATCTGCCTGGCAATAGCCACATGCTCCCAATTTCAACATAAATCAAACTATTATCAATTTACCATCAACAAAACAAATTGCTCAAGGTATAAAAATAAACACAAGAAAAATCAAAACATCACATAAAATCACCAATGCAACCACTCCACATCATCACATATCATCCCTGACAATAGCCACCCGTATCTCTCCTATAGCCACCCTTATCACTCCTATAATAGCCTCCCTTATCCCTCCACCCTGACAATATCAATAGTCACTCTTATCGCTCTTATAGCCACTCTTATCTCTCCTATAGCTACCCTTATCTCTCCTATAGCCACCCTTATCGCTCCGCCCATACAATATCCCAACTTACATAACAACAGTGAAATGCCTCTCTTATACCCACATAATATCAACAGTGAAATGCCACCCTTATATCCTCAACATAATGACTCAATTAACATAATAATTTACACGGATTATTATTACGGCAATGTACCAAAATCAATTCATATCACAATTTGCCCAATGGCCACCATCAATTCCAAGGATATAATAAAATTAATTAATTTCACAACAAATAGCCCAAGGCTCCACACAATGTGTATAAAATCTCAAAATCAATCAACAAAGATAGAAAATAATCAGCATAGGGCTACGCCTTCATTAATCCAAATTTAGATAATTATATTAACACTTCTTCTTAAGCTTGCTTAATTAATTATTTGCATAGGGAAAATTCATAATAAAATTTAATTCCAAGAAATATCAAACCATCGAACTCACGGAATTCACATAAATATACAAGTAATAATTACATCGAATTGTCATATAAAAACAAGTTCAATAAATGTGATTCGAGGCATGGCAATTAGATGATTAAATATATGCAAACAATTATCCAATTTACTACACAATATGCCTAAGACTTTAACTCAATAAATTTTGCACATATAAGCCCGGGTATGTACTCGTCACCTCGCGTACACGGCTTTTTATATTTCACAAATGGCACATAAGACTCGATGCCTAAGGGGTAATTCCCCCACTCGAGGTTAGGCAAGACACTTACCTTATTGAAGTTATGCTTATATTCCAAAATTGCCTTCTTGCTTGAATTGACCTCCGGACCTCTCAAATCTATCCAAATTAATTGTATAACTTCATTAAAATTCATCAAAAATAATTCTGGATAATAAAACGTCGACTTAAAAGTTTATTTCAACAAGTTAATAAAAGTCAACGTGGGGCTCGCCTCTCTGAACCCGGTATAATTTTCATGAAATCCGAACACCCATTCCGATACGAGTTCAACCATACCAATTTTATCCAATTCCGATAACAACTCGACTTCCAAATCTTAAATTAAACCAAGAGGGTTTTCATAATTTTTTTCCAACTTAATTCACCGATTAAATGTTAAAAATAACCATGGATTCGGGTAATTTAACCAATATTGAGTTAAGAACACTTACCCCGTTGTTTCCTCTGAAAATCTCCCAAAAGTCGCCTCTTCCCGAGCTCCAATCCGTCAAAAATGGAAAATGGGACGAAGTCCCATTTTCAGAACTTAAACTCTCTGCCCAGTCATTTGCTCTACGCGATCGTGAACATTCCCATGCGATCGCGAAGAACAGTTTTCCACTGCCCAGATTTAACCTTACGCGATCGCGGACTTTCCCACACAATCGCGACGCACAATATTATAGACCTACGCGATCGCGGACTCGTCCACGCGATCCCGAAACACAAAATTTGTGAATTCTATTTCCGCTCCACTTACTCTACGTGAACGCGACCTTCTTCACGCGTTCGCGAGTCACAAAATACCAGAGCTACGCGATTGCATCCCTCTTCACGCGATCGCGTAGAACAAAACTCAGCAGCCCCCTAGTTAACCCTACGTGATCGCGGTATCCCCACGTGATCGCATAGAAAAAAACTTCACTGCCCAACTAAGCCTAGGCGATCACAGACACATTCGCACAATCGCGTAGAAGGAAAACAAAATCAGATATCAAAAAATTCCAGCAGTTGTTCAAGTCCAAAATTTTGATCCGTTAACCATCCGAAACTCACCCGAGCCCCTCGGGACCTCAACCAAATATACCAACGCATCCTATAACATCATACGAACTTAGTCGAACCTTCAAATCACCTTTATAAATACCAAAAACACTAATTACACACAGATTCAAGCCTAGTGAACTTAGAAATTTCCGAATTCCACAAACGACGTCGAAACCTACCAAACCACGTCTGAATGACCACAAATTTTGCACACAAGTCAGAAATGACACAACGAAGCTATTCCAATTTCCAGAATCGGATTTCGACCCCGATATAAAAAAAGTCAACCCCCGGTCAAACTTCCCAAAAAATTCATCTTTCGCCATTTCAAGTCTATTTCCACTATAGACCTCCAAATAATTTTTTGGACACGCTCCTAAGTCCATAACCACCATACGGAGCTATTGACGTCATCAAAATTCCATTCCAGAGTCATTTTCTCAAAAGTCAACTCTCCGGTCAGTTCTTTCCATTTATGCTTCTAAATAAGGATTGTTCTTTTAATTTAGTTTCGAATCTTCAGTAATTCAAACTTGACCACACGCGCGGGTCATAATACATATTGCAAAGCTGCTCGAGACCTTAAGTCACTGAGCGGGGCATTAATTCTTAAAACGATAAGTCGAGTCGTTACATTCTCCACCTCTTAAACAAACGTTCGTCCTTGAACGTGCTAAGAATTATTCTGAGGTTACCAAATTTATGATTTTAGTTTTACACATATACTCACGGTTGATCCCACGTTACCGCATTTGAGATAAGCCCGACAACACCGTCTCATTTGAGATTATTTTTTTTATCCATATTTGTAAACTTTAAGACCAATTTCTTACACTCCAAACATTTTCAAAAGGCCTGATTTTCACAACAACGCACGGTATTAGTCTCAACTGGCTATAGCAACTCGTGCCTACGTACACATCAATTTTCTTGATAGTGTTGAAGTACTTAAAAAAAAAATTCTGGGGTACTACATTCTCCCCCGCTTAGGATTATTTGCCCTCAAACACATAACATAACTTATCTCTTCTTTTGCACGTCTCAATCCCCCAATTTTTACTAACTTCCAAATTTTTCAGAAATTTCGGCAGAGTCTCCCCTGTAATTGAGCCTATCCACCTGCTAGAGTAACACCAAAATAACTCCTAACAACACATCCACAACCCAACAAAACACCACAAGGTATATATCAATAACACTAATCTCAGCATTACAAGCACTGCATTATCATAATGATATCAGGACATGAAGCACATCATATGTATGCCCATCACCACATCTCTAGTCTTAAAAGTTGTTCATAATTAACTCCAGTATCATCAATTAATCTCATATTAACCAGCACCTCGTTTTGAATTTTCACAACACTGACAACAGAATGTGAGGCATGAAGACCTCTTAACTATTTACCCAACTTAACGAGTCACATTTAACGCCACCTGGGCACTCACCTCGTAGGCTAAAGCTAAATAATTACAGCACAATTATGGCACAAAAACACATAAAAGAGTTATCACAAAAGCCTATCAGGCATAACTCCCTAGTACAAATTAAACTTCACAAAGGGAGAATTTAAACTCATAAATATTTCTCCACAAGGACCTCGTCCTTAGATAACTTCCACTGTGGCTTGTAGCCCAGTTTAAATATTTCACATCATAAACAAATGGGAGGATCTCATCCTCAACTCTGAATCACCAGTATTTTCCACATTGTGCCAACTGAAATTTTTAATTTCCTTTCTTTCTTCTTTTCAATAAATTCCGTAAATAATGTTTCACAACACATAATGAACCCTCATACCGGTAGGACATAAAATTCATAAAATTGGAATCAATTATTCCTAAATACATAAAAACCATTGTAGTGAATAATAAAAATTACTTTTGGACTTATAGCCCTCAATGGTGCACAAAAATAAAAATGACAGACACGGCTCACATCTTCAAATCTCCCAATAGAGATAAACGTATAAGTGGGTCACAAAATTATGAAGCTCACCCATAAGCGGAGCATAATAGGAGGATTCACCTCAATATTTAGAACCGAATCAAATTAAGGGAAAATATCTTTTTATAACAAATTGGGATCGTACCTGTAATGACACCATCTGGTGTGGTGGCCTCAGCCACACTATAACAATCATATCAACGGTGTAACGACCTGACCGGTCGTTTTGAGTATTATAACCCCGTTTCCCTATTTACTGCTTAATGTATACTTTACAGTTATTTTATGACTTGTCGGGGTAGTTGGTTCGAGTCCGGAAGGAATTCAGAGTGAAATGAGACAATTAGTCTCATAATTGATAATTTAAGTTAGAAAAGTGGACTGGATATGGACCTATGTGTAAACGACCTCAGATTTGAATTTTGATGATTCCAATAGCCCCGTATGGTAATTTTGGACTTAGGACCGTGTCCGGAAATGTTTTTCTAGGTCCATGGTAGAATTAGGCTTAAAATGTCGAAAGTTGAATTTTTGAGAAGTTTGACCGGGGGTTGACTTTTTGATATCGGGGTCGGAATCCAATTCTAAAAATTAAAATACCTCTGTTATGTCATTTATGACTTTTGTGCAAATTTTGAGGTCAATCGAACATGATTTGTTAGGTCCCGGAGTCATTTGTAGAAATTAGAAATTTCAAAGTTCATTAGGCTTGAATTGGGGTGTAATTCATGGTTTTAGTGTTGTTTGAGGTGATTTGAGGATTCGACTAAGTTCGTATGATGTTTTAGGACTTATTGGTATATTTAGTTGAGGTCCCGAGGGCCTCGGGTGAGTTTTGGATGGTTAACGGATCAAATATTGAACTACAACAGTTGCTGCAATTTCCTTATGCTGGAAATTTCTTCTGCCAGATTCGAGCCGAGAAATCGAGCCCAGAATCAAGCACAAAAATCGAGCCTAGAATCAAGCCACGATCGAGCCCAAGGTCGAGCGCCACGATCGAAGGCAGGGTCGAGGATCAGGATCGAAGCCATGATCGAGCCCAGGGTCGAGGGCCACGATCGAAGGCAGGGTCGAAGACCAGGGTCAAAGACTAGGGTCGAAAACATGATCGAAGGCTAGGGTCGAGGGCCATGATCGAGGGTCAGGATCGAGGGTCAGAATCGAGGCCCAGGATCGAGGCCCAAGATCGAGGACTTCGATCGAAGGCCAAGATCGAGGCAGAACCGAGGCTATCTGGGAAAAATTATAAAACAGGGACTTCGTCCCATTCACCATTTTTGACAAATTGGAGCTTGAGGAGAGGCGATGTTTGATAGATTTTCAAGGAAAAGTGGAGGTAAGTCCTTTGGGATCATTTCTACTCCATAATATTTAATTATAATCGAATAATCCGACTAGATTACATGATTTTGAGGTGTAAATCGGAGATTTGAACTTAGAAATTTGGAAATAAGATTTGTAGATTTGAGGGTCGAGTTGAGGTCAGATTTTGGTAAAATTGGTATGGGTAGACTCGTGGTTGAATGGGCTTTCGGATTTTATAACTTTTGTCGGGTTCCGAGATGCAGACCCTACGGGCAATATTTTGAGCTAAATTTTGGAGTTTTATGGAAAATTTGTATTTTCTTATGGAATTAATTCCAATAAATTTTATTGACTGAAACAAATTATTTTTGGCTAGATTTGAGGTGTTTGGAGGCCAATTCACGAGGGAAGGACATTGCAGAATAAGAATTTCACGGCTTGAAGTAAATAACAGTTTTAAATTTGATCTGAGGGTATAAAACCCCGGAATTTTGTGTCATGTGATTATTTTGGAGGTGACGCATATGCTAGGTGACGGGCATGTGGGCGTGCACCGAGGGAATTGTGACTTGGTTCGTCCCGTGGAAACTGTAAAGCTGAATAACTTGTTGATAGTTATGTGCTCTATATGTGTTGTGGAAACTTGACTATAAGTCATGCTAGAAACCATGTTTAGGCTATATGTTGGTATTGTTGGGACCCATAGAGGTCGTGTACATGTGAATTATCTGCTTAATTGTTGTTTTGTACTCAGTCACAACTTACTTGATTATTTTATCTCAGTCTCTATTGTTCATTATTGATGTGTCATATCATTGTTATTTGGGCTGATCTTATGATTGTGGAGAGACCGGGAGAATGGAGAGCTTTATGAGTGAGTGTGGCCGAGGGCCTAATTGTGAGTTATTATACTATAGCACGTGAGTTGGCCGTGCAACACGTGAGTTGTCCGTGCGGATTCTTATATTATACTACAGCACGTGAGTTGGCCGTGCAACATGTGAGTTGTCCGTGCAGATCCTTATATTATACTATAGCACGTGAGTTGGCCATGCAGCATGTGAGTTGGCTGTGCGGATCCAGATATTTATATTATGGCATGTGAGTTGTCCGTGCAGCATGTGAGTTTTCCATGCAGATTATAGCGCTTGGGATGTAGGAACCCCTCCGGAGTCTGTACACCCCCCCAGTGAGCATGGGTACCCATTGAGTGTGAGTGCTGAGGGCTGAGAGCCGAGTGGATGAGTTGTTGTGACGAGTGAAGTGATTGTTGGCCTGAGAGGCTGTACTTGATTTTCATTTGTTGTTGAACTTAGTTTCTATCTGTCATTGTTGTGAAATTCTCTGAAAGATTTTTATATCCGGATTAGATGAACTTGAACAGTATAAATTTGATTTGATTTTAAACTACCGGATTTGAAAGCATGTTTATTCTTTGCTGGAATTACTGGAAATGAACTGTAACTGTGTAGCCAGTCATTATCTCTAGTTCCTTATTTATTATTATTACTTACTGAGTTTGTTGTACTCATATTACACCCTGCACTTCGTGTGCAGACCCAAGTGTTCCTGGACATAGCGGGTGTTGATTCTTCCGCACAGCTGATTTTCCGGAGATTCAGAGGTAGCTGCCGTGTTTCGTAGACCTTGTCTCTCTTTCCCTATCTCCTTGTTTACTGTATTTTAGTCTCAGAATATTATAGACCTTATGTTCCAGATTAGTATCCATATTAGCTGCTCATGTACTCAGTGACACCAGGTTTTGGGGAGTGTTCGTATTAGTATTCGTGGGATTATGTATTGTATTTAAATATTATATTTTCAGACTTAAAAGAATTTGTGGTTTATTGAGATTTTTGGCTTGCCTAGTATTGAGATAGGAGCCATCACGACGGGTGAGATTTTGGGTCGTGACAAACGGGTTGGGCCTCCATCTCTTAGGCGCCCTCTACCCACCGCCTGTCCTCCACCCCTAACTGGTTGTGCACGTGGGGTAGTAGCTGCATTAGGGTCCATAGTCTAAGTGTTCTAATAAGATCCACCCCTCCCAAGTCTCAAACAATCTCTCATAATGTGCCTAGTATCACCACACTCATAACAGCCCTTCTGAGGTCGCGACTGCTCGTACTGAGGCTGTGCCGGATAACTGGAATAACCACTATAATAATATCATGTCGGTAGTGCACTATAAGAACTTACTGGAGCACCCCGAGTAAACTGATGTGAGGACTGAGCTGGCCGACTGCTCGAGCCTCCGCTATAATGGGTCCTAGCTGAAGAGTAAAATCCACTAAACCCTCCAGAGCTTCGAGACCTTTTGGCCTCCTTAGACTCCCTTTCCTCGCCTAGAACACCCCCAATCTTCCTCGCAATCTCCACTTCTTGTTGAAATGGAGTACCAGTTTGCAACTCTCGAGCCATGCATATTTTAATATTATAATCGAGCCCCTCAATGAATCTGCGGACCCGCTCTCTCATTATAGGAACCAAGATAGGTGCATGACGGGCTAACTTACTAAACCTAATAGTATATTCTGACACTGTCATAGTGCCCTGACGCAACCGTTCAAACTCTGTGCGCCACGCATCTCGAAGAGTCTGTGGAACAAACTCTTTCAAGAACATTTCCGAAAATTGAGCACAAGTTGGTGGTGTTGCATCGGCTGGTCTACCTTCTTCATAGATTTACCACCATTGATACGTTGCGCCTGACAGTTGAAATATAGTAAAGGCAACTCCGCTCACTTCCACAATACCCATGGTACGGAGAATATGGTGACAATTTTCTAGAAATCCCTGGGCATCCTATGTAGCTGCGCTACTGAAAGTAGGTGGACTATTCCTCTTAAACCTCTCAAGTCTCTTTTGTTCTACTTCTGATGCCCCTGGCATGACTTCAGGCTAAACTGGAGTAACATGTTGTACCAGTACTACACCCGGAACCTGACCAGCGTGAACCTGCTGCTCAGGAGTTGTGGTAGGAGTCTGAGCTAGTCTCCCAATCCGCGAAATATTTTGTGCAACAAAGATCAATCCCGCTTGAGTTAATGTACCAAACATACTCAGGAACTGTGCCAAAGTCTCCTGAAGTCCGGGGGTATAACAGGTGCTTCTGGTACCTGTCCTCCAACTGGAGCTACTGGCGGCTCCTCAACTGCTGCTCTGACAGGTGCTCCAGTCGCGACACGTGCCCTTCCTCGACCTCTACCTCAGCCACGGCCTCTTGCAGCCCTATCAGTATGTGCGAATGCCTGCTCAGCTAACTTAGTAGCACGTGTCCTCACCATCTGTGAGAGAATAGAGATACAAAGGCTCAAATTCCAAATTCAACAAATTCCGCCCGACATGAATGAAAGAAGTGGAAATTTCCTAACAGTTCTGTAGCCTCTCGAAGATAAGTACAGAGTACCGATCTGCAAGACTCTACTAGACTCGTTCGTGGCTCGTAGAATCTATGAACCTAGAGCTTTGATACCAACTTGTCATGACCCAAAATCCCACCACAGGCGTCGTGATGGCACTTAGTCTCTAAGACTAAGTAAGCCAATTTCCATTACATTTTGAAGCCGATTGTTTTTAAAAAAATATAATTAAATACTAATGTCAAAACCAACAGCGGAACAAATATGAATATAACAACCTCCCAAGACTGGTAATACTGAGTCACGAACTCTAACTGAAAACATGAAATGATCTCAAGGATCGAATACTCAATACTGTTTGATTAATAATTAACAGTACAATAAAATGAAAAGACTTCAAGGGACTGTGACGACCAAGCAGCTCTACCTTGAATCCTTGCGATCACACTTTAACTCTTTCCGAGCCCGATAGCTCCAATACCTGGCTCTGCAAAAATAATGTGCAGAAGTGTAGTATGAGTATACCACGGTCGGTACCCAGTAAGTATCAGGACTAACCTCGATAGAGTAGAGACAAGGTAAAATCAAGACACTCACTAGTCTAATAACCTGTGCAATATAGTATACAAAATAATAGAAAATAAATAACAATAAGGGCAACACAAATCAACCAGTGATATGCCCGGAATGGCAACAAGAACACTATTAATATTGCTCAACAAATAATAAATACAAGTACACCCAATTGAATCAAGTTCTTCAGATAAATATCTTTCACATATAATTCTTCCAAATAACTCTCTTTCAAATATAATTTTCTCAAATAAATATCTTTCAAATATAAATCTTTCAATAAATCATTTTCAATTATAATTTCCTCAAATAAATATGTTTCAAATACAATTCTTTCAAATACTACTTTTTGAATAAAAATCCTTCCAAATAAATATTTTGAACATAATTCTTTCAATTAAAAGTCATCATGTGATACCTCATTTCATAATCATAAAAATACGGGTCTCAACCCTTTTCATATTTTTACGGCACTTCGTGCCCATAATTAAATCATCATATTTTTCCGGCACCTCGTGCCCATTTTTCATATCACATATACATGCACAGTTCACGTGCCAATAATAAAATCATCATATTTTTCCCGGCACTTTGTGCACACGTTTCTTATCTCAATTGCACAGACACTTCACGTGCCAATATCATCATTATTTACTCACGGCACCTCGTGCACGTATTTCTCTTTATAATCCGCTTGGCAATTGCCACAGGCTCCCAATTTCAACATAAATCAGACTATTATCAATTTACCATCAACAAGACAAATTGCACAAGGTATAAAAATAAACACAAGGAAAATCACAACATCACATAAAATCACCAATGCAACCACTCCACACCATCACATATCATCCCTGACAATAACAACCCTTATCTCTCCTATAGCCACCCTTATCACTCTTATAATAGTCTCCCTTATCCCTCCGCCCTGACAATAACAATAGCCACCCTTATCTCTCTTATAGCCACCCTTATCGCTCCGTCCATACAATATCCCAACACACATAACAACAGTGAAATGCCTCCCTTATACCCACATAATATCAATAGTGAAATGCAACCCTTATATCCTCAAAATAATAACTCAATTAACACAATAATTTACACGGAATATTATCACAGCAACGTAACAAAATCAATTCATATCACAATTTGCCCAATGGCCACAATTAATTCCAAGGATATAATAAAATCAATTAATTTTACAACAAATAGCCCAAGGCTCCACACAATGTATATAAAATATCAAAATCAATCAACAGAGATAGAAAATAATCAGCATAGGGCAACGCCTTCATTAATCCAAATTTAGATAATTATATTAACACTTCTTCTTATGCTTGCTTAATTAATTATTTGCAAAGGGAAAATTCATAATGATTTTTTATTCCAAGAAATATCAAACCATCGAACTCACGGAATTCACATAAATATACAAGAAATAATTACATCGAATTGTCGTATAAAACCAAGTTCAATAAATGTGATTCAAGGCATGGCAATTAGATGATTAAATATATGCCAACAATTATCCAATTTACTACACAATATGCCTAAAACTTTAACTCAATAAATTTTGTACATATAAGCCCGGGTACGTACTTATCACCTCACGTACATATTTTTTACATTTCACAAATGGCAAATAAGACTCGATGCCTAAGGGGTAATTCCCCCACTCGAGGTTAGGCAAGACACTTACTTTTTTGAAGTTGTGCCGATATTCCAAAATTATCTTCTTTCTTGAATTGACCTCCGGACCGCTCAAATCTATCCAAATTAATTGTATAACTTCATTAAAATTCATCAAAAATAATTCCGGATAATAAAACGTCTACTTAAAAATTTATTCCAAAAAGTCAACAAAAGTCAACGCGGGGCCCGCCTCTCAGAACCAGATATAATTTTCATGAAATCTGAACACTCATTCCAATACGAGTTCAACCATACCAATTTTATCCAATTCCGATAACAACTCGACCTCCTCATCGTGCGAATTCGATTCCTTTGAGGCTTATGCCTACATTTCCTTCATATTCAATCTTATGCGATGTGAAGCGCTTGTTATAAATTGGAGGATCGAGGAAATTTTAATGGTACTACAGATGTAGTGCAGGATGCTTCTCCGCGTATAATTTATTTGGGCTATTGTCGTTGCCTTGCGGAAGGCCGCTCTGTCGTTTCAAGTTAAGTATCAGTACTACCTAAGGTTCTGAGATTTGGCATTTATTTTTATGACGATTCGTGCGTTGTTATCGCATAGTGTTTATGCAATGGTAAAAATGCTTGTCTATGTGTCAGGGCAGTAAACTTGAAAGAAGGTTTTCTCAGTACATGATTCAGAGGTTCCATATTTTATTTCCAACGGAGAAAAGGCAACCGGACTATGAATGTTCAGGTTTGGGGTTGATGGAGTAACGAATCTTGATATTTTCGAGCATGGTAGAGTTCTCGATTGTGATGTGATGTCATCGCCTTGTTAAATGCATTAAGGTTTGCCGGTGTTATAGTTTTCTTCAACTCGCCTTTACAGCGGGGCGTTAGGAATTGGTGCATGGGAAGCAGTTGTTAGAGATCGCGGTGTGCAGTGGTTCAGGATCGAAGCCGCGTTCCTAGTATTGATGGCTCGATAAGGATGATCCTCGGAAAGGTTTAAAGTTGGTAATGACCTATTGGTTCAAGTGCTACAGAGACGGATTCTTAGTTAAGGCAACAACTGGGCAGCGAAGGATGAGGAAGGACATGTGGAAGGTGTTTTATGGTGGTTAAGTTCCTAGAAGGCCAAGTGTGAGAAACAGAAGTTGAGTAGTTGCTTAAAGGAGAGGGTTTGACCAAAGTGGGAGAGTGGAAAGGTAGCATATGAGTTACATGGTAGGATAACTACACGGCTTGAGGAAAGTTTGAAGCGATTTGGGATTTAGGATGCACAGTGACTAGGTCTACGGACTTAAGTTGTAATATTAGCTGCTATATTGAGGAAGATTGGATATAAGAGGAGGGAGTTGCTTGATATGAAGAAGGATACAACATGACTTTGGATTGGAATGTATTGTCGAACCTTTAGTTGACATCCATGAGGAGTGAACAGACTAGTGCAACTGGTGAATGAGCTCGGACTGAGGATGATCTACTGATTTCGTAGTAATTGCACCCAATGCAGCGATGTTAGAATACGTCGGCATGTAATTTCCACAGGTGGGTTATCTCCTATGAGAAGGTTAGCGGTCGCGTGGTGTTGACGAAGCTTCTGCGAAGAATTTCACTGGCTACCCGGTAAGAGATTTAATATGTAAAAAGTGGATAGTGGTTCGGAGTGTTTATTAAAGGTTAATAGAAGAATTTTGAGAAAATTTGGCGAGTTGCGTGTGCAGGATCATGTCAACGATGAAGAAAGAATCCCGGTGGATTCCAGAATTTTGTAATTATAGCTTCAAGCTAAGTGGGAGAGCACCACCGTCTATGATTGGATTGCGTAATGTCAAATTGTGCGGTTTCTGTTTATCGGTGTACTGGTGGGTCATCACGACTAAGAAAAGAAAACATCGGTGGTAATCTGAGCAAAGGATTCGAGGAATGTGTGTCATATTTGGCCTTATCGATTCATGTTCGGGCTTTGGGAAGACTCAGAGTTTATGCTTGGTGTAGATGTAATGCACAGGGAAAGTGAGACAGTCGGGTGTTTCCTTGAGAAAGTGTCCATGTGCTAGCAGGGCCTTGGAATTGATCATGTTTGGGAACAAGTCAGAGCAAGTGACTCTCAATAACGGTCTTAGTAGGTTCAAAAATTTAAAGTACGGTGCCTAATGATCTCGAGTCCGTAGTATGGTTGAGCATCGAGCTTTTGCAGCAGATTATGAAACGGGGCTTGGAGTACTCTACGTTGTCTTCAGGTTGTGGTGTAGCATTATAGAAACGAAAGAAAATAACTTCGGATTCATAAAAAAAGTATCTGAATGAGATACCAGTTGAAGATGTAAAAGTGCGCACAAGGAGGGGTATGAGATAATTCGTGGGTTTTGAAACAGTGTGGTCTCATGAAATAAGGTCACTCGGGATGAGTGCGGATTTGAGTTCGTGATGTAATGAATGGAGCTATTATTATTTCTAAGTCAAGTTGAGAATAAATTGACAAAAGACGGATCGGCTAACAATGGTTGAATCAGCATGATGGTGGTAAGGATCAGTTCCTTCAGCACATTGAGTTATGCATGTGATTTGTGGCGGTACGTGCGAGGCTTGACGGCTGCCTTAATTGATTTTATTTGGAGGAATTCAAGTATTATGGCATGTTATGGGTAGATGGATCCCGAAAAAGTTATGGTATTTTAGACCACTACTTGAGGAGTCTATTTCCTGCGGATATGGGAATTCAGTCGCGTGTTGCAATGGTTCTCCTGAATTGAGTTAAGCAAAAGGTTGCTATATGATGAAGTTTTGGATCTGTTAGTGGCTCAAGAGTTATGATGGAATTCTTGTACTCTCGCGTATTGGCATTCTAGGTACAGTGAACGACATGGGAATTTGGAAGTTGAGGATCGAGGTTGCAGTTCTGTTTTGACAAGAATGTCACAAGCTCGAACTAGCAGGAAAAGGATTTAGATGTTTAAAGTAAGATGGTATTATTTTTGACGTCACCTAAGGTCGATGTCAGGTGTAAGAGACCTTGTGTATTGATTTATGGATCTTGATATGCTTTACAGCATTAGTGTGACCGGTGGTATGGATGTGTAGAGTTGTTATCTGTTGCGGAAGGTCGTGCGAGCGTATTCCACGGGAAGATTGTATAAGTGTGACAAGTAGTCACCTGACTGATTAAATATTTAACAACCAAGTATGAAGATTGTGGCGATATTGCTAATTTGAGAATTTATGCCTGGAGGGCGCTCGATTCATTTGGTTGTGGACTGCGGAAGTTTGTTCCGGTTATGATGGTTGTTCTTGTATGTTATGGGGAAAAGGGTTATTATGAATCCTTGAAGGGTTATTAACCTAGTATGGTGCGATTAGAATCGGCTTGAGGTCTGTGGATGGATTTAAATATGAATATGGGCTCTATATCAGGCCAGAAGTGTTCATTCAGCATAGCGCTCCTTATGGAGAAGTATTCGGACGTTGGATGTCTTTTCGTCGTCAACTATTTCATGTAATACTATATTGTGCCGTGTGAGTTATGAAACGGCTTTATAAATTTCTTTTGTGTTGAGGATTCCGCATAGTGATGGTGTTATGTGAGCAGGATGGCTCTCGAGATTCAGATCATATATCGCACCTTAGTTGTGCTTGCGTTTCGTAGAGTATGGCTCTGCCGGTCCTTTCAGGGATGGTATTATGCACTTAGCGTGCTTGTGTCCGATATTCGGATATTTTGTAGTAATGAGCATTTTAGCTCGGCAATTATTTCCTTATAGATTCTTTTTGTGCGGATCGGGTGGCACGCCGCCACGGGTATGTTGTTTGGATCGGGTTGCACGTCGCAATAGTGTGATCTCGAGTACAGTCCCCTATATTCTATTTTGTGTGTTTTGTGTCCCATTTTTTGAGGAAGGTTCATGACACCTTTTCAGTTGTCTAATTAGTCACGTGGGTTGAATAATCCATTCCAGAGTTCGTTTTCCTTATGTATCGCAATCGAGTCCATAGCTTATTAGCTCATTGTGGTGTTATATGAGGCTTTTTGATCGTGTCTGAGGTGGCTTATTGCCTGAAGAGCTTATACTGGGTGAGACGAGATTATTTGGATTCGGTATCAGTGCGAGCGGATTATATGAAGTATAATAAAGAGAAAATACCATTATTTGGTCCATAATGAGGCAATGGTTATTGTCAGAAGGAGAAACTCAATAATTTGTTGACTCGGCAGTTGGTTATGAATTTCTACACATTTCTTCCCTCGTGGAAGCATTACAAGAGTTGGAACAGGACTTATATGTATCATGAGGTGTGTGGTAAACATCAGATTCGTGGAATTTCGGCTATTGTTATCGGGGATGTTATTATGGGCATGTGAATGGTGCAGCGCATGGTCTAAATTCAACTAAGGCATGCAATCCTGTATTGGTGCATCATGTAATGATTGATACGGTTTTCGCAGGTTGGAAACAGGCATGGTGGAGAATTCTGGATGTTAGAATTGGGCTCTAAGGCTTAATTGCCTAAATAAAGGGGAGAATCTTCACAGTGGCCCGAGCTAATGTGCTCAATTGGGTGTGGTAGCACGGGTAGGTACTCGAAGTGTTAAACTGTGATTTTGGACAACTCCGGAACAGTCCTTAGCACGTTCGAGGACGAACATATATTTAAGTGGGAGAGAATGTAACGACCCAACCGATCGTTTTGACTGTTAGAACCCTGTTCCCCTAAATAAAACTTCCTGTATGTGCTTTTATTAATTTATGACTTGCGGGGATGGTTGGTTCGGGATTTGAAAGTGTTTGGGTTGAAATCGGAACACATGGTTCCTTAAGTTAGCCTTAAAAGGCCAAGTTTGACTTCGGTCAACATTTTGAGAAAACGACCTCGGAATCGGGATTTGACAGTTCCAATAGGTTCGTATGATTATTTTGGACTTGGGCGCATGTTCGAATTGGGTTTTGGATAACCCGGGAGCGTTTTGGCGCTTAATAGTGAAAATTAACTATTTGAATGTTTAAAGTTCTTTAAATTTGGTTTGGAATAGGTTTTTGAGTAATCGAAGTACGTTTGGAATTCCGAGTTTGGGAATAGTTCCGTATAGTGATTTAAAACTTGCACGCAAAATTTTGTGTCATTCCGAATAGTTTAAGTATGTTTCGGCATATAGGAAGTAAATTAAAGAACTTGAAAATTTTAAGTTGAATCAATTTGGTTTGAGGTGTGATTCTTAGATTTGATGTTGTTTTACACGTTCCGTGAGTTCAAGCAAGTCCGTTTTATTATTTCAAACCTGTTGTTATGTTCGGGCCGGGCCCTGGGGCCCCCGAGGGTTAACCGGACGAGGGTCGGATCAATTTTGGAATTTTGAAAAAGAGCTGAAGCCTTCTGCTTCTGGTACGTTCGCACCTGCGCTTGGACAACCGTAGGTGCGACTCTCGCAGATGCGAGGTTTATGCACATAAGCGAAAAGGGAAGAGGAGGCCTGCCATCGCAGGTGCGTAATCTCGAGCGCTCCTTCGAACGCGCAGGTGCGAGAAGAAGAGCGCAAATGCGGAAACTGGGCAGTCAAGCTAAGCTCGCACATGCGAGGCTTTTCCGCAGGTGCGAAAGCCGCAGGTGCGGTACACCTTCCGCAGGTGCGAAACCCCTGCTTGGCAGAATATGTTAAAATCGGGGCTCAGACATTTGAGCCCATTTTTCCTCCATTTCCGGGCGATTTCAGAGCTTTTGAGAGGGGGATTTCAACTAGCAATTGGAAGGTAAGTTAATTCTACACCCCTTGAGTTAAATACATAAATTATGGGTAGATTATAACTAGTAAATCTTAAAAATCAAAGGTTTAGATGAAAAATCTAGATTTTTATAAAAACGAGATTTTAACCACAAAAATGGTTATGGATTTGGGTAGAAATTTTATATTTGAGTTCTTAAGATTATGGGTAACGTTTTCATCCGAATATTTCTGAAATCCGGGCACGTGGGCCTGAGGTGAATTTTAGGAATTTTACTGTTTTGATTAGGATAATTTATTTAATAGCCTAAATTCAAATTATTGAACATGTATTAATTATTTTGTATAATATTTGGATAGTTTCGGATTTTTCGGCATCGAATTGAAGTTTTTACACGACAGTTTGATCGGAAAGTGGACTTTGAGACAACATAAGTCTCTTGTCTAATCTTGTGAGGGGAAAATTACCCCATAGGTAATTAAATTAATAATTGTTGTTAATTGTGGGGGTTACGTATGCACGAGGTGACGAGAGTCCATGCGTAGCTACTATTAATGCTAAAGTCCGGGTAGTTTAGGACACAAAGCATGAATTACTTGTGCAAATTGTATTCTTTGTTTAATTAATATTATTTGATGTGTGTGTGTATATATATATATATATATATATATATATATATATATATATATATATAGTGAATTGTTAGGATAAAAATATTAAAATATAAAAATCTCATATGCTTAATTTTCTGTTTAAGTTAATTATTGTTAAGAGAAATTGTTCATCCTCTCGAATTGATCTTATAATAAATATACTCTCTTTCCGGAGATACATAAGAAAAATGTCCTCCTTTCTTGTGGAGCGGGCTGAACCCCTTGTCAGGATAGATGCATCTATGGATCGTGCCGCATGTCCCTTGGCAGTGTACACGACACTCTGCATCGGGTCGTACGACCTCGGCAGAAATCGTGCCTAATAATAATAATTACACGATACTTTGCTATGTTTAATTGCAGCTTGTGGATTTAATTAATAGATTGAGAATTGTAGCATTTGAAGGAATTTGATTGATAAATTGAAAATTATTGGAAATTGAAAGAATTAATTATCTCTGCTTGTTAAGGAAATTATAATTATTCTTATAAGTAAGGCTAATTGATAAATTAAAAATTTATTGGAATTGAAGGAATTTAATTACTTCTGCTGGTTCAATAGAATTTTTGTTAACTCTGTAAATCACGTTGATATAAATATTTCTATTTTCATGATTATTTAATATTATTGACCCATAGTGAGTGTCAAAGTCGGCCATCTCGTCTCTACCTCTTCGAGATTAGGCTTGATTCTTACTGGGTACACGTTGTTTTCGTACTCATACTGCACTTGCTGCACATTTTATTGTGCAGGTACATATATGTCTAGCGGCCTTGTGGGCGCAGAGGTGTGGTTAATAATTATGGGGACATAGGTGAGTTGCATTCTGTATTACGATCCGCAGCTAACAGAGTCTCCTTCAGAGTTTATTATATTTTTCTGTCTAATTTGTATTCTGGACAGATGTTGTATTTTATTTTAACTCCCTAGAAAATACTCATGCACTTATGACACCGGGTTCTGGGAATGGTTGTGAATTGTTTAGAAATTTAGTTGCTAAAAATATTTATCATTTACTCTATGAGTTCTATCTTTATTATTTTATTGAAAAAATTTTGATTTCAAAAATACTAAAAATATGTAATTAAGCTAAGTATGTATTGTTGGCTTGCTTGACAATGGTGTCCGGCGCCATCACGACCTTTAATGGATTTTGGGTCGGGACACCAAGACCTGGTGTCAAAAGTGTATGAGCATCTAGTAGATTATACAAAAATTCAAATATTGTCTGAAATAAAATAGACAGAATAAAATTCAGGAAGAGGCACTGATTGCTGCAGAATGGCTCAGAAGGGCAGCTCACCACTAAGCCTCTGGATGTCGTGGTTGTGCGCCGATAGGTCCAACTATAGCACATGTCTCAGGTCGTGCAAAAAATGTACAACACATGTAGCATGAGTACGTAAACAACATGTACCCAGTAAGTATCAAGCCTAATCTCGAAGAGGTAGAGACGAGATGGCCGACTTTGACACTCACTAAGGGTCAATAATAATAAATAAAATAAAAATAGAAATATTTAAATTAACATGATTCACAGAGTTAACAATCATTTTATTTAACCAGCAGAAATAATTAAATTCCTTCAAATGCAACGATTTCCAATCTATTAATTAAATTCACAAGCTATAATTTAAAATATCAAGGTATCGTATAATTATTATTATTATTAGGCATGATTTTTGCCGAGGTCGTACGACCCGATCCAGAATGTCGTGTACACTATCGAGGGACGTGCAGCGTGATCCATAGATGCATCTATACTGTCGAGGCGTTCCGCTCGCTCTACAAGAAAGGAGGACATTTTCTTATGTACCTCCGGAATGAGAGTGTATTTATTATAAGATTAATTCGAGAGGATGAAAAAAAAATTTTAATAATTAATTAATTTAAACATAAAGTTAAGTGTATGAGGTTTCCATCTTTTACTATCTTTCCCTAACAATTCACAATATATTACAAATAATTTAATTAAATGAAAAATATAATTTACACACGTAATTCATGATTTTGAGTCCTAAACTACCTGAACTTTAGCATAAATAGTAGCTACGTACGGACTCTCGTCACCTCATGCATACGTAGCCCCCCCACAATTAGCAACAATTATTAATATAATCATCTATGGGGTAAATTCCCCCTCACAATATTAGACAAGAGACTTACCTTGTCTCAAAGTACACTTTCCGATCAAAATATCGCGTAAAAACCTCAATTCGATGCCGAAAAATCCGAAACTATCCAAAAGTTATATTAAATAATTAATACATGTTCAATAATTCGAAATTAGACTATTAAATAAATTACCCTATCTAAAATGGTAAAATTTCTAAAATTCACCTTGGGCCCACATGCCTAGATTCCAAAAAATTTCGGAGGAAAATGCTGCCCATAATCTCAAGAACTCAAATCTATAATTCCTATCCAATTCCATAACCATTTTTTGTGGTTAAAATCTCATTTTTATACAAATCTAGGTTTTTCATCTAAACCCTTGATTTCTAAAATTTACCGGTTATAATCTACCCATAATCTATGTATTTTATTCAAGGTGTGTAGAATTAACTTACCTTCCAATTGCTAGTTGAAATCCCCTCTCAAAAAGCTCTGAAATCGACCAAACATGGAAGAAAAACGGACTAAAATAAACTGAGCCTCGTCCGCTTTTAAGGTTCTATCCGAGCAGGTTTTTCACATCTGCGGCTAGTTAGTCGCTTCTGCGGCTCCGCATCTACGGAAAAGGTATCGCAGATGTGGTTTTACCCCCTAAGCCGGCCCTTCGCTTCTGCAGTCAGTGGCTCGTATCTGCGAGTCCGCTTCTGCGACTTCTACGTCGCAATTGCGCCTTCTCCGCACCTGCGCTTCTCTCCTTCACACCTGCGCCTTTGCAGGTGCGGCCCTTTTTCCGCGTCTGCGGTTCTAACAGAACTGGGGAGCTTCAGCTTTGGCTCTCAATTTCCAACTTAGTCTGAGCCTCGTCCGATTAACGCTCGGGCACCCGGGGGCCCGCCCGAACATACCAACAAGTTTGAAATCATAAAACGGACTCGCTTGAACTCTCAGAACTCGTAAAACAACATCAAAACTAAGAATCATACCTCAAACCAAATTGATTCAACTTAAAAATTTCAAATTCTTCAAACTTACTCCAAACGCGCCGAAACATACTTATACTACTCTGAATGACACCAAATTTTGCGTGCAAGTCTTAAATCATCATACGAAACTATTCCCAAACTCGAAATTTCAAACGGACCTCGATTACTCCAAAACCTACTCCAAACCAAATTTAAAGAACTTTAAATCTTCAAATAGTTGATTTTCACTATTAAGTGCTAAAACGCTCCCGGGTTATCCAAAACCCGATTCGAACATACGCCCAATTCTAAAATTATCATACGAACCTATTGGAACAGTCAAATCCCTATTCCGGGGTTGTTTTCTCAAAATGTTGACCGAAGTCAAACTTGGCCTTTTAAAGCCAAACTAAGGAACCAATTATTCCGATTTTAACCCGATCACTTCCAAATTCTGAACCAACTATCCCCACAAGTCATAAATTAATAAAAGTACATACAGGGAGTTTTATTTAGGAGAACGGGATTCTAAAAGTCAAAATAACCGTTTGGGTCATTACAAGATGATTTCCTCCACCCATGTCACAAACTTCAGACTGGTTTGGTTATTCTGTATTCACCTGAAAAGATTCAAACTTTTGTGCCAAAGAAACAATCTGTTGTGTTAGTGTATTTAAAGCATCTGCCTGATTTACTAGTAGTAGACTTCTTGATAATTACACGCTCAGATGGCCATTGGATGGCATTCTCAGAAATTTCATTCAACAATTGAAATGCTTCCTCTATGATTTTTCCCATTACAAAACCTCCTGCAGCTGCATCTATCACATTTATGGAAGAGGATTTTAGCCCGTGATAAAAAATATACAACTGCATATGTTCGGGAATGTCGTGGTGTGGACATTTTTTTAACATTGCCTTTAACCTTTTCCAAGCTTGATAAATTGACTCAGTATCAGTCTGCAAGAAATTAGATATGTCTTGTCTTAACTTTATGGTTTTAGCAGGGGAAAAGTATTTATTTAAAAATTTCTGAGTCATTTGGTCCCATGTCGTAATTGATCCTTGAGGCAAACTTCGCAACCAAGTATTAGCATCTCCTTTTAAAGAAAAAGGAAATAGCCTTAACTTGATTGCTTCAGGGGATACTCCATTATACTTAGCAGTTTCAACTAGTTCCAGAAAATCAATTAAATGACTATGTGGATCTTCACTTGAATCTCCAATAAAGATACAAGATTGTTGGATCGTTTGAATCAGACCGGTCCTGATTTTAAAGTTGTTGGCTGCCACTGGGGGCTTCCTGACACTAGATTCATAGTTGAAGTGGTTTGGTCTAGCATAATCCCTTAGGATTCTGTTTGCTGGCCTTGGCGCCACTTCATCAAATTGATCCTCTATTTGGACTGGTGGTGGTACTCCGCGTGGGTTGATATTTTCTACTTCCTGATTCTCCATTCCTTCATAAGCTATTGTTTGAGAAGACGTTTGTCCTTTCTTGCGCGATCGAAGAGATCTTTCAATTTTAGGATTTTAACTTGCCAACTCTTTTGTAGAAGAGCGGGTCATAAACTATTTGAAATTCATAAAGCAAAGAAAATTAGTTCCTAAAGTAATAATAGCAATAAATAAAATAATAATAATAATAATAATAATAATAAATAAATAAATAAATAAATTAGCTGATAAACAAAATAGGTGTTAAAGCAAAAAGTATTAGTACAATAAATTTATTATTTTTAGATAATAGTAATATTATACCACACTTGAAATAAAACAGATGTATAAAAGTGACGCAACAAGTAAACTGTGACAAGAAAATATAATATTATTCAAAGTAATAGTGTTAATACTCGTAATAGTATCTAAAATTGCAACGATAATATATGTATAGTGTGTGAGATTGTGAAAGTGTCACGACCCAAAATTCGACTAGTCGTGATGACACCTAACCCAACCCGCTAGGTAAGCCAATTATCAACTATCCAATTCCAATGAATTTAATAAGGCAATTAATTAAAAGAAAATATATGAAGCCAATACATTTCTCCAAGAACTGGTAGTACAAATCATGAGCTTCTAAGAATAGAGTTTACAAAACTGGTACGAAATAAATACATCATCTGTTTGAAAAGTACATAAACATAGTTTTATGAATCTAAGGCTACCATGAGCAAGAGGCAGCTACAACCGGGGAGCAGGGGCGCAGGTACATCTTCAATTCTGGCTCCCGTCGATCACAGCAACGTCAGCAGTGAATATCTGCTCGCAAGGTGCAGAAGTATAGTATGAGTACAACCGACCCCATGTATTCAATAAGTAACAAACAAAACCTTAGGTTGAAAGTAGTGACGAGCTTGTACCAAGGTCAGGGTCCAGCTCCAATAACCAACAACAGTTCATAACAACATGAAGCGAATAATACAAGAAGTAACTCAAAGAATAAACTCTCAGCATCATCATGATTTTTGAAAATAATTCTGCCTTTCCAGTGTATCAGTGAAAATCCAAATCGTTTACCAAAAATCTAAGTAAGTTTGAAAACAATAATCTTTCTCCCAAAAATCCTTTCAACAATGACAAGATGTTTTATTTCCTTTCCAGATAACCAGTGGAAAATGCATCACTATGCATGTATGTCAAATGTGCATGTCAATGCGATGCAACTCGGTGATAAAATCATATGCATACTCACAGAGTATCATTTCACTCAGTCCTCCCAATCACTCAGTCCTCCCAGTCACTCAGTCCTCATAGTCACTCAGTCCTTACAGTCACTCATGCCTCACAGTCACTCAATCCTCCCAAATCACTAGGCACTCGCGCTCGGTACTCGCACTCAGTAGGTACCTGCGTTTACTGGGGGTGTGTACAGACTCCGAAGGGGCTCCTTCAGCCCAAGCGCTATAATCTGCATGGACAACTCACGTGATGCACCGACAACTCACGAGCTATAGTATTAATAACTGTATCCGCACGGACAACTCATGTGCTATAATAAGCCAATCTGGCCTGCTGCAGCATGCAGCCTGATCCCATAATAATAAAGTATATAAAGCCAATATGGGTTGTTGCGGCGTGCAGCCCGGTCCCATAATTATTCTCACAATTAGGCCCTCGGCCTCCCTCAGTCATCAATCTCTCCAGTCTCTCTCTCATGGGCTCACAATGTCATGAAAATAACCCGAAAATGATGATATGATGTATCAATAAATAACAACAGAGACTGAGATATGATATGTAATGAAATAAATATGACTGAGTATAAATTTTCAATTTAAAATAAATAATTCACAGCAATATGACCTTCGTGGGTCCCAATAATACTGGCACATAGCCTCAACATGATTTTTAATATGATTCTCAGCTCAATTTCTTTAACACATAAAACTACACAGAGAATGCCAAGATTATTTGACTACAAAATTCCACGGAACCAATTACGTCACAATTTCTATGGTGCACGCCCACATGCCCGTCACCTAGCATGTGTGTCACCTCCAAACAATTCACATAATACGTATATTCAGGGTTCATACCCACAGCTCCAAGATTAGAAGAGTTACTTACCTCGAACAAGACGAATCCAATGTTGAGCAAGCTAAACAATGCTCTAGAAATTCTATTATGCGCGTATCAACTTCTAAACAGCTCGAATCTAGTCACAATAAATTTGATTCAGTCTACAAATTATAGGAATTAATTCCATATCAAAATACTAATATTTTTCACAAAATTCGAAATTACACTCCAAAAATCACCCATGGGGCCCATGTCTCGGAACCTGACAAAAGTTACAAAATATGAACGCCCATTCAACCACGAGTCCAACCATACAAATTTTACTCAAATCCGACATCAACTCGACCCTCAAATCTTCAAATTAAACCAAGAGGGTTTTCACAATTTTCCAATTTAATTCGCCCATTAAATGTTAAAAACAACCACGGATTCGGATAATTTGACCAATAATGAGTTGAGAACACTTACCCCGTTGTTTTCCTTGAAAGTCTCCCAAAAATCGCCTCTTCCCGAGCTCCAATCTGTCAAAAATGTAAAATGGGACGAAATCCAATTTTCAGAACTTAAACTCACTACCAGGCTTTTCTTCTTCACGAACGCGGTCAGTGCCTCGCATTCGCGAAGCACAAAATTGATCTCGTCCAAATTCCTCCTTCGCGAATGCGACATCCCCCTCACATTTGCGAAGCACAAAGTGCCTCTACGTCGATGCCTTCTATGCGAACGCATTCAACCAATCGCGAACGCGGTGCTTCGTTTCCCCCTCACTACGCGAACGCGACACCCCCTACGCGAACGCGTAGACCAATTGCCTGGGGTCCTCGGCTACTTCCTCTCTTCTTCGCGAACGCGTAACACCTCTTGGGTTCGTGATGCACACCCTGTCCACCCTTCGCGAACGCGTCCTTCTCTTCGTAAACGCGAAGAGCAAATATTGCCAGCCTCTCAGTTCCTCTTCACGAACGTGAGGCTCAACTCGCTAACACGATGAAGGAAACTAGATGGTGATCAGAAAAATTCCAGCAGAGTTCCAAATCCAAAATCCAACCCATTAACCATCCGAAACTTACCCGAGGCCCATGGGGCCTCACCCAAACATACCGTCAAGTCCCATAACATCATACGAACTTAGTCTAACCCTCAAATCACCTGAAACAACGATAAAACCACAAATCATACCCCAATTCAAGCATAATGAACTTTGAAATTTCAAGTTTTCACAAACGACGAGCCCGATTGGCCTCAAATTTTGCACACATGTCATAAATGACATAAAAGACCTATTAAAATTTCCAGAATCAGATTTCGACGCCAATATCAAAAAGCTAACCCCCCGGTCAAACTTTCCAAAAATTTGACTTTCGCTATTTCAAGTCTAATTCCACTACGGACCTCCAAATAATTTTCCGGACACGCTCCTAAGTCCAAAATCACCATACGAAGCTACTGAATTCATCAAAATTCGAATCTGAGGTCGTTTACACATAGATCAACATCCGGTCGACTTTTTCAACTTTAGGTTTCCATTTAAGAGACTAAGTGTCTCATTTGACTCTGAATTCTCTCTGGACCCGAACTAACTAACCCGATAAGTCATACAATAGCTATAAAGCACAAACAGAGCAGTAAATGGGAGAACGAGGCTAAAATGCTTAAAACGACCGACTGGGTCATTACAGAAAGTGTTGATTATAATACTTTTTTTTTGGTTAATAAAATACTGAAAATAGTCTAATTGTAGTAGATATACTATTGGATTTAACAAAAATAGTTGGTAGTAGTTATAATGAGAAAGAAAAATAAAACGGTACTATTACTATAACTATGATTAAGTCAAAAAAACATTATTATTAATATAAAAGTAATAGTTAATGCAGTTTAGGAAACACCGATAAAAAGAAAAAAAATATAATAATAATAAGTTCTCAAATTAGTAATAAAATATTTAATCTGAAGTAGATGTATGCCAATCCCCGGCAACAGCGCCAAAAATTTGACGAGGCTAATGCGTATAAGATTTTGCTACTCGTACTCTGTGAAATTCTAGTATAGTTTATGATATCGTCCTACGGAGATTGGAGAATCTAACTACAAACTTATAATATTCTTACTACTATTTGAGAAAATCAAATTGATGAAGTTTTGTTTGTTGAAAATTTAAATTGCTTAAGTTGAAACAAAATAACTTTCGGAAGATTTATATTTATAAAGAGTTGGGAATCATTGAATTCACTCGATAATGTGATAATAATAAAATCTTAGCTTCTACATGTATGTCTCTTAGGAATAACTGCCTATTGCTAATACAATTATATTTTGCTCACTAAAAAATAATCAATTAATAACACTCCGCGAGGTTATGTAAATCAATTGATATATTACTCGTGACGATTAAACTAAAATAATTTTCTTGACTGAATTGTGCTAATAGATAGCAAAAACCTCTTGCGATTACTTTTTACTAAAAATCAATAATCTTGCCAACTACAACTCCTCCGTGAGAATTAGAATAAAAGTAAGCAAGATTATAGACTTGGAATGATAGCTTAATAAGAATTACTCTCACTCTATTATTTTACCCAATAGTTATCATATATTAATTTTACTTCGTAAGAATTACAAAATTGACATACAACTAACTTTGGAGAATAAATAGATAGAAGTGATAATAATTAATTAAAGCTAATATTCCAGCACAATATAGAAATATAAGTAGAAAATTTCATGTCAAGCATATAGTAAAATTAAGATTAATATTATAACGATATCGAGCTTCATCAACTATCCCAACAAAAGAGATTACTCCATTATGAAGTATTTAAATCTCACAAAGAAAGAAATTCTTAAAATACTATCAACACTCTTAAAAAATTCAAAAACTACAAGAGGAAAGTGAAATAGATAAAGAAAGAAGCAAAGACCAAAGCTAGAGAAAAAGTTGCTAATTAGGCACGTATGCTCTCTCCTTCAACACAAATATGACATACTATTTATAGAAATCAAATCCCATAAAGTGCCATGTTGCCTCATGCTTCTTTTGCCATGTTGCCTCGTGCTTCTTTTGCCATGATGCCTCGTGATCTCTTTTTATTCCTTTATTTGCTTTATCATGATATTTTTATTTCCTGCAAAATACTATTAGAAAATACAGAGAATTGACATATTTATATATATATTATTTAAAATAATTTATTCACCACCTACGGGCCCTGCCCTTCAGCTGGAAAGTAGAAAAATCCACCCCATAGGACTCCAATATGCTCATGTTGTGCAGTCTGTCCCTGCACCTATCAATGAATTCCTAGGGATCCTCATGTCGCTCACCCCCAAAGACCGGAGGGTGAAGCCTGGTCCATCTATCCAGTAGCTTCTGCGGCTCGCTGGTCGTATCTGGTCTGGGCTCAGGTACATCTGCTGCAACTGGTTGGGCTTCGCCCACAGGTAGTATGTCCGGGGTCTGATATACTATAGCTGCATGCCCAGGAGCCTGAGCGGTAGGGGTCTGTGCTCCCCCTCTCGCCTGAGATGTGGCTGGGTCTGGTGGAAATAAACAAGCCTGGGTCATAGAATCCATGAATCGCAGCATACGGCCCATGACCTCCTGAAAGCCCGATGCTGACATGAAATCAACCGGGGCCGGCTCTGCTGCAGGCACCTCGCCCTGCTCCTCATCAATGAGATCCTCCACTGGATCGGTTGGTGGTGCAACTGGGGAAACTCTGGAACGTCCTCGCCCCCTACCTCGGGCCGGTTCCCTCCCCCGGCCTCTGCCTCGGCCTCTAGCAATAGGGGGAGCAGCTCCTCCCGGGTTCGGAACATCCGCCACGCATGTTCTCACCATCTGTGAGAGAGTAAGAGAAGAAACTTAGTACACCATTAACTACGTGATAGGAGATGAATAAAGAGTAGTTTCCTAACACCCTATAGCCTATCGAAGATAAGTACGGACGTCTCCGCGCCGATCCGCAAGACTCTATTAGGCATGCCCCTAACTTGTGAGACCTACGTGAACCTAGTGCTCTGATACCATGTTGTCATGACCCAATTCTATTTTAGGCCGTGATGGCGCCCATCACCATTGCTAGATAAGCCAACAGTGAACAATCTAGTGATTTCCCATTTTAATAAGTTCCTCCAAGTAAATAACTTTCCTAATTTAATAGATTTAGTAAGAAACCGATTCAAATTTAGTAAAAAAAAAGCAGCTAAATGTATTTATGACCATAGAAATAAAGCCAAAATCACAAATCTACTAGTGTGTGCCAAGATCTGGTGTCACAAGTATGTTGGCTACTAGTAGAATATACAAAGATTTCTACTCTACTGTCTTAAATAGAATAGACAGAAAATAATCAAAAGAGAGACTCCGGCTGCTGCTGAACGGCTCGGAAGGGCAGCTCACCGTGTGGTCTCAAACCAGAAGTCAAGCGTGCACGCCAGACTGATAACCAGATGCACCTGCCTCATATCCTGCACATCAAGTGCAGAAGTGTAGAGTGAGTACATAAACAACATGTACCCAGCAAGTATCTAGTCTAACCTCGAAGAAATAGTGACGAGGGGTCTACTTCGACACTTGCTATGGGAAAAAAATATAATAACATGAAGTTCTAATTAAACATGACATATAAATGAGAATAGAACTCAAAGAAGGAAAATAAATAAACAATCCTTTCATTTCAAGTAATAACCAAGTCATTTCTCTCATCAAAACCTTTCACCTTTCAAGTCCATGAAACAATATTAAATACAAAATGGGGGTTCCAATATTTTACGCACTAATTATGCCGAGGACGTACAGCCTGATCCAAATATACATATAAATATATTGTGCACTGTCAAGGGTCGAATGGCCTGAACCATAGATGCATCAATTAACCTGTCGCGGCGAATGGCCCGCTCCCATGATAGTAGTGGAAATTTACCCCGCTCGCAGAATATACTTGCAAAGCGGTTGAACATAGATTTTTCTCAAGTTTTCATAATGCCTCTCAATTCTTTTCAAAGTAAGAAAATCAACGAGGAACCCTTAAAATATTGAAATCCTCAACCTCAGCTTTAATCCAAACAATTAGTAAGCATGAGCAAGCAATGGTATCAACAAAACATGGTGTAAACCTAAATCTACCCGGACATAAGCATGAATAGTAGCTACGCACGGACTCTCGTCACTTCGTGCGTACGTAGCCCCCAAAAATAGAGATACATATTGATTAAGTTCACCTATGGGGTTAATTCCCTCTTACAAGGTTAGAAAAGAGACGTACCTCATCTCAATGCCTACTTCCCGGTCCAAGAATGTGCTCATACCCTCAATTCGGTGCCGAATCAACCCAAAACTAATCAAATAGTATATAAACTAATCAATACATGCTTAAAGGTTCGTATTCCAACTATTAAAGAGGTTACCCAACCCTAAATGTAAGATTCTTAAAATTCACCCCGCGGGCGCACTTGCCAGGATTTTGGAAATATTCGAAGAGAGTTGTTACCCATAACCTCATGAACCCAAATATATGATTTTTACTAGATTCCATAACGAATTTCATGTTTAAATCTCTTTTTTTTTTATAAAAACTTAGGTTTTTACCTAAACCCATGATTTCCACTAATTTATATGTTATAACCTACCCATAAGCTATGTATTTGACTCATATTTGGTAGGAATTACTTACCTCAAAGTGCTAGGTGAAAACCCCTCTCAAGAAGCTCCCAAATCGCCCAAAGTGTGTGAGAAATGGGTTGAAAATGGCTTAAGTCCCGTATTAAATGAACCCTTTCTGCCTAGCGGCACCTGCGGTTGTGGTGCCTTGGCCGCATTTGTGGTACCACACCTGCGGTGACTAGTCTACTTCTGCGGAGGCCTTCAAGCCCAGGGAGGGACGCTTCTATGGACGGAAACCCGCTCTTGCGGTCCCGCTTCTATGGCAAGTGTGCCGCCTCTCCGACCTGGCCTGCACCTACGCTTCTCCTCCTCGCACTTGCGATTTCGCGGGTGCGCACAAACTTCCGCATCTAATGTCCCTGGCCAAATGCCCTAGAGACGTTTCTGCGACCAAACTCACGCTCCTGCGGGCTTGCACCTGCGGCTGACCAAGCATAGGTGCGATTACACAAGCAGCTGGGAGCTTCAGCTGTTGCTCCTAAGTTCCAACTTGGTCCGAGCCTCGCCCGCTCGATACCTGGGGGCCCCGAGGCCCCGCACGAATATACCGACAAGATTGAAATCATAAAAAGGACTTGCACGAACTCTCAAAATGCCCAAAACAACATTAAATCTAAGAATCACACCCCAAACCAATTGGATCAAAAGTATGAACTTTAAGTTCTTCAATTTACTCCCAAAGCGCCAAAACATACTTAAACTACTCGGATTGATACCAAATTTTGCGTGCAAGTCTTAAATGACATTATGGAACTATTCTTGGTCTCATAATTCCATTCGTACCTTGATATCACCAAAACCTACGCTAAACCAAATTAAAGAACTTCAAGAACCTTTAAGGAACCAATTTCCAATATTAGGCGTTGAAACGCTCCCGGGTCATCCAAAATTTGATCCGAGCATACGCCCAAGTCCAAAATCATCATACGAACCTATTGGAATCATCAAATATCGATTCTGGTGTCGTTTAGTCAAAATATTAACCGAAGTCAAACTTAGCCTTTTAAGGCCAACTTAAGGAACCAAGTGTTCCGATTTCAACCCGAACCCTTCCAAATCTCGAACCAACCATCCCCGTAAGTCATAAAACAGTAAAAGCACATACAGGAGTCTTATTTAGGGGAAAGAGGTTCTAAAAAGTAAAACTACCGGTCAGGTCGTTACATACGACATCGCGGGAGCGATGTTGGCAACGTAGAAGCGAAAATCATCGCAGGAGCGCAGCACTGGACGCACCTGCAGTTGCGAAGAAGCGAAGCCAGTGTCCAAAGGTGTGAGCCTTCAATTGGGAAGTGCTCTTAGCAGAAGCGATGATGGCGTCGCAGAAGCGACTCCACAGGAGCGCAAATTTGTCCGCAGAAACGAAAAATTGGTAGAAACATAAGGACCAAAAATTAGTCATTTCCCCATTTCGTTTTGGAATTTTTGGAGCTGGGTTCTTGGGCGATTTTGAGGATTTCTTCACATGCTTGGTTGGGGTAAGTGTTCTATATCCTAAAATGATTATATTTCATAAATCTATGGTTACATTCTCCGTTTAATTCGAGTTTAATGGAGGAAATTGAGATTTTTGTAAAAACTTTTCAAAAACGAAAATTCAAGATTTGGAAGATGATTTATTATTGGAATTCAATAAAATTATTATGGTTGAACTCATATCGGGATGGGTGTTCGGACTTCGTGAAAATTATGTCGGGTACCGAGAGACGGGCCTGTAACGACTTGGCTGGTCGTTTTGTGTATTTCAGCCTTGTTCCCCCATCTACTACTCAATTTGTACTTTATAGTTATTATATGACTTGTCGGGGTATTTGGTTCGGGTCCGGTGAGTTTTTGGAATGAATTGGAACAATTAGTTCCAAGGTTTAAAGCTTAAGTTAAAATAGTGACTGGATGTCGACTTGTGGGTAAACGACTTCGTATTTGAATTCTGATGATTCAAATAGCTCCGTATGGTGATTTTGGACTTAGGAGCATGTCTGAAAAATTATTTGGAAGTCCGTAGTGGAATTAGGCTTGAAATGGCGAAAGTTGAATTTTTGCGAAAGTTTGACCGGGGGTTGACTTTTTGATATCGGGGTCCGAATTTGATTCTGGAAATTTGGAATAGCTTCGTTATGTCATGTATGACTTGTGTGCAAAATTTGAAGTCATTCCGGATTGATTTGATGTGTTTCGGCACAAGATATAGAATTTGGAAGTTCAAAATTCATAGATTTTGATTTTGAGGTGTGATTTATCATTTTGATGTTGTTGTGTGTAATTTGAGGCTTCGAGTAGGTACGTATTATGTTATGGGACTTGTTGGTATGTTTGGACAAGGTCCCAAGGGGCTCGGGTGAGTTTCGGATGAGGTTCGGAGCATTTTGGAAGTTTTGGCTAAGGCTGGATATTTTCTAGTTTTGGTGTGACCGCACCTGCGGAGTGTTGGGCGTAGGTGCGGAGACGCAAAATCAGCTATGCCATCGCAGAAGCGTGAAGGGAGCTGGGCGTGAGGACCGCAGATGCGGGTGCTTGGATGCACCTGCGCAACCGCATATGCGGTTCACGTGCGCAGAAGCGAGCATCGCAGATGCGACCATAGCCATCGCAGAAGCGGTCTGGCTCACAAATGCGTGCATTTTTTCACAGAATAGAGGGTCATAGAAGCGAGGGTCGCAGGTGCAACCTCTTGTCCGCTGATACGGAAGTCTCTGGGCAGAAGCCTTAAATTCGGGGTTTAGCTATTTTTAGCCATTTTCGGATTTTGGAGCTCGGTTTGGGCGATTTTGGAGAGGAAAGTTTCCACATAACTTGGGCTAAGTGTTCTTGACTCCCTTGTGCTTATATTTCATGAATTAATCTTCGTTTTTGGCATTAGATTATTGATTTTTCGAGAGAAATTGGAAGACTTTTCTACAATTTCATAAAATGCATTTTCAAGATTTGAACACCGATTCGGAGTCGGATTTGAGTGAAATTAGTATGGCTGAACTTGTAATTGGATAGGTTGTCGGATTTTGTGAGTTTCGTCGGATTCCAATACGTGGGCCCCACAGGCAATGTTTAGAGTGTAATTTCGGATTTTGTGGAAAAATATTAGTATTTTGAGATGAAATTAATTATTATAATTTGTGTGGACTGAATCAAATTAATTGTGACTAGATTCGAGCAGTTCAGAAGTTGATACGCGCAGAATGGGATCTCTGGAGCATTGTTTAGCTTGCCCGACATTGGATTCACCTTGTTCGAGGTAAGTAACTCTTCTAATCTTGGAGTTGAGGGTATGAACCCTGACTATACGTGTTATGTGTTTGGTGTTGAGGTGACGCACATGCTAGGTGACGGGCGTGTGGGCATGCACCGTGTGAATTGTGACTCCGTTATTTTCTGTGGTACTATGTAGTTACCTGAACTTATCTGAAATCATGAAATCTCTACGTACTAGAGTTATCGAGTTGTGATTCATGTTAGAAGCCAAGTCTAGGCTACATGCTTATTCTGTTGGGACCCATTGAGGTCATTACTGCTGTTGAGTTATGTAAAGACCCGACCGGTCGTTTTGAGCCCTAGCACGTCGTTCGGCAGTTGGAGGACATGAGTAGCTTCACTTTAGGTATTATGACTTGTACGTATGGTCGGAATTGGATTTCGGGAAAGTTTGGAGTTGATTTGGAAAGAACATTCTAATTTCAGAAGCTTTAAGTTGGAGAAATTGACTAAGGTGTGATTTTTGAGTAAACGACCTCGGAATCGGGATTTGAATGTTCCAGCAGGTTCGTATGATGATTTTGGACTTGGGCGTATGTTCGGATCGGGTTTTGGATGACCCGGGAACGTTTCAGTGCCTATTGTGGAAGTTGGCATTTTGGAATGATTTCATAAATTTGGGTTGAAGTGTATTTCAATGTTATCGATTCCCGTTTGGGATTCTGAGTCTGAGAATAGCTCCGTATGGTAATTATGGTATTGGAAGCGCGTCCGGATGTGGATTTGGAGGTCTGTAGGTCATTTTGGGGACATTTGGCGAAAGTTAGAAATTTGAAGGTTTTTAAGATGTTTGACCGGGAGTGGACCTTTTGATATCGGGGTCGGATTCCGATTCCGGAAGTTGTAGTAGTCCGTAATGTCAATTATGACTTGTGTACAAAATTTGAGGTCAATCAGACCTGATTTGATAGGTTTCGGCATCGATTGTAGAAGTTTGAAATTTTAAAGTTCATTAAGTTTGAATTTGAGAATGATTCGTAGTTTCGATGTTATTTTGCATGATTTGAGGCCTCGACTAAGTTCGTAATGTGTTTTGGGACGTGTTGGTATATTTGGTCGAGGTCCCGAGGGCCTCGGGGTGGTTTCGGATGGTCAACGGATCAACTTTGAGTTTTGTTGTGTTGCTGAAGGGCCTGAGTTATGGTGTAATCGCACCTGCGGGAAAAGGGCGGCAGGTGCGACGCCAGAAAAGCGGCAAGCCAAGAGCAAAAGCGGAAGGGCCAAGGCTACTGAGGCCGCAGAAGCGGAATGTCTATGCGCAGAAGCGCATGTGTGCTAGGTTGGGCGCAGAAGCGAGAGCGTAGGAGAGCTACCTTGCACGCAGAAGCGAGGGTTGTTGGTGTGAGCTGGAGCCGCATCTGCGATGGGTCTTCCACAGATGCGGATCCGCAAGTGCGGCTAATGTACCGTAGGTGCGGAAGGTCGGCTGGGCAGATTGATCTAAGAACGAGACTTGGCTCATTTTTCTCTCATTTTTCACTTGGTTGGGCGATATTTGGAGAGCTTCAAGGGGAGATTTTCATTATCTATGACAAGATAAGTGATTCCCACCTATTGCAAGTTAAATACTTGGTTTATATATGGATTTAAACATGGAAATTTGTAGAAATTTGGGGTTTTGAAGAAAAATCTAGAAATTGGTATTTTGGATTTTGACCACGAAATTGGACATGGAATTGAGAATAATCTATATATTTGAGTTCGTGAGTCTATGGGTAATGTTTATCTTGGAAAATTTTTGGAATCCAGGAACGTGGGCCCGAGGGTAATTTTTATCGACTTTTCGAACGGAGTTGGAAATTGTTGTAAATAGGATTATAGTGAGTATTAAAGTATATATATTTATGGATTTTTTTCATTTATTGGCTAATTTTGGAGCGTTGGGCATCGAATTGAGTCGTTTGAAAGGCTTGGGAGCCGGCTATAGAACTTCAGAGCGAGGTAAGTCTCCTTTCTAACCTTGTAAGAGAGAATTAACCCCATAGGTGAATTGATTTAATATGTGCTTCTACTTGCGGGGGCTACGTACGTACGAGGTGACGAGAGTCCATGCGTAGCTACTAGTTATGCCTATGTGCGGGTTGTTTTAGGTTTACACCATGCCTGGTTGATACCGTTATTTGATTATGTTTATTATTTGCCTTGAAAAGAATTGAGATCGAGTATGCTTATTAAATGCCTTGAAAAGAGTTGAAACTGAGGATTTCGAGACTTGAATGTTTTCATTGAATTTTGTATTTTTGAAAAGGAATTTAAGAATATTATAATAACTTGAGAAATCTATGTGCAACCGCGTCGCAAATATATTCCGCGAGCGGGATAAATTTCCACTACTCTCATGGGAGCGGGACGTTCGCCTCAGCAGGTTAATAGATGCATTTATGGTTCGTGCCGTTTGACCCTCGGCAGTGCACAGTTTATATTTATATGTTGGTCCATGTCGTTCGACCCTCGGCAGTGCACAATTTATATTTATATGTTGGATCAGGTCGTACGACCTCGGCATGACTTGCGCATGATAACTCCTTGGAACTAATAATATTAACACCGCTTCATTGGCTTGAGATATAAATTGTTAAATGATGAGAATGAATTTGGGAAGTTCTATTAGTAAAAAGAATTGTTGATTATTTTCGGTTATTGAATTTTCAGCTATGTTATGTATTCCATGTTTAAGTATTAGATTGGCATTTTATTTTTAGCCCATAGTAAGTGTCAGAGTCGACCCCTCGTCACTACTTCTTCGAGGTTAGACTGGATACTTACTGGGTACACGTTGATTTATATACTCATACTATACTTGCTGCACATGTTTTGCAGGTACATATATATCTAGTGGCCTCGTGAGAGCAGAGGCGTGGTTAAATGCAGGGACTTAGGTGAGCTGTATTCCATATTACGACTCGCAGCCAGCAGAGTCTCCTTCAAAGTATTTATATTTTTCCTATCCAAATTTGTATTTTGGACAGATGCTGTATTTTATTTTACTTCCTAGTTGATGCTCATGCACTCGTGACACCGGATTTTGGGGTGGTTATGGGTTGTTTGGTATTGAAATCGTGAAAAATATTTTTATTTACTCTGTAAAGTCCATATTTTATTATTAAATTGAAGGGAATCGTGATTTCAAATACTAAAATGAGTAATTAAGTAAATAAATTATTGTTGGCTGGCCTGACAACGGTGTTAGGCGACATCACAACCTCTAATGGAATTTGGGTCGTGACAAGTTATTTGTTTTCAGTAATTTGTTTACATTGCAATGGCATACTCAGTCATATTCATTCATTATATATCATATCTCAGTCTCTGTTGTTATTTATTGATGCCATCATATCATTATTTTCGGGCTAGTATCATGACACTGTGAGCCCATGAGAGAGAGATTGGAGAGATTGATGACTGAGTGAGGCCGAGTGCCTGATTATGAGTGACATTTATGTGATCGGGCTGCACGTCGCAGTGGTTATACTGATTTATGATAGCGCTTGGACTGAAGGAGCTCCTCCGGAATCTGCACACACCCCCAGTGAGCGCGGTTGATATTATTGAGGGATGGATCTTCCCTAGACATGGATCTTGTCCGAAGCATTATATACCTGTAGATGGATCTTCTCCACGGGCTGGATTGGCCCTACTCGATACTGATTGATTGATGATCAGTTGATGTGTATATTCCATGATGGATCTTCCCTATGTCGGATTGGCTATATACAGTACCGAGTGATTGAGCATGATGAGTGAAATGTGTGAGAAAGTGAGATTGAGTACTCTAAAAGTGTGAGTACATGAGTTCATCTCTGAGATACATTGTATTGACATGCACACATGACATACAGGCATAGAGATGTATTTTTCTCATGTTGTACGGTATCACGTCATTCATGACTTATCACACATATTGGCATATGGGCATAGTGATGCATTTTTCACTGGCTATCTGGAAAGAAAAAGAAACATCTTATTTATTGTTGAAAGGATTTTTGGAGAAATTACTGTTTTCAAGCTTGCTCATATTTTTGGCAATTTCGGCAAACAATTGGGTTTTCACTGATATACTTGAAAGGCAGAACTATTTTCAGAAATCATGATTTTGTTGAGAATTTTATCTCTGAGTTACTTCTTTTATTATTGCTTTATGTTGTTATGAATTGTTGTTGGTTATTGGAGTTGGACCCTAACATTAGTACAAGCTCGTCACTACTTTCAACCTAAGGTTAGGTTTGTTACTTATTGAGTACATGGGGTCAGTTGTACTCATACTACACTTTTGCACCTTGCGTGCAGATGTTGGCTGCTGATGTTGCTGTGTTCGTTGGAAGCTAGACCTGAAGATGTACCTGCGTTCCGGTTGTAGCTGCCTCTTGTTCATGGTAGCCTTAGATTCATAAAATTCTATTTATGTACTTTTCAAACAGATGATGTATTTACTCCATACAAGCTTTGTAAACTCTATTCTTAGAAGCTCATGATTTGTACTACCAGTTCTTGGGGAATGTATAAGATTTAGATATTTCTTTTACTTAATTTCCTTGTTAAATTTTATTGGAATTGGATAGTTGATAACTGGCTTACCTAGCGGGTTGGGTTAGGTGCTATCACGACTAGTTGGATTTTGGGTCGTGACAAGGTGGTATCAGAGCTCTAGGTTCATAGGTTCTACAAGTCATGAGCAATTGTCTAGTAGAGTCTTGCGGATCGGTATGATGACGTCCATACCTATCTTCGAGAGGCTACATGGCATTTAGGATATATACTTCCCATCTTTCTTTCCTTATCATGCGGAATTGATTCAGCTTGAGACATAACTCTTTGAATTCCTTCCACACATTCGTATGCACACATGAGCGCTCGGTATCAGCTGTGCATCACCGGTTTGTGATTCCATGAATGAGGTTTGCAATGTGTATTCTGTGTTTTGGTGATGGGCTAGTCTGGAGGACTTGAGGCCAGGTTTAGACCGCAGCTTAGGCTCGGTAGCATCAGTTGTAACTTGTACATTTGGACTCATATGTCCGATGGTGTCCTTACTAATGGAATTTGTGGCTCGATGAGTGGTTGAATGGCTATATGATAAGTATGATGTGGCTGTGGGATGTGTTAAGATGGTTTGAATATGACGAGAAGTGTTTTCTTGAAATGTAAAGGAAAGGCCATTGGGTGGTTGATTTTCGTTTTGATGTGATGTACAATCTCGAGTATGAATGTTTAGAAGGATCTTTCACGTTATTAAATTTTGGGACAAATTAAATTCTCATGTCTGGTTAATGAGTTTGGACTCATATAGACTAAGTGATTGCATAGTAATTGTGACTGCGAAAGGGTATAACAAGATACCAATTTGATCCTAAGTAGGTGGGTTATCCCTTTCGGAGTAATCTACGTAGGTGTGTTCCTTATATGTGAGTGGAGAGTTTCTTTTCTGCCAGCAGGGCGTATGTGTTGAGATTTGAATTTGAATCTGGCTGAGAAAGTTGACTTGAGTGTCAAGAAAATGATTGTGAGCTTAGCGGATAATTTAGGGTATTTTATGGTTGGCGTTGCATGAGTTTGAGAAGAAGTTTCGTTGAACTGACTGTAGCATTATGGCAGCAATAGAGTATGAGTATTATGAGTGATAGAATGTTTTGTTCTATGGCTTTGAACTAAGTGGGGGAGCCTGCTGCTGACGGTTTAATTTCATGGCTATATGTTAAATTCTAGTTCTGGTTTAGGGCATGTGTCTTTCAGCCCGTTTGGGCGGTGCAATTTGGATTTGAATAAAATGGGTGACTCTCGAGAAAGTTCCAATAGGTTCTAGGTTTATATATAGCAATTGAGAATTTCTCCGGACTTGTGTATGGATAAAATCTGAGATTTGCATTTGATGGTACCTGAACTTGCAGTAATTCTATATGACTATGGATTCTACATTTCAGTATAAGAAAAGAGAAGGAATAATTTTAAATTCACATAAGGTCTTTCAGAGTAGATGTCTCGGTTGTGGTGCTTTTGGGGTACTTAAGAGGGAATTCAGCGACATATAGGCCTTAGGGCGTTGTGGTTCTATGCTAGGGTTCGTGTGGTGAATTGTGGTTAGAGATCGTGGTGTTTTAGCAAGGAGGAGTATCAATTTGAAGGCAAATTCGAAAGGGACTCGGAGAAATAGGATAGCTTAGTAGTAGGTTGGATCAGTATGGTAATGGATATGATCGGTTCTTTGGGTGCTTATTATGTGGGGGTTTTCTACAGGTGATTTGTGGCAATACTCTTGGGTTTGGTGACCTGCGTGGCTTGGTTGAGTTAGAAAGATTCAGTTCTGATGGCTTGATTATGTACAAATGGATTCCAAAGTATTCTCAAGGATTTCTACCACGGTTTGAGATGGATATTTCCTACCGGCCTGAGGAGCATGTTGAGTATTGTGATTTTTCTTTTATCGGATGGGATCAAATGGAAGGCTTCTGGCTTATGTATTCTACTTGTGACTCAGAATGATAATGAGATTCTTGTGCTTTTCACGTGATGGCATGATAGATGTTATGTGTTGTGCGAAATCTAGATTTACATGTACAAGGTGGCAGTTCATTCTTGGAAAGAGGATCACGAATATAGGACAGAATGGTCAATTTTAGATATTTAGATAAATGTTATAACTGCTTGGTAATCCCTAAGAAGGGTGCGCATTTCAGAAGGCGCATTGTGTTTTGACTTACAAATGTTTCGTTGGTTTTACGGTACTCACCTGGTTATAGACTACTGATATTTAAATTATTGCTATGTGGCACGAAAAAATTATGAAAGTATTCCTTGTGGGATGATCATTCATGAAAGATGTGTTAGTCATTCGAATGCTAGAATTGGGATCAGTTATGATGATTTATGTGTCCTATAAATTTGGAAATTGGGAGTTTTCAGGAGCAGATTATTTCATAGTTGTGGACTGTGAAGTCGTGGCCGAAGCTAGCCAGATGATAGTATGTGTTATGATTCAATAGTTGTGGATTTTCGAAGGGTTATGTATCTATTTGTGGGTGACCAGAGTTGATTTGGGGGTCCATTGGTAGGCCCAATTAGGATGTGTATTCTACACCGAGTCGGATTGGTTGGCTCCATAATGCTATTGTTGAGGGATGTGCCATTCGGTTGATGTTGAACTTATTTGTGGTTTGAAATGATCTGTGAGCTACTCTTCTATGCTACGAGGAGATGTAATTCATTGGTTATATGCACACATGGTACGTATCTATTGGGGTCATATGACGACCCGACCGGTCGTCTCGAGAGTTGTAGCCTCGTTTTCCCTATTTTCTGCTTTCCCCGTATCTATTTCTGCTTATGTGACTTGCCGGGGAGTCTTGTTTTTGGTTTCAGAATGTTTTGGGACACGTAGTCCCTAAATCGGAAGCGTAAGTCTTAAGATTTTGACCGTAGTCGGAACTATGTGAAGACGACTCCGGAATGGAGTTCCGTTGGTTTCGTTAGCTCCGTTGGGTGATTTGGGACTTAGTGGCGTGTCCAGACTGTAAATTTGAGGTCTGTAGCTGATTTAGGCTTGAAATGGCGAAAGTCGAATTTTTAGAGATTTTGATCGGAAGTGGACTTTTTGATATTGAGATCGGATTCCGATTCTGAAAGTTGGAGTATGTCTGTAATGTTGAATATGACTTGTGTACAAAATTGGAGGTCAATCGGACGTGATTTTATAGGTTTCGGCATTTGTTGTAGAAAATTTGAAGTTTCAAGTTCATTAAGTTTGGATTGGAGGGTGATTCATGTTTTCGTTGTTGTTTGACGTGTTTTGAGGACTTGACTAAGTCCGTATGGTATTTTAGGACTTGTTGGTATATTTGGTTGAGGTCCTGGGGGCCTCGGGTATAGTTCGGATGCTTAACGGATCAAAAATTGGACTTGTGTATTTGCTGAAGTTTCTGGTTTGTGGTGTTTTCGCACCTACGGTGGGGAGACCGCAGGTGCGGATGAAGGTAAAGAAGCGGGATTTGGCAGCCCAAGATGGGTTCTCAGGTACGGAGGTAATTGCGCAGAAGCGGCCTCGCTTCTGCGGTTGGTCTGTACGCAGGAGCGGTGAGGGTCGCAGGTGCGGTTCCTTGGTCGCAGGAGCGCATCCGCATGTGCGGCGCTTCTCTCGCAGATGCGGACCCAGGGAACTTAAGTTAAGTCTGCACCTGCGATATAGTTTCCGCAGGTGCGGCATTGCAGGTGCGATTATAGGCCCGCAGATGCGAAATCGCTGGGCAGAAAAGGCCAAGTTCGAGGGTTTTATCCCATTTTCAATTTTGGGACTTTGAGAGCTCGGATTTGGACGATAATTTGGGATATTTTCACAGGAAGCTTTTGGGTAATGATTCTTAACCCATTTATGGTTATATTCCACTAATCTATCACTAATTTCATCTTTTAATTTCGGATTTTGGTGGAAAATTTGGGAAAAATGGGAAGAAGTTCTTCAACTAAATTTTTGAGTTTTGATTGGGTTTTTTATATCGGATTTGGATAATTTTGGTATGAATGAGCTCGTGAGTGAATGGGTGTTCATATTTTGTGACTTTTGTCGGATTTCGAGACGTGGGCCCGGGGGCCGGTTTGAGCCTATTTTGGATTTTGGCTTATAATTTCGCGCTTTTCTTGTGGAATTGATTCCTTTAGCCTATATTAATTATATCGTACTGCTTGTGGCTAGATTCGAGGCATTTAGAGACTGATTCAAGGGGCAAAGGCATTTCGGAGTAGGATTTTGCGCGGTTTGAGGTAAGCAACAGTAAATCTGGTCCTAAGGGTATGAAACCCCAGATTTTGGTATGATGTGATTATTTTGGAGGTGACGCACATGCTAGGTGACGAGCGTGTGGGCGTGAACTGTGGAGGGTTGTGACTTGGTCCATCCCGTGAGACTGTAAAGTCGAATAGCTTATTGTTAATTACACGTTCCCTCTGCCTTCTAGAAATTTGACTGTCATTCATGTTAGAAACCATGCTTATGCCATATGATATCACTGTTGGGACCCGCAGCGGTCGGGTACTTGTTGAATTAGCAGTTATTTGTTGTCTTGTACTCAGTCACAGTTTTTCTTGCATGTCATATCTCTGTTTCCTCTTGTTTTCTTATTGATACTTGTTATTATCTCCTTTGGGCTGGTTTGTATGATTTCTGAGAGCCCGAGAGGCTGGAGAGGTTAGTGATTGAGATAGGGCCTGAGTGTCGAGCTGTGAGCTATATGAGTGTATATGGATCGGGAACGAGCCTAAGGGTTGTATGTATATAGATCGGGTTGGATGCCGCAACGAGCCTTATGGCTATTTATGGACTGTGGATCGGGTTGCACGCCGCAACGAGCCTTATGGCTACTTATATGATTGGGTCGGGCTACACGCCGCAGCAATATAGTGCTTGGGTTGAAGGAGCCCCTCCGGAGTCTGCACACCCCCAGTGAGCGCAGGTACCTATTGAGTGTGATTATTGAGGGTTGAGAGCCGAGTGTTTGAGCTATTGAGAGCTTGAGTGATTGATACCCTAAGAGTTTGCATTTGTTTCCTTTGTTGCTGCACTTAGCCGAATTATGTTATTGTTCTGAACTTTTGGAAAATATTGTATCCGGTTTATCTGAACTTGGTAAATGTACAACTGACTTAACTTATATTGCCGGAATTGAATCATTTCTACTTTCATTGCTGAAATTTCTGAAGTGAACGGTAATTGTATAGCTCGTCACTACTTCTCAGTTCCTTATTTATTTTTGTTATTTAATGAGTTGGTTGTACTCACGCTACACCATGCACTTCATGTGCAGATCCAGGTGTACCCGGTCACGGAGGACGTTGATCTCGTGCGTGGTTGAGTATCGGAGGTTCACGAGGTAGCTGCCGGCGTTCACAATCATTGTCTCTCCTTTCTTGTTATCTTTCTTTTCTGTATTGGTGTTTAGACACAGACTCTTGTAGACATTGTTTCTTATATTAGTTGTTTAGATGCTCATGACTTGGTGACACCCCGATATTTGGGGCTATTTTTTCGCGTTGTATTTTCAGTTTAACTCTTGTTTTATGAAAACTCTGTCATATCAAGCTTTTTGGTTTATTTTGTGAAACATTTGAAGTATTTTGAAAAATCGGCTTATCCAGTACCATCGATAGGCGCCATCACGACAGGTTAGGGTTTTGGGTCATGAAAGTTGGTATCAGAGCCTAGGTTACATAGGTCTCACGAGTCATGAGCAGGTTTAGTATAGTCTTGCGGATCGGTACGGAGATGTCTGTACTTATCTTCGAGAGGCTGCCGAACCCTTAGGAAAATTTCACTTTCTTGTATTTTATCGTACGGAATTGATTCAGCTTGAAACATAACTCTTTGAATTCCTTCCGCCCATTTATGTGCGCATGTGAGCACTCGGTATCAGTTGTGCATCGCCGGCTTGTGATTCCATGAATGAGATTCGAGATGAGTATTCTTTATTTTGGTGATGGGCCAGTCTGGAGTACTTAAGGCCAGGGTTAGACCGCAGCTTAAGCTCGGTAGTTTCGATTATGAGAACTTATGAGTTTGGACTCATGCGACTGGTAGTGTCCCTATGAGTGGAAAATTGTGGCTCGATGAGCGGTCAAATGACTATATGATGAGTATGATGTGACTGTGGGATGTGTTCAGATGGGTTGAATGTGACGAATAAAGTTTACTTGTGACTCAAGACTTTTCTATATGGTATTTGATTTCTGTCTTGATTTGACGTATAGTCTCGAGTTGTGAGTGTATTGAAGGATCTTTAACGTTGTTTAATTGTGGAACAAATTAAATTCCCATGTCTTTTTAATGAGTTTGAACTCAAGAAGATTAAGTGCTTGCGTAGTAATTGTAGCTGCGAAAGGGTATAACAAGATGCTAATTTGAGGCTAAGCAGGGGGTTATCTCTTGCAGAGTAAACTATGTAGGTGTGTTCCTTATAATGTTGAGCGGGAGAGTTTCTATTCTACCAACGAAGTGTATGTGTTGAGATTTGAATTTGAATCTGGGTGAGAAAGTTGACTTGACTGTCAAGAGAATAAATGCGAGCTTAGCAGATTATTGAGGTACTTTATGGTTTGTGTTACCTGAGCTCGTGAAGCGTTTTCGTTGAATCGACTGCGGGATTATGTAAATATTAGAGTATGGGTATGGTGAGTTATCAGATGTTTTATTATAAGGCTTTGAGCCAAGTGGGGGAGTCTGCTATCTACGATTTGATTACACGATTATGTGTTGTATTGGTTTATTTGCCCGGGGCATACTTGTAGATTAGTTATGACTTGCAGAGGTTGAAATTGAGGATAGCTCGAGTAAGGAAATTCCTGAATACGGGCTACATTTCACTTTATGAAAAATATGAAAATCATGGAATGAATATATTGTTATTTTGAAGAATGTAGTGCCCACGAAATATGAATTTAATTGGTGATGTTAAGGCAGGCTTACTACTTTGGGTGTTGTTGTGCTAAGGGGGCATGTGTCTTTCGGCCCGTTTGGGAGGTGCAATTTTGAATTGAGCAAAGTGGGTGTCTCGGTTGTGGTATTTTGTGGTGCTTAAGAAGGATACAATGGCTTATGGGCCTTAGGGCAGTGTCGTTTTATGTTAGGATATCTTGTAGTGAGCTTTGGGTAAGGATCATTGTGTTTTGACAAGGAGAAGTGTCAACTTGAGGGTAATTATAATGTGGTGAGGCTCTACAAATGTTTTGGTGGCAATATTCTTGGGTTTGGTGACCTGTGTGGCTTGGGAGAGTCAGAGAAATTTAGTTCTGATTGCTGGATTAGGTGAAAATGGATTTTAAAGTGTTCTTGATTGTTTCTACCATGGTTTGAACTGGATATTTTCTACCGGTGTGGGGAACGTGTTGTGTATTGTGATTTTCTCCTGGAAGGAAGCAAATGGAAGGTTTCTAAATGATCGGGTATGTAATTTGCTAGTTACCCAGAGTTGATAACGAAATTCTTGTGTTTGTCACAAGATGGCATGATAGATGTGGTGTGTTGTGCGGGATTAAGATTTACATGTACAAGGTGGCAGTTCAGTCTTAAAAGGAAGATCATGAATTATGGACAGAATGGTCAATTTTGGATGTTTAGACGAATGTTGTAGCTGCTCGGTAATCCTTGAGAAGGGTGCGCATTTCAGTAGGTGCATTGTGTTTTGACTTACGTATGTTCATTGGTATTGCAGTACTCACTTGGTTGATAGACTGCTGACATTCAAATTATTTCTATGTGGCACGAAAGAATTATGAAAGTATTCCTCGTGGGATGATCGTGCATGAAAGATGTGTTAGTCATTCGAGTGTTGGAGTTGGGATCAGTTATGGTGGTTCATGTGTTCTATGAATTTGGATACTGGGAGTTCTCCGAAGCATATTGTTTCAGAGTTGCGGCCTGCTTGAGGTAAGTGTTTTATTTAAACTTAGTGGAGGCACTAGTTACGCTAAATATTTGTGATAGCTACGCGCTATGAGTGCGCATATATATGGGGTTTGAGCCCATGTGCAGGCATCAGATCAAGTATTCATACTCGGAAGAATGCTTAGGCTATGATCTGCCTAGAGTTGACTGTTAAGCGTAAAGTTATAACGTTTCTCGTATTCGTGCCTTTATTGAGAACTATCTAGGCTATACTTGAGGTTACAAAGAGGCTGATTCCCTGAATAAACTGGGTAGTTACTATTTCTGCGTTAGCCTGCCGATTTGAGTTGTGATAGCACACTTTGCACATGCCTACTTTATGGCGTGTTATTTATACCAGTCCAGGAGCATGTGAATCTTATTTCATTTATCATGTACATGTGTACTTATTTGATTGCTCCTGTATGATATGCTTGGACCGAAGGCCTGTGACCATGCCAGGTGGATTATGTTATTGGCACGTGAGTTGTCCGTGCAGATCTATGTATTGATATTATTGGCACGTGAGTTGTCCGTGCGGGTCCAGATATTGATACTATAGCACGTGAGTTGTCCGTGCGGGTGATGTTAATATGAGATCTAGAAGAGCTGGTTACTGTTATTAAATTTGTGTGCCTTGGTTCCACTATATATAATGAGCTTATAGCATTGCAGTTGTGGTGGTGCTTGTTGAACTTGCAATACGGTTCTCTACTTTGAGACATCTTCCATTTTGGGTACAAGGTTGCGTAGTTGTGGCTTGAGTTGTATTGGTATGGCATGTCAGTGGGATAGTTGTGTTTAACAATATATTTTCATTGGACCTAGAATAGGTACTTTCAGATTTTATTACGGTATATTGGGAGGATAATATTGAAAGTCATCTTAGAAAGTGATTATGGTTTGGGTTGGGGCGAGAGAGCTCCGTGACTTGTTGATCCAATAAGTGGCTATGAGATTCTGTGTGTTTCTTTAAATATCGGTGGTGTACGAAGTTTTTGGAATGAGGTTCTGTTGAATGTGGGGTTTTCTACTAGTACTTGGTTGGTTTGAGTAGTTACGGTGATTGAGAATAATGTTGCGAGTATGCGAGTTGTGTAGTATGTTATGCGATTATATCTGGGGTTATGGTTATGGCTTGATACAGCTTGTTCAAACTCATACAATGTGTAGATCTGAGACTCGGGTCTTGTAAGAAATTCTGGATGTTGGAAATTTGGGTTCTAAGTTTTTACTGACTAAGATTAAAGTTATGATCATCAATTGTGTTGTGTTGTCAGGCCTATATGAAATAGAGTGACGTGGGATCACCCCTGGGTATGTGCGTGGTAAGGTAGAATAGTGATTCAAAGGTTTAGGAACAACTCTTGGCACGCAGTTTACATCACAATTTTGGAGAGCAGTGCAGTGAGAATTAGGTACACAGGTTTAGTTGAGTACAACATTTCACCCTCGGACGGATGGACAGTCCGAGCGCATTATTCAGATGTTGGAGGATATGTTGTGTGCTTGTGTCATTGAGTTTGGGGGTTCCCGGGATCAGTTTCTGCCACTCGCAGAGTTTGCTTACAATAACAGCTACCAATCGAGCATTCAGATGGCTCCGTATGAGGCTTTATATGGAAGACGGTGTAGATCTCCAGTGGGTTAGTTTGAGCCGGTTGAGGCTAGGCTACTGGGTACAGACTTGGTTCATGATGCTTTGGAGTAGGTTAGGGTGATTCAGAGTAGACTACGCACAACCCAGTCCAGACAGAAGAGTTATGCGGATCAGAAGGTTCGCGATGTTGCATTCATGGTTGGAGAGCGGGTCTTGCTCCGGGTTTTGCCTATGAAGGGTGTTATGAGGTTCAGGAAGAAGGGAAAGCTGAGCCTAAGGTTCATTGGTCCCTTTGAGGTGTTGTGGCGAGTTGGGGAGGTTGCTTATGAGCTTGTTTTACCTCCCAGTCTAGCGGGAGTTCACCCAGTATTCCATGTTTCTATGCTCTGGAAGTATCACAGCGATCCGTCTCACGTGTTAGATTTCAGCTCAGTCCAGTTGGACAAGGATCTATTTTATGTTGAGGAGCCAGTGGCTATTTTGGACAGGTAGTTTCGAAAGCTGAGGTCAAAGAACATTGCTTCCGTGAAGGTTCGGTGGAGGGGTCAATCGGTCGAGGAGGCGACTTGGGAGACCGAGCATGATATGCGCAGCAGTTATCCTCATCTTTTCACCTCTTCAGGTATGTCTCTACACTCATTCGAGGATGAACGTTTGTTTAAGAGAGGAAGGATGTGACGACCCGGCTGGTCGTCTTGAGAGTTGTAGCCCCATTTCCTCTATTTTCTGCTTTCCCGTATCTATTTCTGCTTATGTGACTTGTCCGGGAGTCTTGTTTTTTGGTTTTGGAGTGTTTTGGGACACGTAGTCCCTAAAACGGAAGCTTAAGTCTTAGGATTTTGACTGTAGTCAAAACTATGTGAAGACGACTCCGGAATAGAGTTTCGTCGGTTTCGTTAGCTCCGTCGGGTGATTTTGGACTTAGGAGCGTGCCCGGACTGTAAATTTGAGGTCTGTAGCTGATTTAGGATTGAAAGGGCAAAAGTCGAATTTTTAAAGATTTTGACCGGAAGTGGACTTTTTGATATCGGGGTCGGATTCCGATTTTGGAAGTTGGAGTAGTTCCGTAATGTTGAATATGACTTGTGTGCAAAATCTGAGGTCAATCGGACGTGATTTGATAGGCTTCGGCATCGGTTGTAGAAAATTTGAAGTTTCAAGTTCATTAAGTTTGGATTGGAGGGTGATTTATGTTTTCGTTGTTGTTTGACGTGTTTTGAGGGCTCGACTAAGTTCGTATGGTGTTTTAGGACTTGTTGGTATATTTGGTTGAGGTCCCGAGGGGCTCATGTGTAGTTCGGATGCTTAACGGATCAAAAATTGGACTTGTGTATTTGCTGAAGTTTTTGGTTTCTAGTGTTTTCGCACATGTGGTGGGGAGAGCGCAGGTGCGGATGAAGGAGCGTAGATGCATGATTTGGCAGCCCAAGCTGGGTTTGCAGGTGCAGAGGTAATTGCAGAGAAGAGGCCTCGCTTCTGCAATTGGTCTGTGCGCAGGAGCGGTGAGGGTCGCAGGTGCGGTTCCTTGGTCGCAAGAGTGCATCCACAGGTGCGGCGCTTCTCTCGCAGATGCGGACCCAGGGGACTTAAGTTAAGTCTGCACCTGCGATAGAATTTCCATAGGTGCGGTATCGCAGGTGCGATTATAGGCCCGTAGATACGAAATGGCTGGGCAGAAAAGGCCAAGTTCGAGGATTTTATCCCATATTCAATTTTGAGACTTTGAGAGCTCGGATTTGGACGATAATTTGGGAGATTTTCAGAGGAAGCTTTTGGGTAACGATTCTTATCCCATTTATGGTTATATTCCACTAATCTATCACTAATTTCATCTTTTAATTTCTGATTTGGGTGGAAAATTTGGGAAAAATGGGAAGACGTTCTTCAACTAAGTTTTTGAGTTTTGATTGGGATTTTGATATCGGATTTGGATAATTTTGGAACGAATGAGCTCGTGAGTGAATGGGTGTTCATATTTTGACTTTTTTCGGATTTCGAGACGTGGGTCCGGGGGCCGATTTGAGCCTATTTCAGATTTTGGCTTATAATTTCGTGTTTTTCTTGTGGAATTGATTCCTTTAGCCTATATTAATTATATCGTACTGTTTGTGGCTAGATTTGGGGCATTTAGAGACTGATTCGAGGGGCAATGGCATTTTGGAGTAGGATTTTGCGCGGTTTGAGGTAAGTAACAGTTTGAAATCTGGTCCTGAGGGTATGAAACCCCGGATTTTGGTATGATGTGATTGTTTTAGAGGTGACGCGCATGCTAGGTGACGGGCGTGTGGGCGTCCACCGTGGAGTATTGTGACTTGGTCCGTCCCGTGAGATTGTAAAGTCGAATAGCTTATTTTTAATTACACGTTTCCTCTGTCTTCTAGAAATTTGACTGCCATTCATGTTAGAAACCATGCTTAGGCCATATGATATCACTGTTGGGACCATCAAAGGTCGGGTACTTGTTGAATTAGCTGCTATTTGCTATCTTGTACTCAGTCACAGTTTTACTTGCGTGTCATATCTCTCTTTCCTCTTGTTTTCTTGTTGATACTTGTTATTATCTCCTTTGGGCTGATTTGTATGATTTTTGAGAGCACGAGAGGATGGAGAGGTTAGTGACTAAGATAGGGCTTGAGTGCCGAGCTGTGAGCTATGTGAGTGTATATGGATCAGGTTGCACGCCGCAACGAGCCTCAGGGCTATGTATGTATATATTGGATCGGGTTGTACGCAGTGAGGCTTATGGTTATTTATGGACTGTGGATCGGGTTGCACGCCACAATGAGCCTTATGGCTACTTATATGATTGGGTCGGGCTACACGCCGTAACGATATAGCGCTTGGGCTGAAGGATCCCCTCCGGAGTCTGCACACCCCCAGTGGTGTGAGTAAGTTTCGGACGAGGTTCGGAGCATTTTGGAAGTTTTGTCTAAGGCTAAAAAAATTTCTGGTTCTGGTGTGACCGCACCTGCAGAGGCGCAGGTGCGGAGCCACAAAAGCGGCAGTGCCATCGTAGAAGCGTGAAAGGAGCTGGGCGTGAGGACTGCAGATGCGGGTGCTTGGACGCACCTGCGCAACCGCAGATGAGGTCACGTGCGCATAGATGCGACCCTGGCCATCGCAGAACGGCTGGCGGAAGCCTTAAATTCGGGGTTTAGCTATTTTTAGCCATTTTTGGATTTTGGAGCTCGGTTTGGGCTATTTTAGAGAGGAATTTTTCCACACAACTTGGGGTAAGTGTTCTTGACTCCCTTGTGATTATATTCCATGAATTAATCTTCGTTTTCAGCTTTAGATTATTGATTTTTTGAGAGAAATCAGAGGAATTTTCTACAATTTCATAAAATGAATTTTCTAGATTTGAACACCGATTCGGAGTCGGATTTGAGTGAAATTAGTATGGCTGAACTTGTAATTGGATGGGTTGTCGGATTTTGTGAGTTTTGTCTAATTTCGAGATGTGGGCCCCACTGCAATTTTTAGAGTGTAATTTCGGATTTTGTGGGAAAATATAAGTATTTTGATATGGAATTAATTCCTATAATTTGTGTGGACTGAATCAAATTAATTGTGACTAGATTCGAGCTCTTCAAAAGTTGATACGCGGAGAATGGGATCTCTTGAGCATTGTTTAGCTTGCCCGACATTGGATTCGTCTTGTTCGAGGTAAGTAGCTCTTCTAATCTTGGAGTTGAGGGTGTGAACCCTGGCTATACGTGTTATGTGTTTGCTGTTGAGGTGACGCACATGCTAGGTGATGGGCATGTAGGCATGCACCATGTGGATTGCGACTCCGTTATTTTCTGTGGTACTGTGTAGTTACCTGAACTTATCTGAAATCATAAAATCTCTACGTACTAGAGTTATCGAGTTGTTATTAATGTTAGAAGCCATGTCTAGGCTACATGCTTATTCTGTTGGGACCCATTGAGGTCATTACTGTTGTTGAGTTATTTGTTTACATTGCAATGCCATACTCAGTCATATTCATTCATTGCATATCATATCTAAGTCTCTGTTGTTATTTATTGATGCATCATATCATTATTTTCGGGCTAGTATCATGACATTCTGAGCCCATGAGAGAGAGACTGGAGAGATTGATAACTGAGTGAGGCCGAGTGCCTGATTATGAGTGATATTTATGGGATCGGGCTGCACGCTACAGTGGTTATACTAATTTATGATAGCGCTTGGGCTGAAGGAGCCCCTCTGGAGTCTGCACACACACCCAGTGAGCGCGGTTGATATTATTGAGGGATGGATCTTCCCTGGATATGGATCTTGTCCGAAGCATTATATACTTGGAGATGGATCTTCTCCACGGGCTGGATTGGCCCTACTCGATACTGAGTGACTGATGATCAGTTGATGTGTATATTCCGAGATGGATCTTCCCTAGACCGGATTGGCCATATACAATACCGAGTGATTGAGGATGATGAGTGGAATGTGTGAGAAAGTGAGATTGAGTACTCTGAGAGTGTGAGTACATGAGTTTATCTCTGAGATACATTGCATTGACATGCACACATGACATACAGGCATAGAGATGTATTTTTCTCATGTTGTACGGTATCACGTCATTCATGACTTCTCACACATATTGACATATGGGCATACTAGACATTTTACATTGGCTATCTGGAAAAAAAAAAGAAACATCTTATGTACCTGCGTTCCGGTTGTAGCTGCCTCTTGTTCTTGGTAGCCTTAGATTCATAAAACTCTGTTTATGTACTTTTCAAACAGATGATGTATTTATTTCATACCAGCTTTGTAAACTCTATTCTTAGAAGCTCATGATTTGTACTACCAGTTCTTGGGGAAATGTATTGGTTTTAGATATTTCTTTTACTTAATTGCCTTGTTGAATTTTATTGAAATTGGATAGTTGATAACTGGCTTACCTAGCGGGTTGGGTTAGGTGCTATCACGACTAGTTGGATTTTGGATCGTGGTAGGGCCCCACGTTGACTTTTGGTTGACATTTTAGAATAAAATTTTAAGTCGGCGCTTTATTATCCGAAATTATTTCCGATGAATTTTAATGAAGTTATATAATTAATTTGGATAGATTTGTGCTTTCCAGAGGTCAATTCAATCAAGAAGACGATTTTGGAATATCGGCATAACTTCAAAAAGGTAAGTATCTTGCCTAACCTTGAGTGGGGGAATTGCCCCTTAGGCATCGATTCTTATGTGCTATTTATGAAATGTAAAAAGTCGTGTACGCAAGGTGACGAGTACATACTCAGGCTTATATGTGCAAAATTTATTGGGTTAAAGTCTTAGGCATTATTGTGCAGTAAATTAGATAGTTATTGGTATTTATTAAATCCTCTATTTGGCATGCCTTAAACCTTGTTTGTTGAATTTGTTTTTATATGACAGTTTGATGTGATTGTTACTTGAATATTTATGTGAATTTGTCGTGAGTTTGTTGATTAATATTTCTTGGGATTAATTATATTATAGATTTTTCATCTACGAATAATTAATTAAATAAGTTTAAATTGAGGTATTAATATATTTATCAAAATCTTGGACTAAAGAAGGTGTTTTTTTATGCTGAGTTAATTTTCCTTCCTTGTTGTTGTTTACGAGGTGTCATATACGTTGTGTGGAGCCTTGGGCTATTTGCTGTGAAATTAATTGATTTTATTGTATTTTTGGAATTGGTTGTGGCCTATAGGCAATTTATAATATGAAATGTGATTTTGTTTCTTCGTGGTAATATCCGTGTTAATTGTTGTGTGATTTAGGTTACTGTTATGCGGCGGATAAGTGTGGCATTCCACTGTTGATATTATGTGGGTATAAGAGTGGCATTTCACTGTGATTATGTGTGTTGGGATATTGTCTGGGCGGAGTGATAAGGGTGGCTATATGAGCGATAAGGTTGGCTATAGGAGCGATAGGGTGGCTATTGATATTGTCAGGGCGGAGGGATAAGGGAGGCTATTATAGGAGTGATAAGGGTGGCTATAAGAGAGATAAGGGTGGCTATTGTCAGGGATGATATGTGATAATGTGGGATTATTATGTTGGTGATTTTTATGTGATGTTGTGATTTTTCGTGTGTTATTCATTATATATTGATAATAGCCTGATCTATGGTGAAATTGTGAGCCTGTGGCTATTGCGGGGCAGGTAATGTTATATGGGATCGGGTTGTACGCCGCAACAGATACGAAATGTGGGCACAAGGTGCCGGAGAAAATATGATGATTTTATTACTGGCACGTGAACTGTCCGTGCAGATGTGATATGAAAAGTGGGCACGAGGTGCCGGGGAAATATGATAATTTAATTATGGGCACGAAGTGCCGTGAAAATATGAAAGTGGGTTGAGACCCGTATTTTATGATTTTGAAATGAAGTACCACAGTGTGACTTTTATTTAAAAGATATTTATTTGAAGAAATTATATTTGAAAGAGATTTATTTGAAAGAATTATATTAGAAAGATATTTATTGGAAAGAATTATATTTGAAAGAGATTTATTTGAAAGAATTATATTGTAAAGATATTTATTTGAAGGAATTATATTTGAAAGAGATTTATTTGAAAGAATTATATTGAAAGATATTTATTGAAGGGAGTATATTCGAAATATATTTATTGAAAAGTATTATATCCTGAAGATTATTATTTGAAAAACATATAGGTGAAAGATTTATATTTGAAAGACTTGATTAATTGGTTGTACTTGTATTCATTATTTATTGAGCAATATTTATGGTGTTCTTGTTGCCCTATTGTGTATATCACTGGTTGATTATTGTTGCCATCATTGTTATTTGTTTCCTATTATTCTCGTATACTATATTGCACAGGCTATTAGACTAGTGAGTGTCTTGACTGTAACTCGTCACTACTCCACTGAGGTTAGTCTTGATACTTACTGGGTACCGACTATGGTGTACACATACTACACTTCTTCACATTTTTGTGCAGAGCCAGGTATTGGAGATATCGGACTCAGACAGAGTTAGAGTATGATCGCAAGGATTCAAGGTAGAGCTGCTTGGTCGTCGCAGTCCCTTGGAGTCTTTCTATTTTATTGTACTGTTAATTATTAATCAAACAGTATTGAGTATTCGATCCTTGATCATTTCATGTATTCAGTTAGAGTTCGTGACTCAGTATTACCAGTCTTGGGAGGTTGTTTGTAATTATTTTCATTGTTGGTTTCGATTATCTAGTTTTAAAACAAATGGCTTGAATTATAATTATAATCGGCTTACTTAGTCTTAGAGACTAAGTGCCATCACAACGCATGTGGTGAGATTTTGGGTCGTGACAAGAAGGGTGGCAATTTGTTGGGCATGAGCTTCCCTGGCCCTTTTGGGCTCTTCCATAAGCTGCCTGGTTTCATTTCTTAACTCATCATTGTCTTCTCGAAGCTTGGCATTCTCCTCAATAGCCAACTCCAACCTCTTAGTGAGCTCTGCTACCCTGCTGCTACCAGGTAGAATAGCAGAACTTGTTGGTCCTCTAGCCTTGATCTCCTCATAGCCACACTGCTTGAGGGTAGCAACATCCAAAACATCATTGTGATTTTCAAACTTAAGCTCAGGTAAGGCAATGTTGATCTTGTTAAACAGCTCAGTCAACATAAAGACATAAGGCATAGCATGCTTGGTCTTGGAAGTGTCTGCAACTCTTGTCATGTGTTGAATCATCAAGCTAGGGATATTGATAGGTCTACCCATGTCAAGCAGTTCCATTACAGCCATATCCAACAGAGTAGCCTCATGCCTTCTCGCAAACCTCTACAAAATACAGGAATTGACAAAGTGAAACAACAGCTTGTGGAAGGGGGTCATATCAGTCTTGTACACCTTCTAGGGAGTATCCAGTTCAAACTTTTGAGAGAAATTCCTTGTGACCACAATTCCTGTGTCCACATCATTGCTATGGCTGGATACTTTTTGTTCAAGTAATTGTCAAAGCCTAAAGAGGGAATATTCAGAAGCATCCCCTGCTCTTCAGCATCAAACACCATCCCAAACCCCCTTACATTACTCTTGACCACCTTTCCATCAAACTGGAAGTTCGCATAGAACTCCACCACAGCAGGCACACACATAGGAGGGAAAGCCTTGACAAACATGTGTTTCCATACCTGTAGCTCAAGTTTTTCAACTAGTTGAGCCATCCCCTTTTCATCAGTGTTTGCAAGAATCTTCCCATTAAGCGCTTTTCTGTTCCTAAACTCAGTGAGTTTATCAACCACAGTAGGCCCACTCTTTCTTTTATTTCCTCTACTGGCCCTTGTAGATGGGGTATCAGTCTTTGTAGATTTGACAACCTTTCTCTTTTATGTTGATGACTTTTCTGGCAGAGCAGAATCAGACTCATCTTCTCCATCCAAATCAACAACATGTTCCACAACCGAAACTTGCTACCTTGGTTTCTTGGCACCTCTAGACTCCTTAATGATTTGTTCATCAATAGCCTTTCTTTTACTCCTTGTGATAGGAGTCCTAACAGGATGAGCCACTTCTTTCCTTGCAGGGACAACAGACTTTGTTGCTTTCACAGGAGTCTTCCTGGTTTTCTTCCCTACTACAGACAAGGGCAAGTTATCTTCATCACTACTGACCTCCTCATCTCCAGTGAAAGGAGTTAATAAGGGCCCAGTTTCGTCAGTCCTTTTCTCTCCACTTGCTTCTTCTGAATGGGCTAGGACAGTGTTCTCAATAGTCATAGAGCCTTCAGATTACCTACTTGTATTCTTATTCTCTTCCTCACTTTCTTCCTCCTCTCCTTCACTCTCACTTACTTTTTCTTGATCCTCACCTTCACTCTCAGAATTACCTTCTTCTTCACTACTATTTTCTTCCTCCGCAGAATCATCCACTTGTTCATCTATCCTATCTTCTGTCTCACTCTCCTTCTTTTCACCAGAATCTCCCTCATTCTCACTCTTTTTCTCTTCATTAGCCATATCCTGAGTCTGATGTTCCTCATGACTCACCACTACTCCTTCTTCTTTTTCACCCTCATCTTCAGTCTAGCTGAAGAAAGACAATCAGATACCTCCTTTTGTACTGGTTCTTTACTACCTTCCTCCCCAATCATATGCATGACATCAGTGGCATCTACTCCTTTCTCCAGAGTTGCTATATTCGTTTCTATAGTAGGTTCCTCCACTTGCGATTTATCACTTGTGGGTGGGCCAGTATCTAAGGGTGCAACATTTATAGCAGATACTAGAACATCTAACTTTGATAGAGGGAGTTTTACCTGACTTGTAGTAATTGACATTGATTCTCCCTGAACCACAGCTTCCTAAACCATTGTGTCTACTTTAGCAGTATCATCAAGCACCATATTGTCACTCTTGACAGATTTTCTTGGAGTATCCTTGACCTTGGTTGACTTAGAGATGTTTTTCGAAGTAGGCACAGATGCATGGGTGGTTAGTTTTGGAAGTGAAGGACTAGTAAAGGTGGGGATGGTGAGAGCAGCAGGAATAGAGGATGGTGGTGTAGGTACAGTGGAGGATATCGATGGAGAAGGAGCAGGTGAGGGTGCAGGTTCACTTGATGGTTTGACACTTTTCTTTGATTTGTGCTTCACATTCTTGGATTTGGCTTCAGTATTGGATGATGATTTTGCTTTAAAGGAGGTTTGGCTGGATTTAGGCATAGTGATAAGAGAAGAAAATCGATGAAGGGAAATGGAGAATTATTTCTTTATTCTTGCTTAGGGTTTGAGAGAAACAGTAAGGTCTGAGAAACTGATCATAAAGGGCTTTTAAAGACATTACTCCTGATTTGAGAGAGAGAGAGAGAGAGAGAGACCAAATTTGAGTTCTAACGGGACTCTAATAATGGTTACTTTGACTGTTTGGATTTCAGGAGTAATTAAACTCTAATTGCTCTAGAATTCCCCCTTACTCTTTGACTAGATGACAACAAGAAGTGATACTAACAGGATTAGAAATTCTGAGCATAACAGTAATTTTGAATATTAATTCCTAGTGAATTAAGACAAGATAGCACGTACCTGAGTCAAGAACCAACTCCTTAGTAACTCCTTACTCATTTCTGCAATAAAGCTTCAACACTACAAGTTATTATCATACAACATAGTTATCAAGTAGATTTTTCTAGGCAAGTGTTTGTGCTTAATACAAGCAAGATATTGAATCAAACACATTGTACTTGACTATCAACATCTAATTATACTTTTTTTAGCCAATCATTGGGGTTCAACCTAGTTGGAAATATTGATTAGACCTAGTTTCAGTCTATTCCTTTCAAAGTGATCCCTACTCAGAGTTTTCGTAAAAATATCTGCAATTTGGTCTTCAGTTTTACAGAAGTTAATTGAGATATTCCCTTTTTCAATATTGTCTATGAGAAAGTGGTGTCTAATGTCAATGTGCTTGGTTCTCTTATGATAGAGACTTTAAGCAATATTTATGGCACTAGTGTTGTCACAGAAGATAGGAACACAATCAACAAAAATACCATAGTCCCTTAGTTGTTGTCTTATCCACAGAAACTGAGCACAGCAAGATGCTGTTGCCACATATTCAGCCTCAGTTGTGGATAAATCCACTTAGTTCTGCTTTTTTGTTCCCCAAGACACCAGACAAGAACCTAGAAAATGTATTGTTCTTGAAGTGATTTTCCTGTTAATATGAAAACCTGCATAGTAACATCAGCATAACCAACTAAATCAAAGCTATACCCTCTAGGATACCATAGGCACATATCAAAAGTCCCTTTAAGATATTTGAGTATCCTCTTGACAACCTTCAGATAAGACTCTTTTGGATTTGCCTGAAATCTTGCACACAGTCCCTCACTGAATACAATATCATGACTGCTTGCTATGAGATATAACAGCGACCCAATCATTCCTCTATATAGCTTTTGTTCAATATTTTTTCCTTCTTCATCAAGGTCCAATTTTGTTGCAATGTCCATGGGAGTGTCTATGGACTTAGAGGAGTCCATGTTGAATTTCTTCAATAGTTCCTTGATGTATTTTTGTTGATGTATCATGGTTTCAGTAGGTGTTTGCTTGATTTGCAGCCCCAGAAAGAAGTTAAATTCACCCATCATGCTCATTTCAAACTCATTTCCCATCATCTCATCAAATTCCTTACACATTGCTTCATTAGTAGCTCCAAAGATAATGTTATCCGCATATACATGTAAAATCACAACATTCTTGCCTTTGCTCCTCAGAAACAGTGTGTTGTCCACCTTTCCTCTTACAAAGTTGTTGGTTAAGAGGAATTTTGAGAGTCTTTCATACCAAGCTCTTGGAGCCTGTTTCAATCCACACAAGGCTTTGTCTAACTTGAACACATAGTTAGGAAATTCTTCACTTTCAAACCCAGGAGATTGTTTAACAAACACTTCCTCCTTCAGATAACCGTTCAAGAATGCACTCTTTACATCCATCTGATACAAGGTGAACTCCATGTGTGCAGCAAAAGCTATTAGCATTCTTATAGCTTTCATTCTAGCTACAGGTGCAAATGTCTCATCATAGTCAGTGCCTTCTTCTTGATTGTATCCTTGAACCACTTGTCTGGCCTTGTTCCTTGTGATATTTCCTTGTTCATCCAGCTTGTTTTTGAACACCCATCTGGTACATATGATAGTTTTGTTCTTGGGTCTTTGTACCAAGTGCCAGACCTTGCTTCTTTCAAACTGATTTAGCTCCTCTTGTATGGCTATAATCCAATCTAGATCCTTTAGAGCTTCCTTTATATTCTTAGGTTCAACATGTGAGAGGAATGCTATTAGTGCACATAAATTTCTCAAAGATGACCTAGTTTGCACTCCTATATTAGGATTAGAGATGATGTTCTTTAGAGGATGTGAACTTTGATGTCTCCACGGCCTAATCTGTATTCCTAGAGATGGTTCACCCAAGGAGTGACCCAAAGGAACATGTTCAGTAGGTATAGCTTCATCAGCCTGCACATGGTGTTTATTAACCTGGAGAAAGCGTATGACAAGGTCCCTAGGGAGGTTCTTTGAAGATGCTTGGAGGCAAAAGGTGTGTTGGTTGCCTACATTAGTGCGATTAAGGACATGTATAATGGAGCTAAAACTCGGGTTAGGATTGTGGGAGGCAACTCAGAGCACCCTAGTCTCTCTCCTACGGGCTCACAATGTCATTATACTAGCCCGGAAACAATGATATGATGCATCAATAAATAACAACAGAGACTGAGATATGATATGTATATGAATGCGTATGACTGAGTATGTAATGCAATGAAAGCAGATAACTCAACAGTAGAAATGACCTCAATGGGTCCCAACGGAATAAGCATGTAACCTAGACATGGCTTCTAACATGAGTCACAACTCGATAACTCTAGTACGTAGAGATTTCATGATTACAGATAAGTTCTGGTAATTACACAGTACCACATAAATAACAGAAATCACAGTTCACACGGTGCGCCCATACGCCCATCACCTAGCATGTGTGTCACCTCAAGACCAAAATCAGAACACGTATATTCAGGGTTCATATCCTCAGCTCCAAGATTAGAAGAGTTACTTACCTCGAACAAGCCAACACCAATGTCGAGCAAGCTAAACAATGCTCCACAAATTCCATTCTGCGCATATCATCTTTTGAACGGCTCGAATCTAGCCACAATTAATTTGATTCGGTCCACACAAATATAAGAATTAATTCCATATCGAAATACTAATATTTTCCCACAAAATTCGAAATTACACTCCAAAAATTGCCCGCGGGGCCCACGTCTCGGAACCCGCCGAGACTTACAAAATCTGATAACTCATTCAATTACGAGTTCAATCATACTAATTTCACTCAAATCTGACTTCGAATCGACATTCAAATCCCAAAAATTCATTCTTCTGAAATTTCTACAATTTTCCCCAAATTTCCATCTCAAATTACTAATTGAATGATGAAAACAACGATATATTCATGTATGTTAACCAAAATCGATTTAGAATCACTTACCCCGATAAATTTCTTGAAAATCCCACGAAAAATCGCCACAAACCGAGCTCCCAAAGTCCAAAAATAAAATAATAACCTAACCCTCGGCTATATAGTACCAAGTCTGTTCTCCCAATGTGCGGTCCGCACATTTTCAAGTGTTGTCGCACATTTCCAAGTTCTGCGGCCGCACAATTTTGAGTGTCACCGCACTTCACTGTGACAGCTTACCAGGCTTCAGTAAAATCCCTATAACTTTCTGTACAAATATCTCAATGATTAATTCTATACCTTTATAGAAACTAGATTCAAAGGACTACAACTTTCGATTTTGAATCATCTCCAAATTCATTGTAAATTAAAAGATACAAGCCTTCGAAGTCAGACCATCGAACCTGCAGAACCCCTGAAGTACGGCCGCAAACAAAATTGTGTGGTCCGCATTTTTCCTCTGTGGTCCACACATTTTCATCTGCTGCAGCACTTTTTCATCTGCTACAGCACTCAAAAATGTGCCTCAGCACATGAAATTGTGTGGTCTGCACTTTCAATGCTCCAGAACAACATCAGAGTGCCGAAATACCCGGACTCGCTCAAAATTCACCCCGAAACTCACCGAGCCACTCGGGATCCCGTTCAAATATACCAAAAAGTCCCATAATATGACACAAACTTAGTCGATGCCTCAAATTATATTGAACAACACTAAAACATGAATTGCACCCCAATTCAAGATCTATGAACTTTGAACTTTCAAATTCGATATCGTTTACCGAAACACATCAAATCAATCCGGAATGACTTTAACTTTTGCACACAAGCCATAAATGTCACAACGAAGCTATTCCAATTTCCAGAATTGGATTTCGACTCCGATATCAAAAAGTCAACCCCCGGTCAAACTTCCCAAAAATTCAACTTTAGCCATTTCAAGCCAAATTCCACTGCGAACCTCCAAATAATTTTTCGGATACGCTTTTAAGTCCAAAATCACCATACGGAGCTACCGGAAACATCGAAATTCAAATTCGGGGTCGTTTATACATAAATCAACATCTGATCAACTTTTCCAACTTAAGCTTTCCATTATGAGACTAAGTGTCTCAATTCATTCTGAAATCTCCCCGGACCGAACTAACTAATCCGATAGGTCATAATACAGCTATAAAGCACAAATAGAGCAGTAAATGGGGGAACAGGGCTGTAATACTCGAAATGACTGGCCGGGTCGTTACATTCTCCCCCACTTAAATATACGTTCGTCCTCGAACGTGCCAAGAGTTGTTTTCAAGCCATCAAATCACTATTCCATCTTACCACGCACGTACCCGGGAGTGATCCCATGTCACCCCATCCCATATAGGCCCGACAACACAACACAACAAAAATCATTAATTTAATCTTGGTCCAAAAACCTTGGAATTCAATTCCCAACATTCAGAATTTTCTTACAAAACCCGAATCTCACAGTAACACACTGTATAAGTCTGAACAAGCTATATCAAGCCATAACCATAATCCCAGATATAATCACATAACATACCACATGACTCGCATACTCGCAGCACTATTCCCGGTCACAGTAACTACTCAAAAACCAACCAAGTACTAGTATAAAACCCCATAACAAACAAAATCTCGTTCCAAAACTTCGTACACTGCTGATAATGAAATAAACAAGCAGAAATCTCATGACCCCTTATCATATCAACAAGTTATGGAGCTCTCTCGCCCCAACCAGAACCATAATCACTTGCTAAGCCGACTTTCGATATTATCCTTCCAACCATGTTGTAATCAATTCCGATAGTATCCATTCTAGGCCCAATGATCTCATCTTATCCAACACGACCACTCTAGTGACATGACACACCCATACAATCTAAAGCCACAACCCGCGCAATCTGTGCACTAATAAGCAACATTCCAAATGTACTCAATCATGGAAAAATGACTCAGACGAGAGAACTATCCCGCAAGCTCAACAAATACCACCAAAATGCAATGCTAAGAACCTATCACACACCATAGAACCAAAACACACGAATCTAACACAAGGAATCATATCTCAACATAACTCCACTGCAATGCGTGACCCCATCAATTCACTGATCCATATGAAATACGTCAACCACCATGCTCAAAATCAATCACCACGCGCAATCCGACATCAAGTACTCAAAGTGCATTACCTTAACCATGGAGAAGCAGATGACACAATGCCACACAAAACCCGAAAGAACATAACCCATACGCCATCAATCATGCAATACCCAATTACTCATCTCGCTCAAATTCCGCTATAAAACCCAAATAGAACCGCACCAAGTGTGCTTATAACCAACGAATCACAACTCCTCGTAGCATAGAAGAGTAACTCACAGATCATTTCAGAACATGAATAAGCTCAACAACAACCAAAAGGCACATCCCTCAACAATAGCAGTATGGAGCCAACAAATTCGGCTCGGTGTAGAATACACATTCTAATTGGGCCTACCAATGGACCCCCAAGTCAACTCCGGGTACCCACAAATAGATAAATAACCCTCTAAAAGCCCACAATAACTGAATCATAACACATACTATCGTCTAGCTAGCTTCGGCCATGACTTCACAATCCATAACCATGAAATAATCTGCTCTTGAGAACTCTTCTCCAAATCCATATAACACACAAATCACCATATCTGATCCCAACTCCACCGCTCGAATGTCTAACACATCTCTCATACACGGTCATCCCACGAGGAATACTTCTAAAATTCTTTCGTGCCACATAGCAAAATTTAAATATCAGTAGTCGAACAACCAGGAGAGTGCCGCAATACCAGTGAAGTATCCATAAATCAAAACACATTGCCCCTTCTGAAATGTATACTCTCATCAAGCTATACCAATTAGTACTATCATTTACCTAGTCATCTGAAACCATCCATGCTGCCTACAAATTTATGCCCTTCCCTTCCAAACTGGCATGTGACCTTGCACATGCAAATCTCAATCCCACAAAACATATCGCATCTACCATGCCATCCTGTGAAGAGTGCAAGAATCTCATAATCAACTCTGAGTCACAAGCAGAATACATACCCGATCAGTCAGAAACCTTTCATTTGATCTCATCCTGGAGAAAATCCCAATACGTAACATATTCCTTACGCCGGTAGGAAATATACTCCTCGAACCGTGGTAAAGAAACATTGAGAACTCTTCGAAACCCATTTGCACATAACCAAGCTATCAGAACCGAATCTCTCTAACTCAACCCAGCCATGCAGGTCGCCAAAACCTAAGAGCATTGCCACGAAACACCTATGGAGACTAGCCACATCATAAGTACCCAAAGAACCGATTATATCTATTACTGTGCTGATCCAACCTACTACCATGCTGTCCTATTTCTCCAAGTTTCTTCCAAATTGCCTTCAAATTGATATTTCTCCTTGCTGGAACACCACGATCCTTAACCAAAATTCACCACACAAGAGACCCTAGTATAAAACCACAACGCCCTAAGGCCCATAAGCCGCTGACTTCCCTCTTAAGCACCCCAAAGCACCACAACCGCGACACTCACTCTAAAGAGACCTTATGTGAACCTAAAACTGTTTCCTTCACCCTCTTGATGCAGAAATGCATAATCCACAATGGTATAAAAATGACACAAGTCTCGACACCATACAATGTAACTCTCAGTTTCTAGCCATATACAAATCTTGAAAATTCCAAATCGCTATATATAAATCTTGAATCCATTGCAACCATTCTCAAGAGTCATCCATTCTACTCAAATCTCAATTAAACCGACCAAATGGACCGAAAGATATGTGCCCCATTAGCACACCAACACCCAAGGGAGTAACCCACACTCTTAAGCAACCGAGCAAATTCCTACTCCATGTACAGTACATCCTTCGCGAATAACCACTAAATTATTTTATGATTCCCATATACCCATAGAGTGTAATACAACATGTATCTAGAAATTCCTTTACCCAAGTCATCCTCGATCTCGGCCTCTGCAAGTCATAACTGATTCACCAGTATACCCCGAACCGAAACCAATACAACACATAACCGTGCAATCCACTCGTCGATAGCAGACTCCCCCACTTGGCTCAAAGCCATGAAATAAAACATCTGATTACTTACAATAACCATACCCCATTACTACCATAATACCACAGTGAGATTCCACTAAATCCTCCATCCGCTCATGCAACACAAACCATCTAGTACCTCAAATAATTTGCAAATCTCGCGTTCATCCTCGTGATGGTTAAGACAACTTCCACAAGCGATACAAACTCAAATTGCAACATATATCATTCACTGGTAAAAGAGAACTCTCTACAAAATATCATAGGGATCATACAACCTCAGGACACCTCGCAAGATATAACCCATATGTTTTGCCTCAAACTTACATCTCTTTATACCCTTCCACAGTCATGACTACTACGCAATCACTTAATCTTCTCGATTCTGAACTCATCAACAAGACATGAGAATCTACTTCACCCCACAACTAAACAACATGAGAGATCCCTACACACACCCATAACTCGAGACCATACGCCAAATCAAGACAGAAATCAGATATTCTATAGTCCTTGCTACATCTCAAGTAAACTCTTTCCGTCATATTCGAACAATCTGAACACATATCGCAGTCTCATCATACTCATCACATAGTCATCCAATCACAAATTCCACTAATAGGGACACCAATGGACCTATAAGTCCCAAAAGCAAGTGCTCACACAATCGAAATCTCTGTGCTCAAGCTACCATCAAAACCTGGCCTCTAGTCCTCCAGACTAGCCCATCATCAGCACGCCAAAATCACATCTCGTACCTCAACCATGGAATCACAAGCCGCCGGTGCACAGTCGATACCAAGCGCTCACATGCTCATACGAATACATGGAAGGAATTTAAAGAGTTGCGCTTCAAGCTGAATCAATGTCGCGCGATACGGAAAGAAAGATGGGAAGTATATCCTAAATGCTCTGTAGCCTCTCGAAGATAAGTATGGACGTCATCATACCGTTACGCAAGACTCTACAAGACACTTGCTCATGACTTGTAGAACCTATAAACCTAGAGCTCTGATACCACCTTGTCACGACCCAATATCCAACTAGTCGTGATGGAACCTAACCCAACCCGCTAGGTAAGCCAGTTAACCACTTAACCAATTCCAATAACATTAATAAAGAAATTAAGCAAAATAAATTATCTAAATCTTATACATTCTCCAAGGACTGGTAGTACAAATCATGAGCTTCTAAGAATAGAGTTCACAAAGCTGGTATGAAGTAAATACATCATCTGTTTGAAAATTGCATAAACAGAGTTTTATGAATCTCAGGCTACCATAAACAAGAGGCAGCTACAACCGGGTCGCGGATACATCTTCAGATCCAGCTCCTAACGAACACAGCAACATCAGCAGCCAACATCTGCACGCAAGGTGCAGAAGTGTATTATGAGTACAACCGACCTCATGTACTCAATAAGTAACAAACCTAACCTTAGATTGAAAGTAGTGACGAACTTCTACCAAGGTCGGGTCCACCACCAATAACCAACAACAGTTCATAACAACATAAAGCAAGTAACAAAAGAAGTAACTCAAAGATAAAATGCTCAGCTTAATCATAATTTCTAAAAATAGTTCTGCCTTCCAAGTACATCAGTGAAAACCCAAATCGTTTACCGAAGTTGCCAAAAATAAGAATAAGTTTGAAAACGAAAATTTTTCCCAAAAGTCTTTTCAATAATAATTAAGATATTTCATTTCCTTTCCAGATAGTCGGTGTAAAACTAATGCATCAATATGCCTATATGTCAATATGTGTGAGAAATCATGAATGACGTGATACCGCACAACATGAGGAAAATACATCTATATGCCTATATGTCATGTGTGTGTGTCAATGCAATGTATCTCAAAGATGAACTCATGTACTCACACTCTCAGAGTACTCAATCTCACTTTCTCACACATTTCACTCATCATGCTCAATCACTCGGTACTGTATATGGCCAATCCGTCCCAGGGATGATCCATCCCGGAATATACATATCAACTGATCATCAGTCACTCAGTAACGAGTAGGGTCAATCCAACCCGCGGGAGAAGATCCATCTCCAGGTATATAATATTTCGGACAAGATCCATGTCCAGGGAAGATTCATCCCTCAATAATAACAACCGCGCTCATTGGGGGGTGTGCAGACTCCGGAGGGCCTTCAGCCTAAGTGCTATCATAAATCAGTAGAACCACTGCGTCGTGCAGCCCAATCCCATAAATGTCACTCATAATCAGGCACTCGGCCTCACTCAGTCATCAATCTCTCTAATCTCTCTCCCACGGGTTCACAATGTCATGATACTAGCCCGAAAACAATGATATGATGCATCAATAAATAACAACAGAGACTGAGATATGATATGTTTATGAATGCGTATGACTGAGTATGTAATGCAATGAAAGCAGATAATAACGGAATAAGCATGTAGCCTAAACATGGCTTCCAACATGAGTCACAACTCGATAACTCTAGTACGTAGAGATTTCATGATTACAGATAAGTTCTGGTAATTACACAGTACCACATAAATAACAGAAATCACAGTTCACACGGTGCGCCCATACGCCCATCACCTAGCATGTGTGTCACCTCAAGACCAAAATCAGAACACGTATATTCAGGGCTCATACCCTCAGCTCCAAGATTAGAAGAGTTACTTACCTCGAACAAGCCAATACCAATGTCGAGCAAGCTAAACAATGCTCCATAAATTCCATTCTGCGCATATCATCTTTTGAACGGCTCGAATCTAGCCACAATTAATTTGATTCAGTCCACACAAATATAGGAATTAATTCCATATTAAAATAATAATATTTTTCCACAAAATCCGAAATTACACTCCAAAAATCACTCGTGGGGCCCACATTTCGGAACCCGACGAAACTCATAAAATCCGACAACCCATTCAATTACGAGTTCAACCATACTAGTTTCACTCAAATCCGACTTCGAATTGATATTCAAATCCTAAAAATTTATTTTTTTAAAATTTCTATAATTTTCCCCAAATTTCCATCTCAAATTACTAATTGAATGATGAAAACAATGATATATTCATGTATGTTAACCAAATCCGAGTTAGAATCACTTACTCCGATAAATTTTTTGAAAATCTCACGAAAAATCGCCACAAACCGAGCTCCCAAATTCCAAAAATAAAATAATAACCTAACCCTCGGCTATATAGTACCAAGTCTGCTCTTCCAATGTGCGGTCCACACATTTTCAAGTGTTGCCGCACATTTCCAAGTTCTTCGGCCGTGCAATTTTGAGTGCGACCGTACTTCACTGTGACAGCTTATCAGGTTTCAGTAACATGATCATAACTTTCTGTAGTAATATTCAAATGATTAATGCTATACCTTTATAGAAAATAGATTCAAAGAGCTACAACTTTCATTTTTAAATCATCTCCAAATTCATTATAGATTAAAAGATATAAGCCTCCGAAGTTTGACCATCGAACCTGCAGAATCCCTGAAGTGTGGCCGCAGACAAAATTGTGCGGTCCGCATTTTTCCTCTGCAGTCCACACATTTTCATCTGCTGTAGCACTTTTTCATCTTCTACAGCACTCAAAAATGTGCCTCAGCGCATGAAATTGTGTGGTCCGCACTTCCAACGTTCCAGAACAACATCAGAGTGTCGAAATGCCCGGACTCGCTCAAAACTCACCGAGCCACTCGGGATCCCATTCAAATATACCAACAAATCCCGTAATATGACACAAACTTAGTCGATGCCTCAAATTATATTGAACAACACTAAAACATGAATCGCACCCAAATTCAAGATCTATGAACTTTGAACTTTCAAATTCTATATATTTTGCCGAAACATATCAAATCAATCCGGAATGACTTCAAATTTTGCACACAAGTCATAATTGACATAACGAAACTATTCCAATTTACAGAATCGGATTTTGACTCCGATATCAAAAAGTCAACCCCCGGTCAAACTTCCCAAAAATTCAACTTTCGCCATTTCAAGTCAAATTCTACTACGGACCTCCAAATAATTTTTCGGATATGCTCCTAAGTCCAAAATCACCATACGGAGCTACTGGAAATATCAGAATTTAAATCTGAGGTCGTTTACATATAAATCAATATCTAATCGACTTTTTCAACTTAAGCTTTCCATTATGTGACTAAGTGTCTCAATTCGTTTCGAAATCTCCCCGGACATGAACTAACTAATCCGATAGATCATAATACAGCTATAAAGCACAAATAGAGTAGTAAATGGGGAAACAGGGCTGTAATACTCAAAACGATCGGCCGGATCGTTACAGGTACATCGATTTTTGCTTCAGTGCCTTCCTTTTGTTATTTGCTGGGAATTATGGAAGGCAAGGAGTAATACTAAATATGAGGACATGAATAATACAGTTGGGAGATTCATAAACCAAATCATTTACCTGATAAGGTTATTGATCACCTCTCAGTTTCCTTCACTCCCTCTGAACCAACAATGACATGGGGCTTGTGAACAAACTGAGAAGCTTAAGCCCAAAATTAACATTTAATGTATCAATTAGGTGAAGCCTAGTCCTGGAATTGTTAAATTAAATACTGACGGATACAACAAAGGGAATCCTGGAAGTGCAAGAGGAGATGGAATTCTGAGAGATGATAGAGGCCAGCTAATTATGGCTTTCTCTTCTTCATTTGGGGTATGCTCCAACAATGTAGCTGAAACTAGAGCACTGCTTATTGGATTGTAATGGTATATTGATAACGGTCATCTCAACGTTGTAGTGGAGTCGGACTCCATGGTTATTATCGAAATGATTAATAGGAATCTCAGACCTTCATGGCAGGTTAAATGCATTATAAGGAAGATCAAAGATTTGAAGACTCAAGGCAACTTCCTGCTTCAACACTGTTTTAGGGAAGTCAATGGAATAGCGGATTACTTAGCCAATTTGGGTGAACACACAAAGCAGAGTTCATTCTTCACACAGGATTTGGCTCTCCCCCTGGTAGCCAAAAACTTTTTGAAGAATGACATTAATGGGTGGCCAAGCTTTAGGATCAAAGCACAAACAAGACACTTCTCATTTGATTATGGATAATTGTGATATATTCATAGCTTTTTTGGTTCATTTTCATAGAGTACAAAATGTAAAGGAGTTGTACTCCTCAACATTTCCTCTTCAAACGCATGTATGTAGTAATCCACGTCATCAGACATTGGAATCTAAGGTTTACATCCTCTTCCATGTACTACTCTTTTGTTATATATATACATGTAGGGGTCCAGCCCAACCCCACATCGATAAGGTGGCCTTTTATTAAAAAAAAAAAAAAAAAAAAAAATCGACTCATCAGTGTAATAGTATTTTAGCTTTATTTTTCTTTTTTCAGCTGTCAGAAATCCCTTAGTGGGTTGGGATATGATCTTTGATTTGTTTTCTTAGGATTGAAGCATAGTAATAATAATTGTTGCTGGTTCAAATGTTGAAAGAAAGTGAAGAATTCAGTAAAATGAATATTAGGAAAATCATACCTAAAATACCTTTGTTTATTCTCAAAACTTGATGTACCTTAAAAATCAAATGTCTCATCTTACGTTAAACTATCGACATCTTTGTCCTCTTATTTCATGCAATGTTTATTTTTCCCTTTAAATTATTAATCACCTATAGTAATTATTCAAATGATAATATTTTAATTCTTTTTTCCAGCTTAGGTGCTTATCCAATTCAAAGTATGACACATCTTATTTCAAAATCCTTACCCTTTTTCATTTTATACGAAAATGTTTGTTCGCATACGATTTTAAGAAAGAAATAAAGAAAGAGTTCTGAAATTTGTAGTTTTAAACATATTATAATATTTATGTAGTTATAAAATCATGTCATTAAAGGTAAATTGAGAAGTTTAAAGTCAAAATTTTTCTAACGGTATTTGCACTTTTGATCCGTCAATTGTCAATATATTTTGATTTTAGTCACATGATTCTTTGTGAAGTATGTTTAACCTTGAATTAATTAAAACATGTATTTTTGGTTCCTTTACATATGAATTTAGAACTATATGATTCTCAAATTTGGAGTAATATTACAAATTCAACAATAACACATGACTATAGGTGAATAATTCATTAAGTTTGTGAATGTTCATAAGCAAAAGAATCAAAAGTAGACATTTCTATTAATTGAAGATTGTATGTATTAACTAAATATAAGAAGGACCAAAATCATAAATTGCTGACATTTGACGAACTAAAAGTACAAATTTTCCTATTTTAAAATACTATAGAAAGGTGATATTTTTATTTAAACAAATTAAAAAGAAAAGTACCACATGTAACGAACCATAGAAACTTTGTGAACTATGGAGATGTGAGTCAAATTAATTCAAGTCAATTAAAAAAGGAAGAAGAAAACCTTTTTTTTCTTTCAAGAAGAGAGTTTTTTCATTCTATAAAAAGGAGTAACACTATCAATAGTTAGATTGAAGTGATAAGTATTTCTCTATTCTTAGCTAGCGTTTGGACATAGATTTGACTGAAACTTGAAAAAAGAGTTTTTGAATTTGTGTTAAAAAATAATTTTTGAAAGTTGAGGTTGTGTTTGGACATGCATTTTATTTGAACAAAAGTTAAAATTTTGTGAGTGGAAGAAAATATTTCACCAAAAAAATTGCCCTAAAACAAGTTTTTGGAAACTTGAATGAAGCAAAAATCTATGACCAAACGGGGGCTTACTCAAAGGTATTAGTGTTTACCCGTAAAACGGTACATGATTGTATGGATCTTTGTATAGAATGTAGTATATGTATCGTCAGAAAATTCGTGTCCCTTACAATGATAACTGAGCTCACTATTTATAACTATGTCTAGGGAAGGAGGACCTAGGATCGTGTCCTCCTTTAATGTCAATTATGAGGGTCATTGATGAAGACGTAACGGTGAACATAAATGCCAAATTCTTTGTAATGAGCCATCGCCCTTAATGCTGCATAATATTCCCTATTAAATGCTATCGGGCGCGGAGCATTTAACACACCTTTATGAACGTTATCCTTTATGGTGACAAGCGAAATGGCTGCATTCGGTCTTCGGCCATCCCCATCTTGGGTTTCACGTGTCCTCCCTTTAGACGACCACGTATCATATCATATTTCACCCTATACAGATAGTCCCCCTACTTTCCGATGGCATAACTTTGTATTATCGGGAAGTTGGTAGAAATACCTTTTTGGCGAGAATTACTATAACTCCCTTTGAAAGTTCCTGACAATTGATTAGACGCACATCTCTCCGCATTTAACGCACCGAACACGCGTCATCCCATGATTCATCACAACTTTTATCGATTATCGAGGTAATCATGGCCATGAATTTAGCCGCCAAAATTTTACTTATACGCAACATTCTTTTTCTTTGCGTTTTATAATTTCTCGAGCTTCTGATTTGCATCTTTGTTTTCCATCCTTTCTCTAATTATCTTCAAACACAAAATATTTTTCTTCTTCTTTTTCAATGGCTTCTTCCTTCAAGCGTGTTGGTTCTACAAAGAACAAGAACAAAACCGAGGACTCTATTCCTCCAACGGTGGGTTCCATCATCCCAAGAAAATGTAGTACAACAAAGGATATTAAAGAGAAATTCCCTACTGCTAATCCTCATACATAGGTTGTTAGTAGGTACCCTTCTTCCATTCGTCCTTCCAGTATTCCTGTTGTGAAGGGAGACTGTTGTTGCCATGAGTTGGATATCATTGCTCCTGAACTATCGGAGCGATTGACCCTTCCCAAGGAAGGTTTTACATACTTTTATATGTATCCCTTTACTTTGGGTGCATTTTCTTTGAGTGGAGAGCTTGATTCCGTGATTGCAGAGCTTTGCCTTCGCTACCAGGTGTGTTTGGCACCGGTAAGTCCTTCAGTGTGGAGGACGGTCGCATGTCTTCGACGTTTGTTCCAGGAAACTGGAGAGGAGCTAACCTTAGCTCATATGATGAATCTCTATTCTCCCAAAATCTTCCGCGGGGGAATGATAAACCTCTGCAAGCGTGGCCACTATGCTTTGATGTCTAGCATGGATGATGACAATGATCGTGGGTCGATGGAATGGTTCGTTGCAGTCGCCACCAACAACATCATTCCGACAACGACTTCATCCTTTCTGGCTGCTTGAAACCGCAATCGTAAACTCTTTGTTTTTTATTTCTTTTTACTAGATATTCCTTTTGGGCCGTATAAACTCTTCACCCTTCGCATGTTTTAGCAACTCAATGGATCCCATCGGTGTTGGAAGGTTTGGACCGATGGGTTCAGAAGATCTTGGACGTCACGACGTCCGAAACTCGTTTCTGGAAAGAACTAGCCCTTAAATATGGGTAGAAGGCCAAAATTCATGGTAACTTTAATTTACCTTGCTTCCATTTTTTTGTATATGGAAAACTTGGTTGAACCCTTCTGACTTGTTCATGAAATTAGGTCTACGTGCAGGCTTTGTTGATGTCCCTAAAGAGGAAGTTTTGGCTGATCCTGCTGATACAGTGAGGCTGCTTTAGGAAGCACTTACTCGAACAAGTATCTTTGGGCCTGTTTTGGGAGAAAACACTTCTTTACGAAGTACCCGGCTGGATGATAAGCAACCAAATAGAAGACGTTCCTCCGCGGCCGGGGAAAAGAATAAGAGGGAAAAGACTGATGCCCCCGAACCATCTCCTATGGCGATGACGACTGATCTTCCTTCCGGGTCAGTCATAGACACCGTGATGTTTGATGATGATGAAGAAGCTAGTGATGAGGAAGTTTATCTACATAGAAGGTGACGATCCTCATCATCTCAATAGGATGCTCGAACTGTTGAAGTAGTTACACCAACTGAAGACGATGTCTCGGCACTTTGGGGAGAATATGATTTGGTAGAATATGCCAACTCCCATTTTCGGGGCCCAATTGCTGTAATCGGTGTTGCGGGGCTGAGTACCGGGTCCTTGCCGTATTTAATTAGCGAGCATCCAACAACCAGAACTGTATTTGATGCAGCTGTTTCTCACTCTTCAATTCCATCAGCTTCATCTCTACCTTCACTAACACCAGCAACGGCTACATCACTTCCATCTTTATTCACTCTTCCACCAACAGTTGCTACATCACCTCGATCGGCCGCCTATGACCATAAAGAAGGTGTTCCTCTTCCACGTTCCCTAGTTCATGGGAATTTGGGGCGAAAAATTATGCTGCCTTTTCTGAAGATCCACAAAGGAGGAGGAACGTTACTCTTTCGGTCTCTATCAGATGCAACTTGCTATCCCAGTCGGTGGAGCTTGCTAATTATCAGAATCCTTTGGCTTCAGAAAAAGACTATGAAAAGATTCAGGCACTCTTGGGAGAGTGCTTGTTGAATAATGCCATGCACAACGCCGCAGCGGTACGTTCTTTTCTTCCTTCATTACTTCTTCTACTTTTGTATGAATGTATTCTAAGTTTTACTTATTCTTGTCTTGTAGGCAAACTTTCTTGCTACTGAGGGCCTTCAAAGATTGATTCGTGAAAAGGAAGGACTTACTTCTGAACGGAATCAGCTTTTGATGGAACGAGACCAAACTGTTCTCCGCCTCTCGGAACTGGAAACCAAAGCTACTGAGGCCATTATTTTGGAGGCTCATTTGCAGCAAAGCGAGCGAGAGGTGGTAACCCTTAGCTAAGAAATTGGTCCGCTGAGGGTTAGATTTGATGAAGCTAAGGCCAAATGGGCTGAAGTTCAGGATGCCGTTCTTACTGCCACCGAGCGTGAGACTGCTACTGCCGAAAAAGTAACTAACTTAGAAGCATCCTTGAACTCCAAAATCGAAGAGCTTGCTGCTGCGGGGGCGAAACACACCCATTTAGAAGAGAAGTACAAGAAAACTATTGAGCATAATAGGCTCTTTAGTTCAACTGCCTGTGACCTTGACATCAGCCTCAAATCCGCTAGGTCCGCCCGGGAAAGCCTTTCTGCCGAGGTTACCCGACTCAAAAAAGAACTTAAGCGCTGAGCGGCTTCCCTTGTTGTTGAAAAAACGTATGCTATGTACAGCATGAGGAGAAAGACCTTGGAGGAGGTCAAAGCTGGTATCATCGACCATGCTGCCAAAATTGCTAAGGCCCGAGAGCTTGAGTTAGCTGCTAAAAATGGACTCCTGGCATAGTCTGATGCTCCTGGTTCTTCTGATTCTGGTTCAGAGTTTTGGGAAACAGAAGAGGGATTGGTAGGTAATGATGCTGAAGACCAAACTGGGGAAAATGTCGAGCCTTCGGTGGACTTACCTACTTCTCCCGGGAATGCAGACACTTATCTTCCTCCTAGTTCCGGAGGCGCTGCAGTTCAGCTTTTGTTTTTCTTTTTCCCACTTTGAAATTTTACCGTTTTGGCACGTTTTTGTAAATAAAGACATATTTTTGCTCAAGTATTGTTTGAGTCTTACTTTTGTTTGAATATCCATGCAAGTCTTTAATATTTGCATTTGCTCAAGAGTTCTGCGCACGTTTTCCTCTTCGCGTTTTACTATGTGTGGTCTCGAATGTGTTTCCTTGAAGCACTCTAGTTCCGAGCATTATCCCTTTTATGTGAGGGTTTCTATAAGTATTTGCGCAAGTTTACTTTTTGCGTCCTTTTCAAATGTGACCTCGGGTGTATTTTTCCTCGAAGGCATTTTTGATTCCGGGCATAGATTCTTTCGGAACCAACCCTTTAACGTGAGGGTTTTTATAAGAGAGGGCCCTCATATGTTTACGGTGCTCTTGAAGAGGACGTCTCATATTCATTACAACACTAACATTCAAAGTACTTGTTTAACTTTTAAATGACAAAGTTTATTCATCGTTCAGACAAGAAACAAGATAAAAACAAAAGGATTTCATTTTATTCCTTCTATTTTCAAAAATATTCATAAGCATTTGCTATGCTGAAAAGAAATTTCCATTACTTGTGGCTATCTTGTACAACTTATTTCTACGGGGCTAGCTGCGCAGTCCTCGATCCCGATGATGCGTTTAGTTTCTGGATTTTCATTCCCCGGTTGACGTGGTAGTTATTGTTGCCATATCCTCATATCATCCCCCCCCCCCCCCAGTGTTTGAATGCAAAGAGTGCGAATTGGAACACTGGAAGTCTTGTATCTTCGAAGATTCCACTAATGAACTACTAGATAATCCTCAACTTGGTAACATAACTTTACTTCCCCTTAGGAATTTATGCTATCGAGCGAAAGAATATCTAACAATCCTCTAGTGGTTTGTGCTCGTGAACGGTTGGGTAACCTTTGTTCGATAGCAAACTTAACTTCCCAGTGGGAGTTTACTATCGAACCAAAGATTATCTAATCGTCCCCGAGTGTAAGCTTGCTTGTTCGCTTTGTTATCAAAAGTCTTATTGTTGTTGTCTTCGTAGTATGCTTTCTGTTGTTGCCTCATTAAAAACCTTGCCAAAAAAACCCAATTAGGACAAAAACTTAACGAAGGGAAAAAGAGTGCAGCATATACTTTCCGCCTGAATAATGTTCATGAGCAATAAGATCTTTTGAGGTGTGCCATGTTCCAGTTGCTAGGCAACTTGTCTCCATTCTGATTCTTCAACTCGTATGAACCTTTCCCAGTGATAGTTGAAATCTGGTAGGGACCTTCCCATGTTGGTCCTAGCTTCCCCGCGTTGAGCTCCCGGGTATTTTGGGTTACTTTCTTCATAACCAAGTCGCCTACTTTGAAATAACAAAAGTTGGCTCTTCGATTATAATATCGCTCCATTCTCTGCTTTTGAGCTACCATTCTTACATGCGCCAAGTCTCTGCGATTCTCGAGCAGTTCCAAGTTGATTAACATCGCTTTGTTGTTCGATTCTTCATCTGCCCAAAAATATCTCAAAGTGGGTTCACCTACTTCCACCGAGATTAGGGCTTCAGCACCGTACACAAGGGAAGAAGGAGTTTCTCATGTACTCGATTTGGCCATTGTTTGGTAGGCCCACAGAACTCCAGGCAATTCTTCAGGCCAATTGTGTTTTGCTGCTTCCAACTTTTTCTTGAGGTTTTGAATAATTACTTTGTTTGTTGACTCCTCTTGACTGTTTGAGCTTGGATGATAAGGAGAAGATGTGATCCTCTTTATCTTCAAATTTTCGAGGAATTTTGTAACTTTTGCACCGATAAATTGTGGCCCATTGTCGCATGCTATCTCTTTTTGTATTCCGAACCTGCAAATTATATTTTCCCACAGAAAATCGACCACTTCGCATTCTCCGATCTTCTGATAAGGACATGCCTCCACCTATTTAGAAAAATAGTCAGTCAAAATTAAAAGAAACCTTAACTTGCCGGGAGCTGGTGGCAGCGGTCCGACGATGTACATCCCCCATTTCATGAATGGCCATGGGGACAGAACTGAATGTAAGGGTTCTACTGGTTGATGTACTAGTGGTGCTTAGTGTTGACACTTATCACATTTTCGTATGAAGTCTTTGGCGTCTTGTTCCATGTGAGGCCAGTAATATCCTACCCGTACCAACTTCAGCACCAAAGAATCTGCGCCCGAGTGATTGCCGCATATCCCTTAGTGGACTTCTCTCATGACATAATTAGCTTCTGAAGCTCCTAAGAATCGGTCCAGCGGGCCTTGGAAGGATTTTCTATACAGTTGGCCTTTCTTGAAGCTATATCGTGCAGCTTTGGCGCATAACACCCGTGATGCTTTGGGGTCTTCAAGCAACTTCCCGTGCTCGAGATAGTTGATTATTTCATTTCTCCAGTCCCAGACCAGACTAGTCAAATTTACCTCATAGTAACCATATGTATCCAGGACTGAGCTCATCAGTTGTACTACCATCCCGGATTCCGGTCCCTTTATTTTCGGGGATGATCCTAAGTTTACTAATGCATCCGCTTCTGCGTTATCCTCCCTCGGGATGTGAGTAATTGATCACTCCCGAAATTGCGCCAAAAGTGCTTGGACCTTTATCACGTATTATTGCATACGTTCTTCTTTGGTGTCAAAGATCCCGTAGACCTGATTTACCACCAGCTGCGAGTCACGTTTAATTTTGATAACCTCAGAATTAAGTCCTCGGGCCAATTCGAGCCCTGCAATCAAAGCTTCATACTCTACTTCATTGTCGGTTAAAGGGATCATTCTAATGGCTTGCCTTAGGGTTTCCAACAAAGGCGTGATTAAGACTATTCCGAGTCCAGACCCCTTCACGTTGAAAGCTTCGTCCATAAATAAGGTCCAGACCCCCGATGTCGATTTCGACACCGTTACTACTTCCTTAGTTACTAGAGGCAGTAGTCCTGGACTGAAATTGGCCACGAAGTCAACCAAGACTTGCGACTTAATTGCAGTCCTCGGTAATTCTTAATGTATTTGTTCTTAAAGAAGTTGGGAGTTGACATATATTGATGTAAGGGTGGAGTTATGATTTGACAAAAATGTGGGATTTTGAACGGGCAATTGTATGTATTAAAGTGCTTAGGGAGGTGTAGTCATTATATCCAAATGTATCTTACCCGTCCTGCAGCCTACGTTACAACCAAATAAAGCCCTACTTGATCCTTGACTGAATAAGCTCAATTAATAGAGTAGTACATTATGGACAAGCTTATGGTACATTCTCTGTGGCGCATGAATTTCAATTCTGAGAGTGAGTTAATTCTTTCTATCTTGAGTTCCTATTTGTTTTTGCATTTTATTGAGCGTGGAACTACTCTCTATTATTTGTGTGAGGTCACATAATTTACGAAGTTAAGATAAAGTTTTTGACCTCTATGTTAGAGTAAGTAAGCAGGTTGTGAAAAATGGGTGGTGCTTTTGAGTCAAATTTTGAGGCAAGGATGTTACGTGGAGTGCTTAGTCTATTTTAAATATTCTTGGCATGATACGTTAGGGAAGTTGTCTAATAAGAAGGTCGTCTCTATGAGAAGTGCAGTTTGATTGCTCGAGAACGAGTAATGGTTTAAGTGTGGAGTGTTGATGGTGGACTAGAAACCCATATTTTAGCCATAGTATTGCACTCTAATTACTGCATTTTATGTGTGTTTGAGCTTAAGCGTTAGTAATTTTCACTTATTATCCATTTTAATGCCTTGAAGGAAATGATTTCGAGTTAAGAAGATAATTTGGAGCTAAATCGAATAATTTGGAGTTTTGAAGTCTGAGTAAAAGCCCAAGGAATTAAACTGGGATCGCGTTCGAATATCGAGTACCGAATAAACATGTTAAAGATAAAGGAAAATGCTTAAAGCCATTTAAATGGCCTTATCCTGGCATGGTAGCCAAAATGGGGGACAAGGAGACAATATGTCACCAAATTCTATTTAGAAATTTAATTCCCCAAGACATGTCTAATAGGATGTTTGACCAACGTGTCCAAGAAAGTGATTTGCCTATTGAAGTTTGTTTAGGCGGAAATGCAAGTCCTTTGCTTTTGTCCATTGCTGCGCCGCATGGGGTGGCGCGGCACCCGCAGCGCGATAGTACAAAAATGTTAGAGGATCTTCCCATTTCCGCTAAAAATGGTATTTTCGTCCCGGGTTTATTGGATGATGGCTTAAATACACGGGAAAACACTATTTTCGGGACTTTGGACAGATTTTCGACCTAAGGAGGCTAAAGAGGAGTTGGAAGAACACAAGCACAAGGTTTTCATCATTCATTCCTCACTCAAGATCGGGGTTTGGATTATATATATGTTTTCCTATACTTTTGTTACGTTTGTGAAGAACTTCTCCATGTCTATGGAGTAGATCCTTTTGGTTTTTGATGGATTTGGTGTATTGATGATTGTTTGTAGATTATAACTCTATTTTTATGTATTTGAATCGTTTTTGAAAGATTTAATTGTTGCATCTATATTCACTTGTTCTTGTAACCGAAAGAGGCATAGCTTGTGATATCTTTGCATTATATTGTTGGTTGAGTTCATAGATTCTTCTAAGTAATCGAAAGAGGCTAGTTGAATCATTGATTAAACCTAGTTAGGAGGATAATCGAGAGAGGTTATCCTAAAGACCGATCCACTACGCATTCTTGCATATCTTCACAGAGCGTAAATTGGTTCATATTGTGAGGTTGAGATTTAATCTAGAGAGGAGTTTCTACTAAACAATTGTACTGATAATTAAGTGAATTCGAGAGACTCACTTGAATATTAGAAGTGAATTATCTAGAGTTAAATCTCAGACAATTATCTTGCACCTATCCTGTCAAAACCTTATCCTCTTCCACTAATAAACTTAATTGCTTATTCCTTGTTTTGATAGTCACTAGTTAACAGTTGTAGATTTTAGATTCTTAGTTAAATTGTATTATTAATCATATAAATTTCAACTGTTGATCCTCCTGGATAGCAATCAAGCTACAAGCTACGATAATACTGTTTAAATTCAATCCTTATAGATACGATAATTATACTATACTATCTTTGACTAGCGAGCACAATTTAAGTGTATGTTTTGCGCTCGTCAAATTTTGCCACCTCCTCTCAGAGGTGTCGGCAATCCCCTGTCCGATGACCGTTCGTCCTATGGTACTCACACTATAAGTTGGGATCTCTCTAGCTGGAATCAGATCTTATAGGTTTCGGGAATCGTGCATCTTTAATGTTTCTCATGGCTGACACCAGTTCCACTATGCTGACGTTGAAGTTGTATCCCGATAACTTGGGGTAAGAAGGATCTCGAGACCCCGACGTCTCTTTATCCTGGAGTGATCTGTTGTTTCGATCACGATCGGTTCCTCTATTAACAGTGAACTTGTTTGTTGCCTGGAAGTTCTTTCCACGGCCTTCGATCTGCTCGTAAGGCAAAAACCGGCCCCTCGAAGTTCGTCTGTTCACGTCGTAGTCATCCTTTGATTTTTCTATGCTCTTCTCCTGTCCTTTGGCCGATGATGTAGAACCGACCTGGTCATCTTCGATCCTTATCTTTGACTCGTATAGGTTGTGAACATCTACCCAAGTTGTTGCTTGAAACTCAAGCAGGCTCTCATTCAGCTTCCGGGAAGCGTCTGAGCTTCTAGGTTTAATCCTTTGGTGAATGCTTCAGCTACCCATTCATCTGGGACAGTCAGGAGCAACATTCTTTCTTTCTGGAATCGGGTAACGAACTCTCGTAATGATTCGAATTCTCCCTATGCGATCCTTAATATGTCGACTTTCCGAGATTGTACTTTTCTAGCCCCAGCATGAGTCTTGATGAAAATATCTGCGAGCATCTTAAAGGAATCTATGGAATGCTCGGGTAATAATGAATACCACGTTAGGGCTCCCCTTGTGAGAGTTTCTCTAAATTTCTTTAGAAGCACAAATTCAATTTCGTGAGGAGTTAGATCATTTCCTTTTACCGCCGTTGTGTAGGTGGTAATATGCTCATGTAGGTCAGAAGTCCCGTCATACTTTGGCATATTAGGTATTTTGAACCGCTTCGAGATTAGTTCTGGTGTCGCGCTTGGATTGTACGGCAATTGAGTATACTTCTTCGAGTCCGGGCCTTTCAATATTGGTGGCGCGCCCTGGATTTGGTCCATGCGGGCATTTACTTCCCTTATAAACTGTAAAAGTTCATTCTTGAACGGGTCGTTTTTGTTGTTGAAACCGTATCTGCTCCCCTCAACCCCGTCAGAGCCTACTTCAACCCTAGGAGTGTTGTTGTCAACTCTCTGCATTGTTTGGTTTGCGGGGACAATAGGAGGAATTGGATCTCGTCTGTTTGCATTATTCGAAGCCTCCGATAGCGCCTGCTTCAGTTCTGTCATAACTTGATCCTGTCTCGTGAGATGGCCTAGAATGATTGTATGTTGCTCTCGCAAGACCCTCACTGCATCCATGACATGCTACTCGTCAACATCATCAGGAGCTGTCTCTCGAATTTGTCGTGGGTTCTGTCTGTCATGCACCGGCGTGTCGTCATTTTCCTTATTGCGGGTGTCACTAATTGAATCCTCGAAATGAGGTTGATCCCCTCGAATTTCTGGGTTGTACGTGTTGTTAACAGTATTATCTACCATTTTTTTTTTGCGATTTTTTCTAAGACAAAAATAATCAAATCGAGTTAATAAAAAAGACAATGATCAATTTAATTGCATGGTTGTCTAGGCCCCACGGTGGGCACCAAACTATTTACCCGTAAAACGGTACAGTTGAATTTATACGTGGTTTCTAGACAAGTTAATTAATTTGATCCTGAAATAATATAATAATTGAAGAAATGTACAATACTTAGCCTTAGAATGTAGATGAAATAACAAAGATGATAATCCCGTAAATACGGTTTCTGGGCACAACAATGATGAGATCAAAAAGTAAGTAAGATTGTATTGAGCTTTGTATAGAATGTAGTATATGTTTCGCCAGAAAATTCCTGTCCCTTACAATGATAACTGAGCTCACTATATATAGCTATGTCTAGGGAAGGAGGACCTAGGATCGTATCCTCCTTTAATGTCAATTATATATGAGGGTCATTGATGAAGACGTAACGGTGAACATAAATGCCAAATTCTTTGTAACAGGCCGTCGCCCTTAATGCTGCAGAATATTCCCTATTAAATGCTACCGGGCGCGGAGCATTTAACACATCCTTATGAACGTTATTCTTTCCGGTGACAAGCAGAATGACTGTGTTCGGTCTTCGGCTATCTCCATCTTGGGCTTCACATGTCCTCCTTTTAGACGACCACGTGTCATATCATATTTCACTTTATACAATTAGGTTCGAGTTTTGAGTATAACATCACCCTTGGTAGAGAGTGCATTATTTACAAAGTAAAATTTTTGACGTGAATTCAAATTAATCGGACCTCAAAATAAACGGCAAAGGGCCAACTATACCCTTGTACTTTCGAAAATGGTCTAAGAATACCCTCGTTATACTATTGGGCTATATATACCCATTCCGTCATACTTTGAAACAAATATACCCTTATTTTGGATGGAGTGCTATGTGTCAGCACCAGATGAAAACGACCCATTTCTTTTTTTTACCCGATCCATTTTAAAAAACCCACCACCCGACCCATTTTAAAATTTAGTTTTTTTAAAGCATATATTTTGTAAAAACTGGAAGAAAAAAATGCAAAATATATATTTTTAAGTTTTTTTAGTTTTTTTAAAGTATTTTTTTTTGTAAAAACTGAAAAAAATATTTTTTAAAAAAATGCTTTAAAAATTGAAAAATATATATTCTGTAAAAACTGAAAAAAAGGAATTTGCAAAATATATATTTTTCAGTTTTTTTAGTTTTTTAAAGTATTTGTTTTTGTAAAAACTGAAAAAAAAATATTTTTTTAAAAAATGCTTTAAAAACTGAAAAATATATATTCTGTAAAAACTAAAAAAAAGAAATTTGCAAAATATATATTTTTCAGTTTTTTCAATTTTTTAAAGTATTTGTTTTGTAAAAATTAAAAAAAAAAGATTTTGCAAAATATTTTTATTTTTTTAAACCCAATGCATATGTAGTCCACTGCTTTAGAAGAGTCTTTTTTTTCAGTTTTTTTTTTAAAAAAATCAGTTTTTACAAAAAAAAATACTTTAAAAAAACTGAAAAGACTTAAAAATATATATTTTGCAAATTTCTTTTTTTCAGTTTTTACAGAATATATATTTTTCAGTTTTTAAAGTATTTTTTTAAAAAAATATTTTTTTTCAGTTTGTACAAAAAAATACTTTAAAAAAACTGAAAAGACTTAAAAATATATATTTTGCAAATTCTTTTTTTTTCTTCAGTTTTTACAAAAGAAATTTTAGTTTTTACAAAATATATGCTTTAAAAAAACTGAATTTTAAAACGGGTCGGGTGGTGGGTTTTTTAAAATGGATCGGGTAAAAAAAAAGGGTCGTTTTCATCTGGTGCTGACACGTGGCACTCCATCCAAAATAAGGGTATATTTGTTCCAAAGTATGACGGGAAGGGTATATATAGCCCAATAGTATAACGATGGGTATTCTTAGACTATTTTCGAAAGTATAAGGTATATTTGGCCCTTTGCCGCAAAATAAATAGTACAGTATCGAATACTGGTTAAGAAATTAAAAAAGGAAAAAATTGTAACAAAAGAAAACTGAAAAGATAATCGGGTGGGGTTTTTTCTTCTTTTTTTTTTGTGTGTTTTGGGGGGGCGGGGGGGAGGGGAAGCAGCAGTCAATTTACCAACTTATTTCTGTCTCTGTAAATTACAAGCGTTTTCTGTTACTTACTTTTGGTACATTCTTTGGATATGTTTATTTTGACTTCATCTTCTGCTCCTTCTTAACCCCACCACCCCCACACAACCACCCCACCAATTCCTTTTTCTTCTTCTTCCATGTCTATCTCCATGAATTAATTTCTCAAGACTTCAACTGTAAGTGCCCTTTTTCTGATCTATACTCATATATTTTAGTAATTACCTTGTATTTCAGTTTCTCTTTTTTAAACTACTTTGCTCTTTATGCTATAATTTGTTCAGTTTATTGAACTGTTTTATCTGATTTAAATGCAAAATTTGCATCTGAAAATGGTCAATAAAGACTAAAAATTCAATCTTGATGGATTAAATCAAAAGGGTTTTATTAAAAAGTCAATCTTGATGGGTTAAATCAAAAGGGTCAGATTAAAAACTCAATCTTGATGAGTTAAATCAAAAGGGGTTATGTCATTTTGTGTATAGATGAAAAGGGTAAGATTAAAAACTCAATGTTGATGGGATTGGAACTTAGTTGTAGAAATATGGACTTCACCTGAAATTCAGTCAACATGAGTATACTGAAATTATTTTGATATTTTGTTATTTGTTGAAATGAAATTGAGATTTAGAATTTGTCCAAATTTGGATCATCTCAAGATAAAATAATTATAGAGGGTAAAAACACTACATGATTTTTCCCATATGTCTAGGCCTTGGATAGAGTTACCCGGTACATGTGCCAGTGGGAGCAGGGGCGGCTCAAGCGTATGTGGGACCTAAGGCTAAATTTTAATATGGGGCCTAAGTATTTATAAGAACGTTATAATATATATTTTTATTTAAAATCTATTCTTCTAGCTTTTTGAGATGCAAAGTTGTTAATAATTTTTTTATAATCGATTTTTTCTAATAATTCATTTTCAATTGATAATATAGCCAAGTCATTTAATCTTTCTTGAGACATTGTTGATCTTAGGTAAGATTTTATCAATTTTAATTTTGAAAAACTTCTTTCTGCTGAAGCAACTGTTATAGGAACTGTTAACATTAATATATAAGCAATATAAGCATTTGGAAAAGAATCAAGTCTTTTTATTTGATTGAGTATATCGATTAGAGTATTATCTTCTACTTGTACTATTTCTCTTAACACTTTTAATTCTGAAAATAAGTCTAAACCATCAATATCAGAGTGACTGTTATGTTTTAAGGAACATTCAAGGTTAAAACAATATTTTTTCAAATTCTCGTCATTTAATGATCTCAATTTTTTACCACTAAATAGGAAACCAAAGATATTTTCATATACTTCAAACTGTTCAAATCTATTTTGAAGTGAAAAAATTGCTTCATCTACTATGTATAAGAAGTAATCAACTCTAAAAGATTCTTCAAGAGACTTTGTGATTTCATTATCAACATTTTCATCAAATTGTTACTTTCTATGTATTACATGTTTATTACGAAATTCAGGTTCTATATTCATCTCAAATGCAATTTCCTTAGCTGAAATCATAGCATTTGTAAATCCTTTTTCTTTATATTTTTTAGAAAAAGAAATAGACCTCTTAGTTGATCTATGGCAACATCAATATGCATATCTTTTGATTGTAAACTTTTGGTAACTAAATTAACAGCAAATAATACATCATACCAAATAGTTATGCCCAATAAAAACTCAAAATTTTCAAGCTCATATGTTGCTAAACAACTTGCTTCACTTTTTGTTTTTGGATCCTCACTAACTTCTACTAATTTTATTAAAGCATCTCTTATTTGTGGAGCCTGAAATCTTATTGCTTTAATACTTTCAATACGACTTTCCCAACGTATTTCTACTATTTTTTAAGTAAGCCAAATCTTTACTTTATTAATATATCTAAAAGGTTTTCTTTCCTTTTATATGAAAAGTACAAAAGTACTATATATAATTTTATAAAACCTATAAACCTATAAAATATATATTATTCCTAAAACTATAAAATATATATTATTCCTAAAATATGCCCCCCCCCCCAAATTGGGGGCCTAAGGCACTTGCCTTACCCCATACACTGTTAGAGCCGACCTTGGGTAGGAGATAGAAAGTACCAGGTGGAATAGTTGAGGTACGCACGAGCTGGCTCGGACACCACCGTCATAAGAAAAAATTATAAAGGGTAAAGGAAAGGGGGAGGGGTTGATTAGGCTTATTATGGTAGTACCAAATAGTAGGAAATCAAAGCTTCAAATTTAGGGTATTTGAGTTAGTATCTGGAAACTTGCATTTTGAAGTTGCTATTGATGTTTGTGAAATGCAAACCTTCTTTTTCTTTGGTTTGAAGTTTGTACATTTTTTCGAGATAGCTACATTGGTTTAGTTGCCAATAGTCTAACTTTTAGCGGCTTAACTGCACTGTGAAGTAGTAAATTAGTGGGTCAAGGTGACACAAAAAAGTGTAAGGTACAAATAAATCTCCGTTTGAGGCTTTTGCTTCAGTTTCAATAGGTTGGGTTCTGAAATATTTACTTATTCTGAGATGAAAGGCTTAGTAAGAAATCTAAATCAGAGAAAGATAAATTACCCTATTGTGATAGTGGATCAAGAGCTGAAGAGGGAACTGAGAGTCGAAAATAATGGGGCCAGGCACCAACTCATTTTTTATTGAAGAAGGAGAATAATACCATTGGTCCATTCATTCTTCTAAATCTGTTCAAACTTGGTTGTTCTCATTTTTTTTGGCAAAACAAAATAGAAATAGTCCTTGCGTTAACTTGTTATGTTCTTTTTCAAACTTCCATATAAAATATTTCTGAGTGCATTTTCATCTCCTTGTGTGTTTTGTTGGAATTGAATAATAATATAAGACGCAAGACATCTTGCCAGCAGTCGTTTCAATGTTTTGGACTTTGTCGCAAAAAGAGGCGAACACTCACAAGGTTCTGAGTACTTATCGAGTGATTCTAATTATGTTATTATTGTTACCTTGTAGAGGGATTAGAAATAAATATTCCATTACTCGCAGAAGCAGAATTGGTATCACATTATCTATGGGATTAGAATCCCCCTAATCATCGGGATTAAGATCATTGCAAAGAAAGCTATAATGTATGGTATTATTAAACAAGCACAAATTAACATTGCTCTCAAAGATCTTCAAACTTCTACTCCCCTCTCTAGCTTATTCTCTACACTATGATTAACTTGAAATTTTATGTTCTGCTGCAGTGGCTGTATATGTGTGTCTGTACAAAATGTTCGACTGCGGTTCCAAGTCCCAATATTTGGGGGGACAGCGGGAGAAGTTCGTAAGGTAGTCGAATCTATTCTCTTTATTTTCCTTTATCTCATCTTCTGAGGTTAAGTATCTTTTCGTTTACTTGATTAACTCTTACCTAGTATTCTGAGGTTAAGTTAGGCATAAACTAAAACATTTTTCTTATAAAAAAAGGTATAATACTATTGAATTTGTTTTTTTATTTCAGTTTATTATGTATAATACTTTAAAAAGCAGTTAGGTTTTTGTTTCATCTTTTGATTGTTGGATAAAGGAGATTAGCTCTTTATTATATGACAATGTCTCACATTAGTGTGCTATGAACGCTTCAAAAGATCAGGGTGATAGGATGAATTAGTTTTTTTTTATATGGATAAAGTAATACCTTCATTCGCTTATGTGATTGTGTCTAGGCTTTTACTGTTATATTTGACATTTGAAGGATTCTCAGGCCTAGTAGTTGGATGAAGCAGATATGATATTTTTGAAGTACGGCAATTTAAGTCTGAGAACGAGGAGATTTAACATTAAAAGCGCCATTATTGCAGTTTGTTCACTATTGATTGTTCTTCCCTGATTATCTTAGCTTCTTTTTGGCATCTAATATTGCTTCTGCACATTTTGGTTTAGGTTGGATGACTTGGATTCCAGACTATCCTCTCCTTCCGCGTCACTAACAACAAATAAATGCGGCTTTAACATCGACGGTCTAAAACGTTCGGGCCATGCGGCTAACAGTCCGTCAAGGTCTTTTAAGAGAGGAATGAAAAAAGGATCTGAAGGACTTAAATCAATACTCGGCTTTGGTGTATCTCGGGCTGTATTTCCTGAAGATCTGAAAGTTTCAGAGAAGAAGATTTTTGACCCTCAAGATAAATTCCTTCTCTTATGGAATAAGTTGTTTGTTGTGTCATGTATTCTAGCCGTGTCGGTGGATCCACTGTTTTTCTACCTTCCAGTTTTTGATAATAAGTCAAATTGCCTTCAGATTGACAGGAAGCTCACTGTCATAGCCACTACCCTACGTACAGTGATTGATGCTTTCTATCTTATTCACATGACTCTTCAGTTTCGCACGGCTTATATTGCACCATCATCTCGAGTTTTTGGACGGGGCGAACTTGTGATAGATCCTGGACAGATTGCTAAAAGATACTTGCGGTTCTATTTTATCATCGATTTTCTTGCTGTGATTCCCTTGCCTCAGGTTAAAAGAAATGCTTTGCTGTGATTCCCTTCTATAATGTTTATTATATGTACATTTATGTATATTATATGTATATTTATACTTAATATACAAAACATATACATTTCCCGGCTATTTTGTTTTTTGGGCGGCCCAAAATTGTAATTATCCCTTTATTTCTCTTGCTTAACATTCTCTTGCTTATCATTTGATGAGTGTAATTCTCATTCTCTTTACTTTCTTTTTATGCATCTATGCAGATTGTGGTGTGGAGATTCCTGCAAAGCTCAACAGGTTCTGATGTCCTAGCTACGAAGCAAGCTTTGCTTTACATCATTTTGCTTCAGTACATCCCCAGATTTGTCAGAGTTATACCCTTAACTTCGGAACTGAAAAGAACTACTGGTGTCTTTGCTGAAACCGCATGGGCTGGTGCTGCGTCCTATTTGCTGTTGTACATGCTTGCTAGTCATGTAAGCTATTCGTCAAAATGTTGAAATGTTAGATATCATGGCGTGCAAGCAATTTGTTTTTACTCTCTATGATCCTTTGCTCACATAAATCTTTCTGTAAGTTTTATTTGTTTATTGGTTTGTTTGCCACTTCTTGCATTATGTTTCCTCTGTATTTCCAGTTCAATTGCTGGTGACAGTTCACTTTTGCGTTTCCTGAAAGATCGATGGTTCACTTGTTACATTTATATCTGCTTTTTAAGATGATTCTTGAGTTGGAATTTTGGGATGGTTCGCTTGTGAAATACCTTTGCACAGTGTGTGTAGGTCTGATTATTGTAAGTTGAAAGTTTAGAATGTGTTACGGTCATGTCCTAATGGCTTCTTTAGACCTATGGGCCTAATGAATACACATGTGTTAATTGCATGGATCATGTGAATATCGTCCAATTATCTGCTCATCTTTGTTGACTCTCACAACTTATTTTTACTACTCTAGGAAGATGACAAAGGTTGGAATTTTAGGTTCAAATGTATGATCATGATCTTCTTTCTGCTTTAGTAGGCATATCTTTTACTTCTCTTTTGTATGTATTTCATTGCAGATAGTTGGGTCATTTTGGTACTTGCTATCTGTGGAGCGCTATGACACATGCTGGCAGCAAGCTTGTACACACAATGCAACATGCAACACTGATTTCTTGTATTGTGGCAATCAGTACATGACGGGTTATAATAGTTGGAGCAGCATAAGTGACAAAAGTTTTGAATGATGCTTGCCCCGCAAATAGTGACGACTCACCGTTTGATTTTGGGATCTTTGATCAGGCTTTGTCATCTGGCATTATTTACTCCATGAAATTCGTGTCTAAATATTGTTATTGTCTATGGTGGGGGCTGCAGAATTTGAGGTGAGTTTATTTTAATGCTTAGCTGATATTATGTTCCTCTTGATTGGTCTATTGTTTCAGTTTCTTATTTCCGTGGTTAACATTTCAATTTTTGTAGAGAGTATAAATTCACTAGTGAGAATGACGTGCATATGAAGTTTGATTCATGTCCCCTGACCACAGTAGCGAAACCTCGACAAAAAATACATTGCATTAAAATGTGCAACTATCTGTAATTAGTTATAAACTTGGAGAAGAGAATTCTGTGAAGCAGAACCGGAATTTGCGGATCGAAGAACTTGGTTTGTCTTGACTTCTGTAGCAGAATGTACACTAACATTTTAACGTTAATCCAAAGACATGAATTTCTTCAAGAAAATTCTTAGCATTTCTCTTGTGAAGACTCAAGTTCTTCAAAATATTTATCATGGGAACACGTCGGAAATTTTTGATTAAGAAAAGAAACAGTAGGTCTACTTATTTACACCAGGGGGGCGTAGAGAATGAAAAGAAACAGTCGCTGTGGACTGCAATCCTCGGAAACGTTTTTGGGGAACATGTTGAATGTGACTGATGGAGAAAAGCAGTAGACCTTGAAGAATGCCACCTTTCTATATTTGGTAACTTTTTAATTCCAAGATTTTCATATTACCCTTAACGATACTCGCTTATAGGAATGATATGACGTGTTTAATATTACAAGACACCTTTAGTTTAACACCACGTGATTCAAACGTCTTCTTTATATTCTTAAACTTCGTGTCTGGTCAAACTAAGACATATGAAACTGAGGGGGTGTAATACCTTTCATGTTCAAACGCGTATGTATGTGTCAAGCGTTGATGCCTTTTAACTTTTCCCAACTATAGTAAAGTTGACTATTGCACAAAATCAATTAACAAAAACCCAATCCCAAATTAGTTGAAATTGGCTATATGAATCCCATGTATATTCATTACGCTGTATTAGCTAAATATTTATTTTGAAGCAAATTAGGGATTTTCTAAAGGTAGAAATTGTCTAATTCTATGTTGATCGGACTCTCTGAAAATGTCAGTGAGTGCGTGTCGGATCCTTCAAAAATAGTGCACTTTTGGAGGATCCGACACAGGTGCGGCGCCATTTTGGAGGGTCCGCGCAACATAGGTCTTATTTCACACTTATCAATCTACAAATATACATGTCTCTAACGAGTCAAAGACTCTTGGCAAGCACTGGACATCATGCACGTGTAAGAACAAATAAGACATCTTTTTGTTGGTATTGCCTATGTGGATCCTTTGTTTCCGTTGTGTTGTGTTCTTAGCTAAGTCCGTATTATTCCAGAAGATTCAAGGTCCCTTGAGACAACTATCCTCCATGCGATTTTAAGTCTAGCTCGCCCCGTTTAGCACCTTCATAATAACCTATGGGCTCGGTGCATTTCGAGGTTTGTATAGGATATGATCCAACCATCTCAGGAAATCAGACAGTCTCGTCCTTTTTTTTTCTTTTTTTTTTAAATCTGTGCGTTTGCTATTTGCGTGCCTCTGTATAATCTGATCATTTCTAAATTCTAATCTTGTTCAACTCTGTGTTAAGGCACATTCTCTTAGCACTTCTTTTGTATGACACTCATCTTGTGAGTATATTGGGTGGGTATTAGATGCTCGTTATTTACGTCCATATAATATAACGTCTAACGACTGTCTGATAGAATTTGCGTATACTTTCTTAGATATTTTTCTGTTGCATAGGTCTCCATAGCACTTAATCATTTCCTTAATAACAATAACTTGTGGAGGTAGGTGAAGAGTCCTTTCTTTGGCAAGTCTAGAGTTAAATCTGAGAAAAATATATCGTTGTCTGGAAGTTATAGACGCAGAGGACAAGCATCTAGTTTGAGTTTTTCCAGTATTGTGCTTCATTTGGTTCATGTAGTCTATTTACTAGTTAACATTTGACCATTAATACGGTAGTCTCCTTTTATTCATCGTTCCTTACACATAGAGCTGAAGAGGAAACAAAGTTTCTGCTAGACCCCAGGTGATGTGATAAGATCGCGTGGGACTGCCCTCGATTTTAATTTATGTGAACCTATTACTATTATAAGGAGGAAACAAACTTTCTGCTAGACCCCAGGTGATGTGATAAGGTCGCGTGGGACTGCCCTCGATTTCAATTTATGTGAACCTATTACTATTTGTGGAGTCAAACAAGATTTTCGTTAACCACATTTTTTGCAAATACTTTTTAAATATTTTGGGTTGTTAACTATTGTGACTTATACTACTTTTTATGTAGTTTCTAAATATGTAAATCTTATTTTAAAAAGTTTCAAAAATTCTATATCCATATTCACACCGAAAATTAGTTAGTTTGGCCCTCGTACTCCGAAAAGGTTCATATAAATTGAAACGAAGGGCGTAGTAGATTGAAAAGTTGGATTTAAGTACCCTGAATTTATAAAGTAATAACTATTGATGATCCTTTGGTGCACTGCTGCAATGCATTATTTTTGCTTGATAGCCCTGCTGCCAGCATTACATAATCTACTGCATAAATTCTTGCAAAATATTTTACTTTTTTGATTAATAAATATGTTGCTTGATATTTTGAATGCTGTATAAATTGATTCACAATTGATTTGTGGTAAACTTGTATTAATGATAATCTCTTTTTTGTTTCTTTTGTTCTTTTCTGCTCGTGCAGTACCCTTGGACAGGGACTTCAAACTAGCACATATCCTGGGGAGTCTCTTTTCTCTATTGCATTGGCGATACTTGGGCTCATTCTCTTTGCATTATTAATCGGTAACATGCAGGTGATGATGGACTGAATAAAAAATGTAGCTTCCTGACTGCCGGTTTTATCAGAAAAAGTTTTTACAATCACTTGACAAATGAAGAGAAACAATTAAATATGATGACTCTTTTTGTTTATCAAACTCGGAATTGTATGAAAAGCTAAAATGTGATGTAGACTTTCATGGTTATTACCGTATTTGCTAGATATCAATACTATGGCATTCACATTTCTAGGAGTGCTTTTGATAATGGCATTTATATATCTATGAGAAATTTGTGCTGAGACTTTGGTGCTTTGCGGTCACAGACATATCTACAATCTCTTACTATTCGACTCGAGGAGATGAGGGTTAAAAGGCGTGACTCAGAACAGTGGATGCATCATCGCTTGCTCCCACAAGATCTCCGAGAACGGGTTAGGCGCTATGATCAGTACAAGTGGCAGGAAACACGAGGAGTGGATGAAGAGAATATAGTCCAGAGTTTGCCCAAGGATCTTAGGAGGGATATCAAGCGTCATCTTTGTCTGGCTCTAGTGAAGAGGGTAACCAACTAGCTTATATACTTTCGTGCTTCTGTTAGTCGTTTTATACGCATTTTACTAATAATCTATGTCACTGATTTCAGGTACCTCTATTTGAGAATATGGATGAAAGATTGCTCGATGCTATTTGTGAGCGTCTAAAACCCTGTTTGTATATCGAGAATACTTACATTGTTCGAGAAGGAGATCCAGTGGATGAGATGCTCTTCATCATACGAGGTCGGCTTGAGAGTGTCACAACTGACGGTGGGAGAAGTGGTTTCTTCAACCGCAGTTTATTAAAAGAAGGCGACTTTTGTGGAGAGGAACTTCTAACATGGGCGCTAGACCCAAAATCCGGTTCTAATCTCCCATCTTCAACTCGTACAGTGAAAGCTCTGACGGAAGTGGAGGCTTTCGCTCTAACAGCAGACGAGTTGAAATTCGTTGCCAGTCAGTTCAGAAGGCTTCACAGTAGACAGGTTCAGCACACATTCCGATTCTACTCACAGCAATGGAGGACTTGGGCTGCTATTTTCATCCAAGCAGCATGGAGGCGGTACACCAAGAGGAAACTTATGGAACTCCAACGGAAGGAAGAAGAAGAAGCCGAGGCATTGGCTGCAGCTAGTGGCAATTCTGGTGGCGCCACTTACAGTATCCGAGCAACGTTCTTGGCATCGAGATTTGCAGCAAATGCTCTCCGAGGTGTTCATAGGAATCGAAATCTCAAGAGTGCTAGGGAGTTGGTGAAGCTGCAGAAGCCTCCAGAGCCAGATTTTAGTGCAGATGCAGATTGATTTTGTTTGAATATCTGCTCATTTTGATTTTTCGTTTGACTTGTTTACTGGTCTTGTGAGTTTTTTAGAAGGCTTCCATGTATAATTTATGTTTAGAGAGTTACTGCAACGATATTTCTGTAATTAATTAAATATGTTTAGTATATGTCCCTATTTCGACTCTTTAGGTATTATAGCTCAACTGTGGATAAGATTTTGGGTGTTTTAACTATTTGGAAACATTAGTAGTTGTGAAAATTTATTAAAATTTGGCTATTTTTACATGGGTGTAAACCTACTTGGACCTCCTATGAATTCGAATGGTTATTTATGAAAATTTACATAATGTCCTGATATGAACTTTTGACCCCTTCCCATCCCCCTCCCCCTTATAAGATTCTATAAAGTCCTGATTGAACTTTACCCCAGTGCTCCCATGGTCAGCATCTATATTTATAGAAAGGACCCAGGGCTATGAGTAAATTTGATTGGGGGTATATAGCCAATTGGGTTGCCACCTTGTAAAGAGGTGGAACCAACTAAGATTGAATGCTAATCCCGTTTTATAGAGGGTTAGTGCTAGCTTTCTATCCCGGTGAACAATGTTCCACTGATTTGGTAGGGCATTCTTAGCCTGTTGGTCGTGATGCACTCCAGTGCATCTGACCCGCAGTTCTGCTATAACAGATTAGACCGCAGTTCTGCCATAATAGAAGCACGGGACCTCCACTCGAAAGTTCAACATTCATTTCTTTTTTTGGGTAAATAAAGGAATTTTATTACCAAATAGCGTTATGTGCATGGAGAAAACTGCAGTTGAACATTTTCAAACTGCAGCATGTATAGCATTTTAAATCTATATAACTCTTAGGTTTTTCCTTCCTACCAAAACACATTGTATCAATGATATTTGGTGGTTGGAGCTAACAGCATATAAAATTCGTGAAAACAACAAACACCTTCATTAACAAAACTTCCATCTATAAATGTTTGAGTAAATAAGAGGATTAGCTGACTAATTAACAAATAGGACATCCTTTTCAATCTTTTGGTACAAGAATCATATTGTCAACTAAAACATGCCGTAAATTGAGGATCGAATTGTCCTAAAATCCTCTTAAAATTACAGAAAAGACTAAAGAACAAATAGATTCAAGGAAACATGTGTTGGGTAGGTTACAAGAAGCAACTTTATACCTATCAAAACCTGGAAGCAACAAACAATTTGGTCCACAGTGTGATATATGCTCTATCGAGGAACTGCAATACGACACTTTAGTCAATCTTCACTGATGAGTAGATGAGCCTCGTGAACCAGAAGCATGCGTAGAACCCAATTGTGCCAGTCAAGACAAAGAAAGCATATGATGCAATCAACATGTAGCCGAAGTACAGCATACCAGATACGGGCTTTGTGATCTCGAGCTTCGTGAAGAAATAGAATGCTGCATAAAGGAATAGGTAGAGAGCCGATGACCCTGAAGTGAGGTATGATCTCCACCACCAAAGGTAGTCCTCGCTGCATAGCTGGAAATAGCAGAGCACAATGGTGATCTCGGCACAGGTGATGATAAGAATGACGAGCACAATGAAGAGGAAACCAAATATGTAATAGAACTGCTGCAACCAGATTGAGGTGAGGATGAAGAATAGCTCGATGAATACAGCTCCAAATGGAAGTATGCCACCAATAAGGATAGAGAAAACTGGATTCATGTACCAGGCTTGCTCTGGTATCTGTCGAGGGATCTTATTTGTCTTCACCGGATCCTCAATAGCTGGCTTCTTAAAACCTACATAACTACCAACAAAAACGAGTGGCACTGCGATGCCAAACCACAAGAATACCAATGCAAACATGGTTCCAAATGGCACTGCCCCAGATGATTTCTCTCCCCAAATTAGAGCATTCAACACAAAGAAAAGAACAAAAACAATGCCGGGGAACATGAGTGCTGTCTTAAGAGTAATTTTCTTCCACTCAGTTCCTTTGTACATCTTGTAAAGGCGGGCTGAGGCATAGCCAGCAAAAACACCCATGAATGCCCAGAGAAGCAACATTGCTGTCATCAACCCTCCCCGATTTGAAGGGGATAAGAATCCGAGGACAGCGAATGTCATTGTAACTACAGTCATTCCAAAGAACTGAACACCAGTCCCAACATAAACACACAACAGATCAGAGTTAATTGGAGGCCTAAAAACATCCCCATGGACCAATTTCCATCCTGTTTCTTCTTGAGCCTCTTCTTGGGTCTCTAACTGATTGTACTTGGAGATGTCACGGTAGAGGGTCCGCAACATAATCATTGCTACCATGCCCGAGAGGAAAAGAACAATCATCAATGAGTTAACAATTGAAAACCAGTGGATCTGATCATCGGCCATTAAAAGATATGTATCCCATCTTGATGCCCACTTGATATCACTTTCCTGAGAGTTGGATACAAGAATTACAGATTCATCACAACCAGCTCACTTGCATGTGTATTTTTATGTTGTAAAGAACTTTATTTTATTGTTTATGTTAAATACAAATTGTTAAAAAGTGTAAGATATTGTCCTGAGAAAGTTTCATGAGAAATTCAACATTAAATAATAGGTGACAATGGCTAAAATATAGGAAGTAGAAAATAAGTAGTACTACCGGTAAAGCTATTAATAGGACATGGGAGGTAGTTTTGAGCATAAAAGATAATGGCTGACCATGGTAGTCAGGCTAGTAGCAATAGGCACTTAATCCGTAGTAGGTGTTTCCGTAGTAGAGTCAAACACCGCCACTTAAAAAGATATAACATTATCTCCATGGTTAGATGTGTTTTACCTCAAATTCAACATCATATGTGAAGATGATTTCCTTCTTATCTTCAACCTCTTGGGGAGAATCAGAACTTGTAACAGTACGCTTGGCATGAGGATCACAAGTGGTCAACCGGTTTTTGCCATTCCATTCCCCATCGTATTCGTGTTTCACACTGGGAAAAAAAACACAATTTCCAATTCAACATTCATAACAAAGAAACAATAATTGAAGTCAAAACATATGAACTACACATAATTACCTGAATGGTCTCACTTCAAATCCTACAACTCTCGCAGCATCAGTTTGTGGATCCTTGTGAAACTTGACAGTGAATGTCAGATGATTATGGATAAAATGCTTCTCCTCCTTGCTCTAAAGAACAGAAAAAATGCAGAGGAAATAAGTTCACAATGCCTCCAGAGTATTTACAAACCAAAATCACCAAAGCAAAAATTGAAATAATCTGATACATACTCCAGCATATTGTCCCTTTAGACCAACATGAAAACCATGCTGATAGACTGTAGTGTCCAGGTCAGGCCTTTTTATGGGCATAACAAGAGGAAGATTATCCAAAATCCTGTTAAAACGTCACATCTCATGTTAGATGAAGTACTATACAACCAGAAAAGAGGAAACAAATTTAATGTAAATTCTCACATGTTGACCCGATATTCATCTTCAATCTTCTCTTTCAACTCTTTTGCTGTTTTTGCATTAAGAACAGTGCGGCATACAACATTGCACATCTGTGGTTCTCTCATATGGAACTGCATAACAGATTGCCCAGTCAATCAACTTCCCCTTATTCCAAGGGTAAGACAACGAACACTAGCAACCCAGCGCACACCTCCACCCCCCACCCCCACCCCCGAAAAAAAAGGAAAGGAACAGAGAAAAGCAGGAAAAACCGAAAAAGAAACATATCTGAGAAAAGAAACTAACCTCATAAGGGGAATTCTCAATACGATCACCACGAAGAACTTCACCAAGATTCTCTGCACTGTCAACAATTTGTTCCGGCTTGCAGTAAGGAAGGGAATAATAGGAATAAGGAAGCTGCGTTTTTGTAGAGGTCAACTTGTTCACTTTCACCATCAGAGGGTCACCCTGCCCCAAAAAAGAGAAAAGTGAAAAATCATCTTACAAGAAGTCGATTCAGACAAAATAACATTTTTGGCCAGATTGAAGTAGAAAATTTAGCGTGCCAAGGAGCTTCTTAAAAGTTGATAGAATCATTGTTTAACTTCAGGAAACTTGTACCAGATTTCTTTGGACAATCACAAGATATATTTCATACAAATATAGCATTATACTGAATACTGTCCTCCAAAATGTCTCGCTCTGAAATTGCTCCTACCAACAATACGAACTATAAAAAAACTTCCTTTTTTCATAATATCAATCTATCAGAGGCATATTTTGCACTACTGTGTGAAGATCTGTCTTTGATAATCTGCGGACCACTTGACATATTCCAACAGCAAAGCATGCTAACTAGATATCTGCGCCCACAACTAGAACTCTCAAGAAAGGACAACTGCTTATACACCCCAATTCCAAGCTAGCTGAGGTAGCTATATGAATCCTCAGAATCCATTTAGCTCAATTTGAACCCACTTTATTCCAATATTCAACTATGACTATGAAATTTGTGTTATCTTTTATTCAGTTGAAATATTCAAGAATTTCTTAATCCTCTATGGACACAGCAAAACACTTGATATCTTATATCAATCAAAGGCTAGGAGTAAAACAAATACACACAATGAAAAGCAAATAGTGGTAATCAGCCGAATGCAAGGCAAAGCTAAAATACATGGAACACCAATCGCACTGTATTAAAACCATAGGTCCACATGCAGACATAGTTTTGTATACTATTTTCCGGAACAGAATGTTGATCTCACTCAGTTACAACTATAACTACAATCTTACGTCCGGAGCTATATGTTCCTCCTGTATGAAGGGAAGTTAGATTCAACCCACGACAAATCCATTGAATCTAATAGAGGAAACAGTAGAATGTACAGTCCCTAAACGACCAAAACTATTAAAATCAGTTTGATGCTTGCATAGATCTAGCAGAAAATTTAATAGATTTATCATCAAAATCGCTAATGTATACTAGATCCAACACAGAAGCCGCCAATTATCCAAATCAAAACCCCAAACATTAATTAGCACATGTACAAACAATAGCAATTCATCCAAAAAACCATCTCAATTAATAACCTATTCCTATTAAAATTATCCGATTTACAAGTAACCGCTATACATGTGTTCACTGAATAGCACAAAAATTAGCATCCAGATTCAACAATGAAAATCATTCTGTCTATCGTGCTACCTCTAACCTGGGATTTTCACTACAGAATCATGTAATTCCAACAAATCGCATACACAAAACACACACACACACACACACATTTGGAGAGAACAGAGCTGAAAATTCACCTTCTGGAAATCCTGAGGAGCAACACCAGGGAGGTAAAAACAGTGAGCTTCATAGGAAAAGAGACATATCAGCACCAAAACCGAGATCCATCGGTGAATCAACTGAGGCCTCGCGACCTCCATAGCTTTCTTTCACCGAGATCTAGATCCCCCCACACACACACACACAGTGAATCCGAAAGCGTAGAGTATAAACTCCACCTCTTTCTCTCTCTAGAAGCTTCTCTCTATATTCACACACACACAGAGTTGTTTGGAGCTTTGGGGAAATATATTAACACACACGAGAAGAACGAGACACGAAGCTAATGGTTAAGACTGGGAAATGTAATTTGATTAAGGAATTACTGGCGATGAAATTTTGACCGTTGGATTAGACGCGTTTGTCGTGTGATCAACGGTTCAAATTGGATCTGAATGACTGCCGTCATCTATGGTAAAAGAAAGATGAGAATTTAATGAAGTAAATGGATTATTGTAATTTGTAAGTAGATCGTTAGATTTACTGTGGTAAATCCGAGTATGAGTTGCACTTACTGCCCCCACCCCCACAAAACTTATAGCTCTATCTTTAACTTGGTTATCAGTTTAGGTATCCTATTTTCCTAAATTATGCACTTTTGCCCCCTTTTCTTTAGCAAATAGTACTCCCTTAATCCTTATGTTCATATTATTTTTTTTTAAACATCACTTTCGTCTTTTCTTGAATCGAGAGTCTATCGAAAATAGTCTCTCTACCTTCTCAGGGTGAGGGTAAGGTCTACGTAGACACTACTTTTTTTCATATCCCACTTGTGAGATTTCGCAAGGTTTGTTGTTGTTGTTAATATTATATATCACTTAAGAAAGATATTTAATACTCCTTCTTGTTCGTATCCAGTAATTTTTCTCACCAATATTTAGACAGTGAAAGAAATCAACTACTCCTTTCGCCCTATTTTAATTCACTTTAGCATTTTTCACGCCCATTAAAAAAACAAATACAAGGCAATTAAGGGTATAGTTGAAAACAACTAACAACTTAATCTTGAGTTCCTTAAGTGATAAATTATTTTGGGATAATTTTTTTGAGCTAAATAAATATTAAAATGGGACGGAGGGAGTTTCTTTTTAGCAAACATATTTCTCAAAGTTTTTTTTAGTTTTTGAGACTATTATATCTTAGGTCGCAGTTCAAGACCCATTAATAAATAATTACTACTCGTATTTGTTGCTCAATTCGTTTGAGTTATAGTGAATTCATGTCCCATTAATCAAAATGTTATGTCATGTAATAAAAATATATGTATTAATATAAGTAGAACTAGAGTAATGCTAACAATAGGATTAATATGATTTCTCAACCGATTAAAGTTAATGACATTATATGTATTTTTTATTTCAGAGACTACGAATGCTAATGTACTAACATCAATAGTCAAACTTTAAAAAGTAAAAAAAAAAAAATACATTTTCTTTCAAAATGTAAGGAGACAAGGATCTTTGAGGAAACGAGGTGCCCATGCATTGAAACTTCAGAATAATATTAACCTATTTATGATATTGGGAAAACACATGCAAATGCATGTTAAATAAAGAGATTGAATCGGTGTTTGTTATTGGTTTTCTTTCTTTTTCCTTTTATTTCATTAAATAAAAAAGACAGTTGCCACCAAAAAAAGAAGTTGATGATGTTTTACTTGCCTCAACAAGGCTAACTCAACACTCGAAAATAGTTTTTTCCCTAAAATTTATTTCCCCGCGGCTCAAATCTAACCAAAATTGACTTAATATCATCAAATAATGCAAGGAAAAACAATTACAATATATAAAGTTTTGATCTTTACAAAATTCCCCAAAAGTCAACCTCGGGCTCGTCCGGTCAAAACCCGGGTCCAAGGATAGATTCCGACTAACCATAACCCCACGAGTCCATATATATAATTAGTTTTCAAATTCGAGTCCAAATCGACTCTCAAAACTCAAATTCTCCTTTTCAAAAACTTAGGCAAAATTAAAATTAAAAGGAAAAAGGCTTAGCTGTGTATTTAAACAATATCTAAGTAAATTATTCAAGTCTAGGTTTGTTTGGTACGATAAAATTTATTTTTTGGAAACTGTTTTTACATTTATGAAAAATATGTTTCCTTAAAATATCTTCGGATATTCAGTTGATTAAGTAAAAATTATTTTTTGAAAAGATATTTATCAAAAATTGATAATCAACATGTTAGCAAATTAGATAGTATTTTTCGAAAGATATTATTTGTCATAGCTAACCGTTTTTCATGAGAGTGACTTTGACTTGGACTAGAGATATACTCCCTCCGTTTACTTTTATTTGGCACGTTTTGACTTTTCACGCCCCTTAAGAAATAATAAATGAAGTGCATAATTTACCATGATACTCATATTAATTGATGTATAATTTATTGGATTTGAGAAAATGATTTGAAATGAGTAATAAATACTATGAGTATAACAAGAAAAAAAAAATTATTTTCTCTTGATATGCGTAAAGTGACAAGTAAAAATAAAAATCTATTTTTTGATATGCGTAAAGTGACAAGTAAAAATAAAAATCTATTTTTAGTATAAATGCCGAGTAAAAATGTGCGGATAGAGTATTAATTTTTGACAAAAAGCAAATTGAATTACAAAGCAATGGACAAAACTCCAGCTGGGAGAGCTTTACTTAGCAGGGAATAATTAATGTGATGAGTGATGGCTTAGATTTGGACTGCCTACTTGTATTGTATGACCAACAAAATCTCATTAGTACATTAATTAATCATTGCAAGTGTGTCTAATTAATTAAATACACTTACAGCGACATACTTGCTGTAAAGGCTTCTTTCACTTTCGTTAGCCGAAGGTTTATTGGAAATAGTCTCTCTACCCTTCCAGGGTAAGGGTAAGACTGCGTACATATTACCCTCCCCAAACCTCACTTGTGAATTTATACTGGGTAATTGTTATTGTTGTACACTTACAGCGACACAAATGGTATATACCATTACATGAATTTATTTCGGAATTATCTATGAAATAATTACTAAATTTGTCTAATTGTTGATTAAGACTTATCTGATAAGTATAGGTTGTTGGCAATTCATATACAAAAAATAAAAAGAGAAGCTAGTATACAACAACAATAACAATAACAACATACCTAGTGTAATCTCATAAGTGGGTTTGGGGGAGGGTAATGTGTATGTAGACTTTACTCCTACCTTGTACGGGTAGAAATGTTATTTCCTCGCCCTCGATCATGGGCCTCGATCCTGACCCTCGATCCTGTGTATGTAGACTTTACTCCTACCTTGTACGGGTAGAAATGTTATTTCCTCGCCCTCGATCATGGTCCTCGATCATGGGCCTCGATCATGGCTTCGATCATGGCTCTCGATCCTGGCCCTCGATCCTGATCCTTGATCCTGGCCTTTCAATCATGTCCCTCGATCATGGCCTTTGATCTTGGCCTTCGATCATGGCCCTCGATCCTGGGCTCGATTTCTAGGCTCCATTTCTGGGCTCCCCGAATTTTCAGGAAAAGAAAAATTGCAGCAGCTGTTTTAGTCCAACTTTTGATTCGTTAACCATCCGAAACTCACCCGAGGCCCTCGAGACCTCAACCAAATACACCAACAAGTCCTAAAATACCATACGAACTTATTTGAAACCTCAAATCAGATAAAACGACGCTAAAATCACGAATCATATCCCAATTCAAGCTTAATGAAATTTAAGAATTTTCAACTTCTACATTCAATGGTGAAACCTATCAAATCAAGTACGATTGACCTCAAATTTTGCACATAAGTCATAAATAACATAAACTGAGCTATGAAAATTTTTTGAACTTGATTCCGACCCCGATATCAAAAAGTCAATTCCCCAGTTAAACTTTTAAATAATTTTTCGGACACGCTCCTAAGTCCAAAATCACCATACGGAGCTATTGAAATTATCAAAATTTAAATCAGAGGTCGTTTACATATAAGTCCACATCCGGTCAACTTTTCTAATTTAAATTTTTAATTATGAGACTAAGTGTCTTATTTCACTCTGAATTCCTTCCGGACCCGAACCAACTAACCCGATAAGTCATAAAATAATTAAAAAGCATAAATTGAGCAGTAAATGGGAGGAACAGGGTTATAATACTCAAAACGACCGGTCGGGTCGTTACATTCTCCCCCTCTTAAACAAATATTCGTCCTCGAACGGGTTTAGAATTATACATGGAGTCTCAAATAGGCGTGGATATTTGCTCCGCATCTCCTGATCAATCTCCCAAGTAGCTTCTCCGACTGGCTGGTTTCTCTAATGTACCTTCACTAATGTTATGTTCTTTGATCTCAGCTTTCGAACCTGCCGGTCTAAAATAGTCATCGGCTCCCCATCATAAGTCAAATTACCATCCAGCTATACTGTAATGAAATCCAGAATATGAGATGGATCCCCGACATACTTTCGGAGCATGGATACATGGAACACTGGATGAACACCTGATAGACTAGGTGGCAAAGCAAGTTCATAAGCCACCTCTCAAATCTTCTTAAGTATCTCAAAAGGCCCAATATACCGAGAGATCAACTTGCCCTTCTTCCCGAACCGTAACACACCCTTCATGGGTGAAATTGAGCAGAACCTTCTCTCCAACCATATAAACAACATCACGAACCTTCCTTTTGGCATAACTCTTCTGTCTAGACTGCGCCGTGCGAAGCCGTTCCTGAATCACTTTGACCTTCTCTAAAGCATCCTGAACCAAGTCAGTACCCAATAGCCTAGCCTCACCCAGCTCAAACCAGCCCACCGGGGACCGGCATCGTCTCCCATACAAAGCCTCATACGGAGCCATCTGAATGCTTGACTGGTAGCTATTATTATAAGCAAACTATGCGAGTGGTAGAAATTGATCACATGAACCCCCGAAATAAATGACACAAGCGCGTAGCATATCCTCTAATATCTAAATAGTGCGTTCGGACTGTCCATCCGTCTGAGGATGAAATATTGTACTCAACTGAACCTGTGTGTCCAATTCTCGCTGCACTGCTCTCCAAAACTGTGATGTTAACTGCGTGCCCCGATCTAGAATGATGGACACTGGTACACCGTGTAGGCGAACAATCTCGCGGATATAAATCTCAGCCAACCGCTCTGAAGAATAATTGCTACCAACTGAAATAAAATGCGCGGACTTAGTTGACCAATTTACAATCACCCAAACCACATCAAACTTCCTCAAAGTACGTGGAAGCCCAACTACGAAGTCCATGGTAATACGCTACCATTTCCACTCTGGAATTTCAAGTCTTTGAAGTAATCTTCCTGGTCTCTGATGCTCGTACTTTACCTGTTGACAATTTAAACATCGAGTTACAAACCCAACTATATCTTTCTTCATTCGCCTCTACCAATAGTGTTGCCTCAAATCCTGATACATTTTCACGGCACCTGGATGAATGGAGTACCGCGAACTGTGAGCTTCCTGGAGAATCAACTCACGCAAACCGTCTACATTAGGCATACATAGCCTGCCCTGCATCCGTAATACACCGTCATCTCCAATAGTGATTTCCTTGGCATCACCGTGCTGAACCGTGTCCTTAAGGACAAACAGATGTGGATCATCAAACTGGCGCTCTCTGATGCGATCATATAAAGAAGACCGAGAAACCACACAAGCCAAAACTCGATTCGGCTCGAAAACATACAATCTAATAAACTGGTTGGCCAAGGCCTGAACATCCAAGGCTAAAGGCCTCTCTGCTACCGGTAAGTATGCTAAGCTACCCAAACTCTCTGCCTTATAACTCAAGGCATCGGCCACTACATTGGCCTTTCCGGGATGATAGAGAATGGTGATATCATAATCCTTAAGCAACTCCAACCACCTTCGCTGCCGCAAATTAAGATCCTTCTGTTTGAACATATGTTATAGACTCCGGTGATAGGTATAAACCTCACAATGAACACCGTACAAATAGTGCCGCCAAATCTTCAAGGCATGAATAATAGCTGCTAACTCAAGGTCGTGGACTGAATAATTTTTCTCATGCACCTTTAACTGTCTGGATGCATAGGCAATCACTCTACCGTCTTGTATCAGCACTGCGCTGAGACCAATACGCGACGCGTCACAATACACAGCATAAGACTCTCAACCTGTAGGCAACACCAATATTGGAGCTGTAGTCAAAGCTGTTTTGAGCTTCTGAAAGCTCTCTTCATATTCATCCGACCACCTGAACGGAGCACCTTTTTGGGTCAATTTAGTCATATGTGATGTAATAGACGAGAAACCTTACACGAAGCGACGATAGTAACAGTCCAAGCCGAGAAAACTTTGAATCTCAGTAACTAAAGACGGCCTGGGCCAACTCTGAACTGCCTCTATTTTCTTCGGATCCACCTTAATCCCTTCACTGGACACTATGTGTCCCAAGAATGCCACCGAACTAAGCCAGAACTCACACTTAGAGAATTTGGCATAAAGTCTCTTCTCTCTCAATCTTTGTAATACAATACCCAAGTGTTGTGCATGCTCTTCCTGGCTACGTGAGTACACTAGGATATCATCAATAAATACTACGACAAATGAATCAAGATATGGATGGAATACATTATTCATCAAGTGCATAAATGTTGCTGGGGCGTTGGTTAGCCCAAAAGATATCACAAGAAATTCATAGTGGCCATAACGAGTTCTGAATGTCGTCGTTAGAATATCCGAATCCCGAATTTTCAACTGGTGATACCGAGATCTCAAATCAATTTTGGAGAACACCCTCGCTCCATGAAGCTGGTCAAATAAATCATCGATAAGCGGCAAAGGATATTTATTCTTAATTGTAACTTTGTTCAGTTTCATGTAATCAATGCACATCCGCATAGTACCATCTTTCTTTTTCACCAACAGAACCAGTGCATCCCAGGGTGACACACTAGGCCTAATAAACCCCTTTTTAAGGAATTCCTGAAGTTGCTCTTTCAATTCTTTTAACTCAGCTGGTGCCATACGATACAGAGGAATAGAAATGGGCTGAGTACTCTACACCAAGTCAATACCAAAATCAATATCCCTGTCGGGTAGCATACCCGGCAGGTCTACAGGAAATACATCCGGAAAGTCTCGCACGATCGATACTGAATTAATAATAGGAGTATCTGCATCAACATCTCTTACAAAGGCCAAATATGACAAACATCCCTTTCCAGTTATACGTTTGGGCCTTCAAATAAGAAATTACCCTGCTAGGAACAAAATCTAGTGAACCTCTCCATTCAACCTTTGGCAACCCCGGCATCGTCAACGTCACGGTTTTCGCGTGACAGTCCAGAATAGCACGACATGGAGACAACCAATCCATACACAGGATTACATCGAAATCAACCATACCAAGTAATAAGAGATCAACTATAGTCTCTAGTTCCCCAATAGTTACCACAAACGACCGATACACACGGTCCACAGTAATAATATTGCCCACCTGTGTAGACACACAAACAGGTGAAACTAAGGACTTACAGGGCATGTCCAGATAATGAGAAAAGTACGATGATATATATGAATAAGTGGATCCAGGGTCAAATAATATAGAAGTCTCCTTGTGGCACACTGAAACAATACATGTGATCACTGCATCTGAAGCAACAACATCTTGCATGGCAGGAAAAGCATAGAATCAGGCATGACCGCCACCTGACCAGCCTCCGCCTCTTGGGTGACCCCTAGCTGCCTGACCCCCACCCCGAGCTGGCTGGACAAGTGGTGTAACTGTTGGTGCTGGTGCCGTTGGTCGAGAACTTTGATGTAGAGCCCCACTCAACAGCATAGGATAATCTCTCTTGAAATGACCCAATTCTCCGCACTAGAAACAACCCCTCCTCTGACGGAACTGTTGCTCCTGATAACCCGAGGAATTACTTGTATAAGCCTGAGCGGACGAGGCATGAAGAGAACTCTGCGCGGGTAGTGCACTGAATGAAGACTGGCCTGAGTGAGCACTGTAAGAACCGTGGCTAGCTAATGCACCATGATAAGCTGGATGAGTCGCCTGAGCGTGTATGAAAGAACGACCCTTACCGCGGTAAAACTGACCCCAAAAAGGAACACCGCTGAAATCACCTGAACTACGAGGCCTCTTAGACTCCTCTCAACCCTCTCCTGACTGCGAACCATATCAATTTGACGAGCAATGTCGACCACCTCATCGAAAGTGGCACCAGACTCTCTCTCTCTAGTCATGAGTAATCATAGCTGAAAAGTGAGGCCATCTATGAATCTCCTGATCCTTTCTCTATCTGTGGGAATCAACCAGATAGTATGACGGGCCAACTCTGAAAATCTCATCTCATACTGCGTCACAGACATATCACCCTGACGAAGCTGCTCGAACTGTCTGTGCAGCTCCTCTCTGCGGGACTGAGGCATGAACTTCTCCAGGAATAGACCGAAGAACTACTGCCAGGTAAGGGGTGTTACACCGACCGGCCTATGCCTCTCGTAAACCTCCCACTATTTGAAGGCAGCCCCAGAAAACTAAAAAGTAGTGAACAAGACCCCACTAGTCTCCAGAATACCCGTTGTCCGAAGCATCCGTTGACACCTATCCAGAAAACCCTAAGCATCCTCTGACTCAGTACCACTGAATTGTGGAGGTCAAAGCCTCTCAAATCTCCCAATTCTCCTATGCTCATCGTCTGCCATAACAGGAACTACCGGGGCCTGAGCAGCTATAGCCGGCTGGGCTGGTAGTGCTCCTGGTATCTGAAGTCCATGTACTACCTGGTCTGGAGTACGGGCAATAGGGGTATGAGTACCTCCCCCGGCCTGAGAAGTGGCAGGTATGGCCTGAGACGAAACCACCTGAGCAAGACCAGTACAAACTGTCAATATATGGGCCAGAGCCTCCTGAAGGCCTGGAATCACAATAAGTGTAGTTGGTGCCTGAGCTGGTCCCACCGACTCAAATGTATCCGGAATCTGTTCCCGAGTTGGAGCAACTGGTTGCACTATAGGTGCTGCTCCAACTGCTGCACGAGCTATACCTCGACCTCTACCACGACCCCGGCCTCTTGCGGCCCTAACTGGTAGCACTGGTGACTGGTCGTCCGATCCGGTAATACGTATCCTCACCATCTGTGAGAGAATAGAATAACAGAAATTTAGTTTCCGGAATCAGCAAATTCGCACCACAGAATACAGGAAAGTGAAATTTTTCTTAAGGATTCTGCAACCTCTCGCAGATAAGTACAGATGTCTCTGTACCGATCTGCAAGACTCTACGAAACCTGCTCATGACTCGTGAGACCTATGTAACCTAGGCTCTGGTAATAAAGTGTCATGACCTAAAAATCTTACCCGTCGTGATGGCGCCTATCTTAATACTAGGCAAGCCGACAATCTCAATAAACTCCCATAGTTTCTTAAATTTGAGAACATAATGATTAAATTTAGCGGAATAAATCTCACAAGTACAAATATAAATACTCTCAAAACCTGGTGTCACTAAGTACATGAGCATCTAATATGAATACAAGTCAGAAAAATATGATCTATAATAGTCTAAGACCAAATACAGTAAACAAGGAGATAGGGAAGAAGAGACAAGGTCTGCGAAATACGGCAACTACCTCAAAATCTCTGGAAAATCAACTGCACGAAAGAATCAACACCCGCTATGTGCGGGAACACCTGGATCTGCACACGAAGTGCAGGGTATAGTATGAGTACAACCAACTCAGCAAGTAAAAATAATAAATAAGAAATTGAAGATAGTGACGAGCTACACAGTTATAGTTTATTTCCAGTAATTCGAGCAAAGAATAGACATGCTTTCAGATCCAGCAGTTTAAGTCAAATCAGTTTTATAAAGTTTACGTTCATGTAATTCGGATATAAAATCTTTCAGAGAATTTCAAAACAATGACAGATAACAACTAAGTGCAACAACAAATGAAAAGCAAGTACAGCCTCTCAGGACAACAATCACTCACTGGGCTCCCAGCCCTCAACACTCACACTCAATGGGTACCCATGCTCACTGGGGGTGTACAGACTCCAGAGGGGCTCCTACAGCCCAAGCGCTATAATCCGTACGGACAACTCACGTGCTATAATAACATGCACAGATAACTCACGTGCTGCACGGACAACTCACATGCTATAATATCCATACCTCACCGACCGGCCCTCGGCCTCACTCAGTCATCAACCTCTCTAGTCTCTCGGGCTCTCGAAAATCACAAAGATCAGCCCAAATAAAGATAACATAGTGTATCAACAAAAATCAAGAAATCCTGAGGTATGATACGCAGGTAAAATCATGACTGAGTACAAGACAACAATTAGTAAATAATTCAACAAGTACACGATCTCTGCGGGTCCCAACAGTACTATCACATAGCCTAAGCATGATTTACAGTCAAGTTTCTTTAACACATAGAGAGCATATAGTTAACAACAAGTTATTCAACTTTACAGTTTCACGGGACGGACCAAGTCACAATCTCCTCGGTGCACGCCCACACGCCCGTCACCTAGCATGTACGTCACCTCCAAAATAATCACATGACACAAAAATTCGGGGTTTCGTACCCTCAGGACCATTTTTAAAACTATTACTTAACTCAAACCGTGAAATTCTTATTCCGTTAAGCCTTTGCCTCGTGAATTAGCCTCCAAATGCCTCGAATCTAGCCACAAATAATTCAATTCAGTCAATAAAATTTAAGGAATTAATTTTATAAGAAAATGCTAATTTTTTATAAAAATTTGAAATTTAGCTCAAAAATCGCCCGTGGGGCCCATGTCTCGGAACCCGACAACCCATTTAATTACGACTCCAACCATACCAGTTTCACTCAAATCTGACTCCGAATCGACACCGAAATCTCAAAAATTCGTTTCTATGAGACTTCTAAAATTTTTCCAAATATCAATCTCAAAACACTAATTAAATGGTGAAAACAATGATATATTCATGTATATTGACCAAATCCGAGTTAGAATCACTTATCCCAATATTTTTCTTGAAAATCTATCAAAAATTGCCTCTCCTCAAGCTCCAATTTGTCAAAAATGGCGAATGAGACGAAGTCCCCTGCTATATAATTCTGTCCAGGCAACCCTCGGTCCTGCCTCATTCTTGGCCCTCGATCCTGGGACTTGATCCTGATCCTCGATCCTGGGCCTCGATCTTGGCCCTCGATCCTGGCCCTCGATCCTGAGCCTCGATCCTGGCCCTCGATCCTGCCCTTCGATCATGGCCCTCGATCCTGGCCTTGGATCCTGGCCTTCGATCATGGTCCTCGATCCTGGCTTTCAATCATAGCCCTCGATCCCCGGCTCGATTTCTGGGCTCCCCGAATTTCCAGCAGAAGAAAAATTGCAGCAGTTATTTTAGTCCAACTTTTGATCCGTTAACCATCCGAAACTCACCCGAGGCCCTCGATACCTCAACCAAATATACCAACAAGTCCTAAAACATCATACGAACTTATTTAAAACCTCAAATCACATAAAACGATGCTAAAACCACGAATCACATCTCAATTCAAGCTTAATAAAATTTAATAATTTCAAACTTCTACATTCGATGTGAAAACCTATCAAATCAAGTCCGATTGACCTCAAATTTTGCACATAAGTCATAAATAACATAACTGAGCTATGAAAATCTTCGGAACTGGATTCTGACCCCGATATCAAAAAGTCAACTCCTCAGTCAAACTTTCAAATAAATTTTCGGACACGCTCCTAAGTCCAAAATCACCATACGGAGATATTGAAATCATCAAAATTTAAATCCGAGGTCGTTTACACATAAGTCCACATCCGGTCAACTTTTCTAACTTAAATTTTAAATTATGAGACTAAGTGTCTCATTTTACTCCGAATTCCTTCCGGGCCCGAACCAACTAACCCGATAAGTCATAAAATAACTGAAAAGTATAAATTGAGCAGTAAATAGGAGGAACGGGGTTATAATACTCAAAACGACCGGCCGAATCGTTACATAAAGTTTAAATCTTGGATCCGCCTCTCGAAAGCAAAATAATAAGTAAGAGAAGAAGACATGCAAAGAGAAGCATCAACAACAAGATATAATAAGAAAATCGAAGCAGAAGGAACATCAAGTGGTAATAAAAGTCTAAGTAGAAGAAATTAATAGTATTACTGATACGGAAATATAATACGCTTGACTACCTACTATCCTTCAACTCTAATTATCAACCTCCACACCCTCATGTCCAACGTCATGTCCTCGGTAGGTTGAAGATGTGCGATATCCTTTCTAATTATCTCTCCCCAATACTTCTTAGGCCTACCTTTACCCCTGCTAGTGCCTTCTTATTATTTGTTCTTGTAATTTATGCTTGTAGTTCAATCAATTTTGGATAAAGGTCCCATCATCTAAAACCTTGAGATATAATCTCGAGATATGTTCACAAAAATATTGGATGATTACACTTCACCAAATACTTAATTCCCAAACCTTGATGGGAATTAATATGATAGCTATTTTCTTTAGAAAAGGACAACCAAACATCACTTTGTAATATGTACCTATTAGTAAAATATTTTCTTGATCAAAGAAAAATCGCGTGCAAATCAATCCAGATTCAAATATTCTACTTGAAGCTTAATTTTGTTTATTGAAGCAAAGAAACTATACTCAGCTTATTTTAATACAAAATTTAAGTGAAGAGTTGACTGTTGAAAAGCCCTCATTGCTTAGTTTGCAGATCCAATCCCCTTCTATATCTATATTTATTATAAAAACACAAATATTAGAATATTAAATATTGATCGAGGAAAATATTCTCAAAATATTGACGGACCTTTATGCCCTTGCAAAATTAAATCATTCGTTCAAAGAACTAACTTGATTTGGGTAGAACAGGGAATATTGAAATTTTAAAATCAACTAAGGTTTTATCTCTATGGATACTTTTTCGCTGTGGGACTCTAAATTTGAATAGGAGTAGTGTTTTGGTTATACATTGTCAATTTGAAGAGAAATACATTACGTTATCTATGCTATAACTTTTTGTGCTTTTATATTGTTAGCATATGGTGTGGCTACTGGATAATAAACCTCTTAGAATGAATTTTTCTTATAGTATTTCTTTTCTACTATCTAACTTTTATATATGCTATCTTGTAGTTATTGTGATTAGTATTCTTGGAAAAAATTTCAAAAGTTTGACTCTTAGTTAACAAGGTAAGTTTAATCTCTTTTCATTTATTTTCTTCACTTCTACGGTGTTTAATAATTTCATGTGATAAGTACTATTTGCTTATACATGTTCATGTATTGTTAGATTTATACATGATACAATATTTTTCATTGGTTTAGATATGTAATTGTATTTTGTATATCGATATGTGATACTATGTTTAAATAGAGATTGATATTTTGTCGTGAGTTTCTTAGATTTTTCTTGTGTGTTTCTTCAATATGTTTCATTCGTTCCAAATTAAACATATTAATTTTGACTGAATTAATTTTATGTCTCATAATACGGACTTTAGTTTAGGCATCTTCTACACCTATGACACCAAATTCTAAATATTCTTTGATCAGCCGTACTTTATACATTATTTTTATGAGTTGAGAATATAATATATAGATTTTTAAGGTTAATCTTAGATATCGTCTATAATTGATCAAGGGAAAATAATGAGAAAAGAATATAATGGAATCTTTTATGAGGCGTGGAATGTTTAAAGTGCGAAATTTTGATCAATAAAAATATTCATGAAATTTAATGATTACAAGTTCCTAATGTTACATCGTCATATTTTTTTTTCAATTGTTGATTTTGCAACGTCTTCTTTTAAAACAACTTTAGTTTTTGTTTGAAAACTCGATTTTGTGTTTTCTGTAAGTTTTTAACCCTTTTTAATAACAATAAGATCTAGAAGAGAAATAAGTTTTTCCACCATAATCTTTTGTTTAAACAAGAATTTCAGGGGAACATTAGATGGTCGTATTACTGTACTCCTAATCTAAAGTATCTCTAGACCAACATCTCAATTGTTTTCCTTTAGCATATTATTGAGGCATTCTTACAGTTTGTTAACTATCTATATCTATATATATTATTATAAATATTTCACGTTAAATGTTAAAGAACTATAATATTTCCGAAATATTGATTGACCTGTACACCCATTTGTCTTATTCTACCATGTTTCTATTGGTTTTTTGTTAATTAAAAAAATATCATATTTAAAAATAGAGTTTTAAACAAATACTATTTCTGGATTTCGATCCCGTTCTAATTAAACAACTACTACAATCATGAAAGTAGAATTTCAAACCTTTGTGGTGAATTATGTCTAAGTTTGCTGATAATTCCAACATTGTAATGTAAAGTCAAGTTAATTCCTAGAAGAATTCATATCCATAGTAGTTGTCTAGTTGAATTAGAGTTACTTTAGAGTTAGATAAAGTACGCACCTGAATAGGACACAAGTCACGCAATACTTTACACCAAATAACATAAAAGATTTAAACTATCCAACAATTGAAAGCTTAACTATTATTATTATTATTATTATTATTATTATTATTATTATTATTATTATTATTATAATTATTATTATTATTATTATTATTATTATTATTATTATTATTATTATAAAACTACAAATTTTCAAGGCAAAATAAAGATTATTGATTGACATCGACATGCAATTATTAAACAGATTGAATATTTACGTGCAATACATGTTCATAAAGACTAATTTTATTATAAAAGTACGAATATAAATGTTGGTATATGAAAATATCCATAAAAGCACGAATATAAATGTTGGTATATGAAAATATCCTTAAATAATTGAAGTTTAATTCTACCGGCGAAGGCCATAATTGTCATTACAATGAAGAGTTCTATTAAATAGGGAGTTATCCGAGTAAAACATAAAGTTTGTAAAGAGTCCTTATCAAACTGCACGTTATTGTTCCCTTGAAACATTAGGCCTAGAAATGCAAGACCTACTATTTGTTTAATTTCATTAAAAAGACGCACTTTAATCAAGTACATACTCCTCTTTCCACCGAAATATGTCTAATAAAATATGTACTTTCAAATAAGAATCAGGATTATCATCTATCAAAAGGAATTAGATAGATTTTCATGGAGTTAATAAAAAAAAAGACCTATTCTAAGCTTTTACTGTCAATTATTTTCTTTGCTTCTAATAATTTGCAAACTACAAGGTTATACACAATACAATGGTAGAATGAATTCAAATAGTGTAATATACAAAACGTTACCAATTATACCATGGACGACAATCGTGAAGCGCAAAAAACTTGGTACTTACTTGATTCGAAAAAGAAATATAAAGACAAACGTAACTTTCATTGTCTATTAGAATAGAATATGCAATTTCATCTATTGTTGAATTTCTATAAAATAAAAAAGTTATATACAAAACTATCCTCAAAATATTGATCAATTGTTATTCAATATCGGATAAAATTATAATATTTAAATTTACCTAATTTTAAATTCAACTAAAATTGCGCCTAACTTTAGTGAATCAGCAGTGGACTAAATTCAACAATAGTCCTATTCAATTCGAAATGTAAGATTCTATTCCACAGACAATTTTTTACATTAAACAAGTTAGGATTGCATTAAATAACTATATGTACATGCTAATAACTACTATAAAGAATCGGATTCCGTTAGCTTTTAAAGATTCTTTTTTGTCTTGTAACTTGGTAAATCATTGTTACGTTAACAATTTATTGATAACTTGAAATTTTACTTGGAAAGACTTGAAAATTTGTTGTTATGTCAGAAAGTACTTACAAGGCTCTAAGACAAGTTCCAATTAAAAAAAGGAATTAAAACAAAGAACTTGCTTTTGGGATTACTTTATCCTATTAGTTGTTAATTTTTTTTTACCGTTTAAGCAAATTTTATAAAAGTACTAAGTAATTGTTTTTCATAAAAACGAGAATCAAACAAAGAGACGGCATTAGTCATCTAACCGCAATTGTGGACGCGTTCTTGCAGAATACAGATTGTTTGACTTCGTCATTCAACTTAATGTAACTAGAAATTTTAAACTAGACTACCTCTTTTTAGATAGTTGTCAATAAGATTTGTTTCTAAATTGTAAATCAATTTCAATATTGGAAACCTATTAAAATTAATCAATTCAACATTGTCATTACTAAATCTTAATCTAAAATTGACTTCCGTAACATGAATCATTAAGGCAAAACTAAAGTTAATTTTTTCATCACAAAAATATATATTAAGTAGCGTTGTATTCTTAACATGATTTAACAACTTTAATCTCAAACTACGTGATTTCAAAATGTTTTGTTTCATTTTGTCTTTTGATTGAGTCAAACATATATTAATGAGTTTGTTTACACTATATGTATATTTTGTTATTTGTTTTAAGGAACAAATTATTAAATAATTTTAGAATATATATGCACTTGAAAGCTTTTTACTTTTGGTTTGCGTTATAATATTTAACAAAAGATATTCGTGCATACAATGTCAAGTGATTAAAATGGCCTTAAAAATAAATTTTACTTTGGACAAAATAGTCAATTAATTGTTTTCCTAATATTTAGTGCTTTGAAATAATTTAGGATTTGAAATCAATTAAATCTTTTTTATTTGACTACGTAGAAAATTATAATCTAGGCTTTTGATATCAATTATGAAAAGATAAAAATAGAGTTGTATCACAGCTAAAATTTATTTCTTCGTGAATTTAGAATTGAAAAAAGTTTGAGCAGGAAGGGGTCTATAAAAAAACTACTAAAAGCTTGGGATGCCTCTCGGCCTTGGCAAAACTAGCTCCTCAGTTTATTGCATAAACCTATCATATGTTTATTTTTCCTAAGGTAACAGAAGTTAGTTTAGTAAGAGATCGAAGGAACCAAAGAAAAGAGTATGTAAGGGACATTGTCTAGATCTTGCTTTGTTTCAGCGGGCTCCAACCATGACTAAATATTAATTGCTATTAACTGTCACCGAATCAACTGACTGCTCGTTGTTGAATGAATTATTTTGAGATTTTAGAACTATATGCTAACATGTGTGAAGTGAAAAAGGTAATGATTTTTTATATAATGAGAAAGCTGGCTTTAGAACATTTTTTCTTAAGGTAACTTTGAATTTTTTATTTATTTATTTTGGGTAGTCCTACATTCTTTTTTCTTGCAGGTTAGTATTACTATCATAAAATTATGGGATACTTTACCAAGTTGATTAAGAAGAAATTAAGAAAAGAAAATAGACTTTTGCTAAAGAGACAATCTATGTAAGCCAAGAGGGCCTTGGGCAGCCAACACCAGTTAAGCACCGAGATTGATTAATCTTTCTTAGTGACATTAATATCTCACGGCTGTTGTCACGACCCAATTTCACCTATAGGTCATGATGGCGCCCAACACTATAGCTAGACAAGTCAACTAATAAATTAAATATATATCGATAAAATTTAAATCCAAAAAAAATAATAAGATACCAAATTCTACCAATGTGTGTGCCAATACCTGGTGTCACAAGTGTATGAACATCTAGTAGATTATACAAAAATCCAAATACTGTCTGAAATGAAAATAGACAGAATTAAAAATACAAGAAGAGGCACTGGTAGCTGCAGGACGGCTCAGAAAGGCAGCTCACCACTATGCCCCTGGATAACGAGGATGTGCTATGATAGGTTCTCCACTAGTATCTGTCTCAGATCCTGCACAAAAAGTGCAGCAAGTGTAGCATGAGTACGTAAACAACGTGTACCCAGTAAGTATCAAGCCTAATCTCGAAGTGGTAAAGACGAGATGACCGATTTTGACCCTCACTAAGGGTCAACAATAATAAATGAAATAAATTATAATTATTCAAATCGGCATGATTCACAGAGTTAACAATAATTTTATTCATTTAGCAGAAATAATAAAAATCCTTCAAATGCAACAATTTCCAATCTATTAATTAAATCCTTCAATTTTAATAATAATTCTAATTTATCAAATAGCTATACAAGCTGCAATTCAATTCAATAAATTTTCAATTTATCAAATAGCTTTACAAGCTGCAATAAACTGTCAAAGTATTGTGAAATTTTCTTTTTTATTATCAAGCACGATTTCTGCCGAGGTCGTACGACCCGGTCCAAAGTTTCGTGTACACTGCCGAGGGACGTGCGGCACGATCCATAGATGCATCTATCCTGCTGAGGCGTTCGGCCCGCTCCACAAGAAAGGGGAACATTTTCTTATGTACCTCCGGAATGAGAGTATATTTGTTATAAGATATATTCAAGAGGAAGAACAATTTCTCTTAATAATTAATTAATTTAAACAGAAAAATCAAGTATATGAGATTTTCATCCTTAAATGATGTTTAACCCTTTTTAGAAATTCTTTTACTAATTTGATATGATTTAGGCAATTTCAGTTGTCAATAAGATTACAAATATTTCAGGTATAGCATGCTTTTGGGTCCTAGACTACCCGGACTTAAACATAATAATAGTTATGCACGGACTCTCGTCACCTCGTGCGTACGTTGCCCCCACAAATAGGAGCACATAATCAATTATAATTTTAATCACCTATGAGGTAATTTCCCCTTCACAAGATTAGACAAGAGACTTACCTCGTCTTGCTCCAATTTAATCCAATAGAAGGCCTTTTTCACGATTATCCAACTCTATCTAGCTCGAATCTAGCTAAAATAATTCGATATAATCACTAAATATTATAGGAATCAATTCTAAAAATTTGTCTGTGGGGTCCACGTCTCGAAATCCGGCGAAAGTTAGGAAATCTGATAACCCATTCAATTACGAGTCCAACCATACTAATTTCACTCAAATCCGACTCCGAATCTCAAAAATTCGTTTCTATGAGATTTCTAAAAATTTTCCAAATTTTAATTTCAAAACACTAATTAAATGTAATGACCCGGCTGGTCGTTTTGAGAATTAGAGCCTCGATCCCCTAATATCTGCTTTCCCCATATTTGTTTCTACTTTTGGGATTTGCCGGAGTGATTGGTTATGGAATTCGGGGAGTTTTGGGACACTTAGTCCCTAGTTGTGAGTTTAAGCCTTAGAAATTGGACCGTAGTCGGAACTGTATGAAGACGGATCTGGAATGGAATTCCATCAACTCCGTTAGCTCCGTTGAGTGATTTTGAGTTTAGGAGCGCCTCCATAATATGTTTTGGAGGCCTGTATTAGATTTAGGCTTAAATTGGCGAAAGTTAGATTTTCGGCGATTTCGACCGATAGTGAAAATTTTGATATCGAGCTCGAAATGAATTTCCAAAAGTGGTTGTAGGTTCGTAGTATCATTTGTGACCTGTGAGTAAAATTTGAGGTAATTCAGACTAGATTTGACGTGGTTCGGCGTCATTTGTAGAATTTGAAAATTTTTAAGTTCTAAGGCTTGAATCCGTGCTTAATTCATGATTTTTGATGTTGTTCGATGTAGTTTGAAGGCTCTACTAAGTTCGTATAGTGTTATAGGATTGGTTGAGGTCCCGAGGGCCTCGGGTGTGTTTCGGATGCTTAACGGAATGAAATTGGACTTAGGAAAAATCTGGTGCTTATTGCTAGTTCTGCTGTAATCGCACCTGCGTAAGGCTGCCCGCAGGTGCGAGCAAATTGGCGCAGAAGCGGAGTTGGGTGGATTGGTCATGGGTCGTTGGTGCGTGGAAAAAGGCCGCATCTGCGATGCCCGCAAATGCGCAAGGTTGTTCGCAAGTGCACAAGGTATGTAGAAGCGGAAGGGATTTCCGCAGGCGCGCACGCGCAGGTGCGGCCCTTTCGTCACTGGTGCGAAGGCAGATGGGGCCAGTGAATTGCGCAGATGCGTACATTTTCCGCACAAACGCACCCGCAGGTGCGAGCCCAGGTTCCGCAGGTGCGGAAATACTTGGGCAGTGGTTAAAACCGAAGGGCTTCGTGATTTTTGTCATTTTTGACTTTGCAAACTCGGTTTAGGGCGATATTTGAGAGCATTTTGAGGTATTTCTTGAGGTAAGTCCCTTGTGCTTATTTTTGATCAATAATCTTGCTTTGCCATGTATATTCCCACCTAGTTAGTGTGTATTTAAGGTGGAAATTGAAAGTTTGATTTGTGGATTTGGAGGATCATTTGGTGTCGGATTTTAGTAAATTTGATATGGTTAGACTCGTGAGTGAATAGGCTTTCATATTTTATAACTTTTACCCGATTCCGAGACATGGGCCCCATAGGTAATTTTTGAATTAATATCGGAATTTTCGTTAAAATGTTGATTTCGTTAATTAGATGAGTCTATTATTGTTGTATTTATGATATGTTATTGCTTTTGGCTAGATTTGGGCCATTCAGAGCCAGATATTTATGGGAAAAGCATTGTGACCGATTGATTAAGCTTGGTTCGAGGTAAGTGGCTTGCCTAACTTTGTGTGGGGGAAATCCCCTTAAGATTTGGAACTATTGTACTAAGTGAGCGCCGTATACGTAAGGTGACGAGTACATATACGGGCTAGTTGTGAAAAAATTCGATTTCCTTACTGAGCAGCAATATGTTTTCCTGTTATTTTTAGTTATACCATTTTTATAGTATTAATCTATTTTTATTCTTAATTGAGTTATTCCAATATGTGTAGCTATCATGTTTAGTCTAATACAATATGTCTACGTGTCTTAATTATTTATGTAAATTATGTGCAGCATGCTTAATGAATTTCCTGCTTCTTCCCTAACTGGTACTTAGTCTAAATTGTGAGAATTTCGTGATGTAGTTGTATTACTATCATTCACACTGCATATTTACTTTGGGACTGCGGAACGATATTTTGGGAGATCCCCCTGTACTGCATATTTTCTTTGGGACTACGGAACGGTATTCCGGGAGATCCACCTGCACATTTATTTTGGGACTACGGAACAGTATTCCGGGAGATCCCCCCTGCACATTTATTTTGGGACTACGGAACGGTATTTCGGAAGATCCCCCTGTACATTTACGTTTGGGACTACGAGACGGTATCTCGGGAGATCCCCTGTTTTGTTTCTGTATACTGAGCTGTTACCTTCTATGACTTCATTGTTGTTAAATTTCAGCCTTTATTTTATTGCGGTATTACACTATATATTATTTTTATTATATATTTGCCAGTAGGGCCCTGACCTGACCTCGTCACTGCTCGTCCGAGGTTAGGCTTGGCACTTACTGGGTATCGATTGTGGTGTACTCATGCTACTCTCTGCACATATCTTTCGTGTGCAGATCTAGGTGCACCTTATCAGCCACACTATCAGTGAGCGAGACAGCTTTGGAGACTTCAAGGTATATCTGCCACGTCCGCAGACCTCAGAGTCCCCTTCTACTCTTTCTCATGTCCCTTATCTTCTGTATTTTTCCTTGTTAGATTCTGATGTATAGAGACACTAGATTTTTTCTTCTGTAGTATGTGATTCACGATGTTCCGAGTTTTGGGCTTTGTTGTGTATTTTTGAGTAGTTGGTTAAATTTATATTTTTATTTCATTATTTCGCAAAAATGTTAGGCTTACCTAGTTGTAGAGACTAGGTGCCATCAAGAAGTCACACGGAGGGAAAATTGGATTGTATCAAGTTGGTATCAGAGCTCTAGGTTCATAGGTGTCGTGAGTCACAAATCGGTTTTGTAGAGTCTCGCGGATCGGTACGGAGATATCTATACTTATCTTCGGGAGGCTATGAAACTGTTAGGAATATTTCACTACTATGATTCCTTGTCATGCGAAAATTGTTGACTTCAAAGATTCTAAACTTCTGTATTCTATTCTCTTACAGATGGTGAGGACACGTACAAGCAGATTTGATGACCAGGTACCCGCGCCCCCTGCTAGAGCCGCGAGAGGCTGGGGCCGATGTAGAGGCCGAGGACGTCCCCGTGGTGCAGCCAGAGCACCTACACGAGCTGCTATAGAGGAGCCCCCAGTAGCTCAAGCTGGAGGGCAGACACCTGAGATACTTGTTGCTGCACCAGCCCTCCAGGAGACTCTAGCCCAGTTTCTGAGCATGTTCAGCACCTTAGCTCAGGTTGGATTGATTCCACTTGTTCCTACCACATCTCAGGCCGGGGGAAGAGCAAAGACCCCCGTCGCCGGTACTCCAGAGCAGCGGGTTCAGGTTGACCAAGTTCCAGAGATTGTACCAATATAGCTGGTAGCTCCAGCTCAGCCTGAGGTTAGGGCAGCAGCTTCTGAGGCGGAGCAGCTCAGACTTGAGATGTACAAGAAGTACCACCCACCTACTTTCAGCAGATTGGCTTACAGATGATGCTCAGGATTTTCTAGAGGAGTGTCATCGTATTCTCCATACTATGGGCATAGCGGAGACGAGCGGGGTATCTTTTACCACATTCCAACTTAGAGGAGCAGCCTATCAGTGGTGGTATGCTTATGAGTTGAGTAGTCCGGCTGAGGCAGCTTCACTTACATGGACTCAGTTCTCGGACATGTTTTTGAGAGAGTATGTCCCTCAGAGCCTCAGGGACTCATAGCGCGCGGAGTTTGAGCAGCTGTGCCAGGGTGCTATGACTGTGTCAGAGTATGCAGTTCGTTTCAGTAATTTGGCCCGACATGCACCGGCCTTAGTTGCCACAGTTCGAGAGAGGGTTCGACGATTTATTGAGGGTCTCTGTCCTAGCATCCGGAGTAGTATGGCCAGGGAATTGGGGATGGATATTTCTTATCAGCAGGTTGTGGGTATTGCTAGGAGATTCGAGGGCATGTTTGCCCGGGATAGAGAGGAGAGGGAGGCCAAGAGGTCTCGAGAGGCTGGTTATTATTCCGGAGCTCGTGCCCTAGCAGCTCGCCATGGTAGAGGTAATGTGAGCCGCCCCGTTCATTCAGCTCTTCCAGCCTACAGCGGTGTTCCAGCTCCTTCTAGACCCCATGAGCCTTATTATGCACCGCCAGTATCTAGTGTGCCTCCTGCACGGGGTGTTCCTAGCGGCCAGTCCAACAGACTTGGCCCGAGCCAATCACAATAGACACGCCCTCCCAGAGCTTGTTTTGAGTGTGGTGACACTCGCCACATGGTGAGGGATTGCCCCAAGATTAGGAGGGGTGCACCTCCACAGACTTTTCAGCCACAACGTGCTCCACCGGGTCCTCAGGCTATGATTACAGCACCAGCTGCCACCCCACCTGCATAACCAGGTCGAGGTGGAGGTCGGGGAGGTAGAGGTCGCCCTAGAGGGGGAGACTAGGCCAGATATTATGCATTTCCTTCTCGTACAGAGGCAGTTGCTTCTGATTCTGTCATTACAGGTATTGTTCCGGTCTGTCATAGAGATGCGTTGGTATTATTTGACCTAAACTCTACATATTCTTATGTGTCCTCTTAATTTGCTCCGTATTTGGGCATATCTCAGGATTCTTTGAGTTCCCCTATTTATGTATCTACTCATGTGGGAGATTCTCTTGTTGTGGACCGCGTGTATCAGTCATGTTTGATTGCTCTTAGTTGTTTTGAGACCAGAGCCAATTTATTATTGCTCAACATGGTGGACTTTGATATTATTTTGGGCATGGACTGGTTGTTGCCCCATTATGCTATTCTTGATTGTCACACTAAAACCGTGACACTGGCTATGCCAGGTTTACCGCAATTAGAGTGGAGAGGTACCTTAGAGTATACTCCCAGCATAGTTATTTCTTTTCTTAAAGCTCAACGAATGGTTGAGAAGGGGTGTGACGCTTATCTAGCTTATGTGAGAGAAGTCAGTATTGATACCCCTACAGTTGAGTCAGTTCCAGTAGTGAGGGACTTTCGAGATGTGTTTCTAGCTGATCTTCCGGACATGCCACCCGACAGAGATATTGATTTTGGCATTGATTTGTTGCCGGGCACTCAGCCCATCTCTATTCCTCCATATCGTATGGCTCCTCCTGAATTGAAGGAGTTGAAAGAGCAGTTACAAGAATTGCTTGATAAAGGCTTCATTCGGCCTAGTGTGTCACCTTGGGGTGCCCCTGTCTTATTTGTGAAGAAGAAGGATGATTCTATGAGGATGTGTATTGATTACCGCCAGTTGAACAAAGTCACAGTGAAAAACAAGTATCCATTGCCTCGTATTGATGACTTATTTGATCAGTTACAGGGTGCCAGAGTGTTTTCCAAGATTGACTTACGTTCAGGTTATCATCAGTTAAAGATTCGGGAGCCGGATACCTCGAAGACTGCTTTCAGGACCAGATATGGTCACTATGAGTTTCCTGTGATGTCTTTTGGGCTGACCAATGCCCCAGCATCTTTTTTGCACTTGATGCACAGTGTGTTCTGGCCCTATCTTGACTCATTCATCATTGTGTTTATTGACGACATTCTGGTATACTCCCGGAGTCGGGAGGATCATGAGCAGCACCTGAGGACTGCACTTCAGACCTTGAGAGAAAAGAAGTTATATGCAAAATTTTCAAAGTGTGAGTTTTTGGCTAGACTCAATGGAATTCTTGGGTCATATAGTATCGAGTGAGGGGATCCAGGTGGATCCGAAGAAGATTAAAGCAGTGTAGAGCAGGCCCAGAACGTCCTCAGCTATAGAGATCCGAAGTTTTCTTGGTTTGGCGGGGTATTACTGTCGCTTTGTAGAGGGATTCTCATCTATTGCAGCACCTATGACCAGGATGACCCAGAAGGGTGCTCCGTTCAGGTGGATAGAGGAATGTGAGAAGAGATTTTAGAAGCTCAAGACAGCTTTGACTACAGCCCCAGTATTGGTATTACCTACAGGTTTGGGGTCTTATACTGTATATTGTGATGCATCGTGTATTGGTCTCAGCGTGGTGTTGATGCAGGATGGTAGGGTGATTGTCTACGCATCCAGATAGCTGAAGGTGCACGAAAAGAACTATCCTGTCCACGACCTTGAGTTGGAAGCTATTGTTCATGCCTTGAAGATATGGTGGCATTATTTGTACGGTGTTCCTTGTGAGATTTACACCGATCATCGGAGTTTGCAGCATCTGTTTAAGCAAAAAGATCTTAACTTACGTCAGCGGGGGTGGTTGGAGCTACTTAAGGATTATGATATCACTATTTTGTACCACCCTGGGAAGGCCAATGTGGTGGCCGATGCTTTGAGTCACCGGGGCAGAGAGTTTGGAGAGTTTAGCATATCTACCAGCAGCAGAGAGTCCATTGGCGTTGGATGTTCAGGCCTTTGCCAGCCAGTTTGTGAGATTGAATATTTCTGAGCCGAATCAAGTATTGGCTTGTGTGGTCTCTCGGTCTTCTCTTTATGATCGTATCAGGGAGCGTCAGTATGATGATCCCCATCTGCTTGTCCTTAAGGACACGGTCCAACACGGTGATGCTAAGGAAGGTTACTATTGGAGATGATGGTGCATTGAGGATGCAGGGCAGGCTATGTGTGCCCAATGTAGATGGTTTGCGTGAGTTGATTCTTCAGGAGGCTCATAGTTCGCGGTACTCTATTCATCCGGGTGCCTCAAAAATGTATCAAGACTTGAAACAACATTATTGGTAGATGAGAATGAAGAAGAACATAGTAGAGTTTGTGGCTCGATGTCTGAATTACCAGCAGGTAAAATATGAGTATCAACGACCAGGTGGATTGCTTCAGAAGTTAGAGATTCCGGAGTGAAAATGAGAGAGAATCACTATGGATTTCGTTGTTGGACTCCCACGGACTCAACGGAGGTTTGATGCAGTTTGGGTGATTGTGGATAGGTTGACTAACTCGGCTCATTTCATTCCTGTGATGACTACCTATTCTTCCGAGCAGCTAGCTCGAATCTACATCTGTGAGATCGTCAGGCTTTATGGCGTACCAGTATCTATTATCTCTGACCGGGGTACGCAGTTTACATCACGGTTCTGGAGAGTTGTACATCATGAGTTGGGTACTAGGGTTAAGTTGAGCACATCATTTCACCCTCAGACGGACGGGCAGTCCGAGTGCACTATTCGGATATTAGAGGATATGCTCTGTGCGTGTGTGATAGATTTTGGGGGTGCTTGGGACCAGCTCTTGCCACTTGCGGAGTTTACTTACAATAACAGTTATCAGTCCAGCATTCAGATGGCACCATATGAGGCTCTGTACGGTAGGCGGTGTCGGTCCCCAGTGGGTTGGTTCAAACCCGGTGAGGCCAGATTATTGGGTACAAACTTGGTTCAGGATGCCTTGGAAAAAGTGAAGGTGATTCAGGATAGACTTCGCACAGCCCAGTCCAGACAGAAGAGTTATGCGGACCGTAAGGTTCGCGATGTGGCATTCATGGTTGGAGAGCGAGTCTTGCTCCGAGTTTCGCCTATGAAGGGCGTTATGAGGTTTGGAAAGAAGGGCAAGCTGAGCCCAAGGTTCATTGGTCCATTTGAGGTGTTGCGTCGAGTTGGGGAGGTTGTTTATGAGCTTGCCTTGCCTCCCAGTCTAGCAGGAGTTCATCCGGTATTCCATGTTTCTATGCTCCGAAAGTATCACGGCGATCCGTCCCATGTGTTGGGTTTTAGCTCAGTTCAATTGGACAAGGATCTATCCTATGTTGAGGAGCCAGTGGCTATTTTAGACAGGCAGGTCAGAAAGCTAAGATCAAAGAACATTGCTTCCATGAAGGTTCATTGGAGGGGACAGCCGGTCGAGGAGGCGACTTGGGAGACCGAGCAGGATATGGGCAGCCGTTATCCTCATCTTTTCACCACTTTAGGTATGTCTCTATGCTCATTCGAGGACGAGTAATTGTTTTAAGAGGGGGAGGATGTAACGACCCGGCCGGTCGTTTTAAGAATTAGAGCCCGATCCCCTAATATCTGCTTTCCCCACATTTGTTTCTACTTTTGGGATTTGTCGGAGTGATTGGTTATGGAATTCGGGGAGTTTTGGGACACTTAGTCTCTAGTTGTGAGTTTAAGCCTTAGAAATTAGACCGTAGTTGGAACTGTGTGAATACAGATCCGGAATGGAATTCTGTCGACTCTGTTGGCTCCGTTGAGTGATTTTGAGCTTAGGAGCGCATTCGGAATGTGTTTTGGAGGTCTGTAGTAGATTTAGGCTTGAATTGGCAAAAGTTAGATTTTCGGCGATTTCGATCGATAGTGAAAATTTTGATATCGAGCTCAGAATGGATTTCCAAAAGTGGCTGTAGGTTCGTAGTGTCATTTGTGACCTGTGTGTAAAATATGAGGTAATTCGGACTAGATTTGACGTGGTTCGGCGTCGTTTGTAGAATTTGGAAAATTCTAAGTTCTTAGGCTTAAATCCGTGCTTAATTCATGATTTTTGGTCTTGTTCGATGTGGTTTGAAGTCTCAACTAAGTTCGTATGGTGTTATAGGATTGATTGGTAGGTTTGGTTGAGGTCCTGGGGGCCTCAGGTGTGTTTCAGATGCTTAACGGAATGAAATTAGACTTAGAAAAAATCTGGTGCTTTTGCTTGTTGTGCTGTAATCGCACTTACGCAAGGCTGCCCGCAGGTGCGAGCCCGCAGGTGCGAGAAAATTGGCGCAGAAGCGGAGTTGGGTGAATTGGTCAGGGGTCGTAGGTGCGTGGAAAAATTCCGCATCTGCGATGCCCCAAATGCACAAGGCTGCTCGCAAGTGCGCAAGGTACGTAGAAGCAGAAGGGATTTCCGCAGGCGCGCACGCGTAGGTGTGGCCCTTTCGTCGCAGGAGCGAAGGCAGAGGGGGCAAGTGAATGGAGCAGATGTGCACATTTTCCGCACAAGGGCACCCGCAAGTGCGGAAATACCTGGGCAGTGGTTAAAACCGAAAGGCTTCGTGATTTTTGTCATTTTTGACTTCGCAAACTCGGTTTAGGGCGATTTTTGAGAGCATTTTCGAGGCATTTCTTGAGATAAGTCCCTTATGCTTATTTTTAATCAATAATTTTTCTTTGCCGTGTATTTTTCCACCTAGTTAGTATGTATTTAAGGTGAAAATTGGAAGTTGGAGGCTAGAGATTTGGAAGTTTGATTTGTGAATTTGGAGGACCATTTGGTGTCGGATTTTAGTAAATTTGATATGGTCAGACTCGTGAGTGAATAGGCTTTCGTATTTTATAACTTTTACCCGATTCCAAGACGTGGGCCCCACGGGTAATTTTTGAGTTAATTTCGGAATTTTCGTTAAAATATTGATTTCGTTAATTAGATGAGTCTATTATTATTGTATTTATGATATGTAATTGCTTTTGGCTAGATTTGGGGCATTCAGAGCTAGATATTTGTGGGAAACGCATTGTGACCTATTGATTGAGCTTGGTTCGAGGTAAGTGGCTTGCCTAACTTTGTGTGGGGGAATTCCCCTTAAGATTTGGAACTATTGTGCTAAGTGAGCGCCGTGTACATGAGGTGACGAGTACGTACACATGCTAGTTGTGGAAAAATCCGATTTTCTTACTGAGCAGCAACATGTTTTCCTATTATTTTTAGTTATACCATTTTTATGAGTGCTAATCTATTTTCATTCTTAATTGAGTTATTCCAATATGTGTAGCTATCATGTTTAGTCTAATACAACATGTCTACGTGTCTTAATTGTTTATGTGAATTATGTGCAGCATGCTTAATGAATTTTCTGCTTCTTCCCTAACTGGTACTTAGTCTAAATTGTGAGAATTTCGTGATGTAGTTGTATTGTTATCATTCGCGCTGCATATTTACTTTGGGACTACGGAACGGTATTCCGGGAGATCCCCCTATCTTGCATATTTACTTTGGGACTACGGAACGGTATTCCGGGAGATCCCCCTGCATATTTATTTTGGGACTACGGAACGATATTCCGGGAGATCCCCCTGCACATTTATTTTGGGACTACGGAACGGTATTCCAGGAGATCCCACTGCTCATTTACGTTTGGGACTACGAGACGGTATCTCGGGAGATCCCCTGTTGTGTTTCTGTGTACTGAGTTGTTACCTTCTATGACTTCATTGTTGTTAAATTTCAGCCTTTATTTTATTGCGGTATTACACTCTTTATTATTTTTATTATATATTTGCCATTAGAGCTCTGACCTGACCTTGTCACTACTCGACTGAGGTTAGGCTTGGCACTTACTGGGTGCCGATTGTGGTGTACTCATGCTACTCTCTACACATGTTTTCGTGTGCAGATCTAGGTGTACCTTATCAGCCGCACTATCAGTGAGCGGGACAGCTTTGGAGACTTCAAGGTATATCTACCGCGTCCGCAGACTTCAGAGTCCCCTTCTACTCTTTCTCATGTCCCTTATCTTCTGTATTTTTCCTTATTAGATTCTGATGTATAGAGACACTAGATTTTTCCTTCTATAGTTTGTGATTCACGATGTTCCGAGTTTTGGGATTTGTTATGTATTTTTGAGTAGTTGGTTAAATTTATAATTTTATTTTATTATTTCGCAAAAATATTAGGCTTATCTAGTTGTAGAGACTAGGTGCCGTCACGACGTCACACGGAGGGAAAATTGGGCCGTGACATTAAATGATAAGAACAATTATATATTTGTGTTTATAGACCAAATCCAAGTTAGAATCACTTACCCCAATGTCTTTTCCTTGAAAATCTATCAAAAATCGCCTCTGCTCCAGCTCCAATTTGTTAAAAATAGCGAATGGGACGAATGCCCTCTTTTATAATTCTTCCCAATCAGTCCTCGATCATGGCCTCGATGATGGCCTCGATCCTCGGCCTCGATCATGGCCTCGATCCTCGGCCTCAATCATTTCCTCGATCCTCGGCCTCGATCGTGGCTTCGATCATGGGTCTCGATCTTGGGCTCGATCTTGGTCCAGAATTTCCAGCATAAAGGAAAAATTGCAGTAGCTATTTTAAGTCTAACTTTTGATCCATTAACCATCCGAAACTCACCCGACTCTAATATCAAAAAGTCAACTCCTCGGTCAAACTTCCAAACTTAAATTCTTGTTTTTAGCCATTTCAAGCCTAATTTAACTACGGACTTTCAAATAAAATTTCGAACACGCTCCTAAGTCCAAAATACCATACGGAGCTGTTGGAATCATCAAAATTCTATTCTGGGGTCATTTGCACATAATTCGACATCCGGTCACTAATTGAACTTAAACTTTTAATTTTTTATCAAAATTCTATATCTCGGGCTAGGGACCTCAGAATTTGATTCCGGGCATACGCTCAAGTCCCAAATCACGATACGGACCTACCGGAACTATCAAAACACTAATCCGAGTTCGTTTGCTCAAAATATTGACCAAAGTCATCTCAATTGAGTTTTAAAGCTCTAATTCACATTTTAATCCATTTTTCACATAAAAACTTTCCAGAAAATTTTACGGATTGCGCACGCATGTCGAGGAATTATAAATAGTACTTTTCAAGGTCTTAGAACATAGAATTTAATTATTAAATTTAAAGATGACATTTTGGGTCATCACATTCTCCACCTCTAAAACAAACGTTCGTCCTCAAACGAGTTTAGAATTATACTTGAAGTGCTGATTAAGTGTGGATATCTGCTCCATATGTTTTTCTCGGCCTCCCAAGTTGCTTCCTCAGCTGGTTGGCCCCTCCACTGGACTTTTATTGCATAAATCCTCTTGGACCTCAACTGTCGAACCTATTTTTCAACAATGGCAACTGGCTCCTCTTCATACCCCAAGCTATTGTCTAGCTGAACTGTACTGAAGTCTAACACATGTGATAGGTCGGCATGATACTTCTGGAACATAGATACATGGAAAACCGGATGAACTCCCGATAGGCTGGGAGGTAATGCAAGCTCATAAGCAACCTCCCCAACTCGTCTCAACACCTCAAATGGGCCTATAAACCTTGGGCTCAACTTGCCCTTCTTCCCGAATCTCATAATTCCCTTCATCGGTGAAACTTTCAAAAGAATTTTTTCACCCACCATAAATGATAAATCACGCGCTTTCTGATCCGCATAACTCTTATGTCTGCACTGTGCTGTACGAAGTCGCTCCTGAATCAACTTTACTTTTTCCAAGGCATCTTTCACTAAATCAGTACCATATAACTTAATTTCACCGGGCTCAAACCACTCGATGGGGAACGACATCGCCAACCATATAAAGCCTCAAATGGAGCCATCTCGATGCTGGATTGGTAACTGTTATTATAAGCGAACTCGGCCAAAGGAAAGAAACGATCCCACTAACCTCTAAAGTCAATCACACATGCCCTGAGCATATCCTCCAAAATCTGAATTGTCTGCTCTGACTTCTCATCGGTCTGTGGATGAAAGGCTGTGCTGAGCTCTACACGGGTCCCCAACTCATTCTGTACTGCTCTCCAGAAATATGAAGTAAACTGAGGGCCTTTATCTGATATGATAGAAATTGGCACACCGTGCAACCGAACTATCTCCTGGATATATATCCGGGCCAACCTATCTGAAGTATACTTAGTCACAAAAGGAATAAAATGTGCCAACTTGGTCAGCTTGTCAACAATGACCCAAACTGCATCAAACTCTTGCAAGGTCCGCGGCAACCCAACTACAAAGTCCATAGTGATGCGTTCCCATTTCCAGTAGGCCACCTGGCCTCTGGTGCTTATATTTAACTTGCTGGCAATTTAGACACCTAGCTACATACTCAACTATGTCCTTTTTCATTCGCCTCAACCAATAATGTTGCCTCAAATTATGATACATCTTTGTAGCACCTGGATGAATAGAATATCGAGAACTGTGTGCCTCATCTAGGATCTTTTTCCTCAGTCCATCCACATTAGGAACACATAGAAGATCCTGGAGTCGCAGAACACCATCCGCTCCAATAGTAACTTCCTTGGCACCACCCCGTAGTACCGTTTCTCGAAGAACCATTAAGTGAGGATCATCATACTGACGAGCCTTGATATGCTCAAATAGATAAGACTGAGCTACAACACATGCTAGAACTCAGCTGGGCTCTGAAATGTCCAGCCGCACAAGTCTGTTAGCCAAGGACTGAATATCCAAAGCTAATGGCCTCTCCTCTGCTGAAATGAAAGCCAAACTACCCATACTCTCCGCCTTTCTACTCAAGGCATCTGCAACCACATTTTCTTTACCCGGTTGGTATAGGATAGTAATATCATAATCTTTCAGTAATTCCAGCCATCTGTGCTGCCTCAAATTTAGGTCCCTCTGCTTGAACAAATGCTGCAAACTGCGATGATCAGTGTAAACTTCACAAGACACCCCATAAAGATAATTCCTCCAAATCTTAAGACCGTGAACAATCGCAGCTAACTCCAAATCATGTACCGGATAATTCTGCTCGTGGGGCTTCAGCTGACGTGAAGCATATGCAATAACTCGCCCTTCCTGCATTAATACACAACCCAAACCAATGTGTGAAGCGTCGCAATACACTGCATACATTCCCGAACCGGAAGGCAATACTAACACTGGTGCTGTAGTCAATCCTGTCTTGAGCTTCTGAAAGCTTACTTCACAATCATCGGACCATCGGAACGGAGCACCCTTCTGGGTTAATTTGGTCAAAGGTACTGCAATAGATGAAAAACCTTCCACGAACCGATGATAATAACCTGCTAAACCCAGAAAATTCTTGATCTCAGTCGCCGAAGTGGGACGATGCCAATTTTGAACTGCCTCAATATTTTTGGGATCAACCTTAATACCATCACCCGATACAATATGCCCCAAAAATGCTATAAACTCTAGCCAAAACTCACATTTAGATAACTTAGCATATAGCTTTTGTTCCCGCAATGTCTGAAGCACTACTCTCATATGCTGCTCATGCTCCTCCTTACTGCGTGAGTAGATCAAAATGTCATCAATAAAGACAATGACAAACGAATTAATATATGGCATGAATACCATGTTCATAAGATCCGTAAACGCTTTCGGGGAGTTAGTTAAACCGAAGGACATCACCAGAAATTCATAATGACCATATCCAGTCCGAAAAGCAGTTTTCAGAATATCCGAATCCCGAATCTTCAATTGATGGTACCATGACCTCAAGTCGATCTTAGAGAATACCCTAGCACCCTGCAACTGGTCAAATATATCATCAATACGCGGCAACGGGTACTCGTTCTTAATAGTGACTTTGTTCAGTTGATGATAATCAATACACATCCACATTGTTCCATCCTTCGTCTTCACAAATAATACCGGTGCACCCCAAGGCGATACACTCGGTCTGACGAACCCTTTGGCTAGTAACTCCTCAAGTTATTCTTTCAATTCTTTCGGAGCCATGCGATATGGTGGGATAGATATAGGCTGGGCATCTGAAGCCAAGTCAATACAGAAATTAATATCATGATCAGGTGGCATACCTGGAAGATCTGACGGAAATACATCGGAGAACTCCCGAACTACAGGCACTGAATCAATAGCCGGAGTCTCTACAGTAGTATCCCGAACATAGGCTAGATAAGCCAAACAACCTTTCTCAGCCATGTGTTGAGCCTTTGTAAAAGAAATAGATCGATTAAATGAACTAACATGCGAACCCTTCCACTCCAGCTTAGGCAATGCTGGAATAGCCAAGGTAACAATCTTGGCATGCGATCTAGAATAGCATGATATGGAGATAACCAGTCCATGCCCAGAATAATTTCAAAATCAGTCATCTCAAGCAATAGGAGATCTACTTTAGTTTCATAACCACAAAATATAATAATACAGGACCGGTAGATCCGGTTCACAACAACAGAATCACCCACAGGAGTGGACACATAAACAGGAGTATTCAAGGACTCACGAGAAATACCCAGGAATGGAGCAAATAGAGATGACACATATGAATACGTAGATCCTGGATCAAATAATACTGAGGCATCTTTGCCACAAACAAAAATAATACCTGTAATCACGGAATCTGAGGCCTCTGCATCTGGTCTAGCCGAAAAAGCATAGAACCGAGCTGGAGCGCCAACTGGTTGGTCTCCGCCTGGCTGACCTCCACCTCAAGGATGACCCCTACCCACCTGTCCTCCACCTCTTGGTGTTCGGGCTACTGGTGGATCAACTGATGCGGTAATCATAGGCTGCTGACCCTGCTGCACTGGTCTACCCCCCAGTCTGGGGCAGAATCTATTCATGTGACTGGGATCCCCGCACTCGTAACAACTCTTTGGTGCGATAAACTGCTGACTAGAAGTCTGGCCCTGGTGACCTGAATACCCACTAGAAGAACCCTGAATAGCTGGTGGGCGATAAGAACTCTCTGGTATAGCACTGAGATAGGGTTGCACTGGAGCACCTCGAGGAGGCGGTGGTGCTGGATATGGGGGCCTGCTGGACTGCCTTCTCACGAACTGACCTCTACCCCCAGAAGGAGCACCTCCGAACTCTCTAGAATACCTAAACCGCTTATCTCTAGTAACCTGCTCTTGGCTACGCTGACGTACACCCTCAATCCTCCGGGCTATCTCCACGACTAGCTCATAAGAAGTACCCATCTCAACCTCTCGGGCCATAGTGGCCTGAATGCCAGTATGTAAACCCGCAACAAAGCTCTCTACTCTCTCCGCCTCACTAGGGAGTATCATAAGTGCATGGCGAGATAACTCAGAAAACCTCGCCTCATAATCGGTCACTGACATCTGACCCTGCTGGAGCTGCTCAAACTGAAACCTCAACTCTTCCCTCTGGGAGGGTGGAATATACCTGTCCAGGAAGATACGGGTGAATATGTCCCAAGTCATGGGAGGTGAATCTGCTGGTCTGCTAAGAATATAAGACTGCCACCATCTACGAGCTCTGCCCTCTAGCTGAAAAGTAGCAAAGTCTACCCCATGAGACTCTAATATCCTCATGTTGTACAGTCTATCCTTGCACCGATCAATGAAATCCTGGGGATCCTCATGTTTCTCACCCCCAAAGATAGGAGGACGTAGTCTAGTCCATCTGTCCAATAGTTTCTGAGGATCGTCGACTACAGCTGGCCTGGGCTCAGGTGTAGCTGCTGCCACTGGCTGGGCTCCACCCACGGGTAGTGAACCCTGGGTATGATATACAATACCTGCGTGTCCATGAGCTTGCGCGGTAGGGGTCTGTGCTCCCCCGCCTGCCTGAGATATGGCTGGGTCTGCCGGAAATAAACCGGCCTGAGTCATATTATCCATGAACCGCAACATACGACCCATGACATCCTGAAATCTCGGTGCAGATGTGAAATCCACCGGAGCTGGCTCTGCCACAGGCACCTCACCCTGCTCCTCAATAATGGGATTCTCTGCTGGACCCACTGGTGGCATAACTGGAACAGTCCTGGGACGTCCTCGCCCTCTTCCAGAGGCTGGAGCCCTCCCTCGATCTCTGTCTTGACCTCTAGCAACTAGGGGAGTAGCTCTTCCTTGGTCCGGAACCTCATTAGAGCACGTTCTCACCATTTGTGAGAGAATAATAGAATGATATTTAATACTACATTAATTTCACGATGGAATATGAATAAAGGTAGCTTCCTAACACCCCATAGCCTCTCAAAGATAAGTACAGACGTCTCTGTACCGATCCGCAAGACACTATTAGGTCTGCTCATAACCTGTGAGACCTACGTGAACCTAGTGCTCTGATACCATGTTGTCACGACCCAATTTCACCTATATGTCATGATGGCGCCCAACACTATAGCTAGGCAAGCCAACTAATAAATTAAACATATATCGATAAAATTTAAATCCAAGAAAAATAATAAGACACCAAATTCTATCAATATGTGTGCCAAGATCTAGTGTCACAAGTGTATGAACATCTAGTAGATTATACAAAAATCCAAATACTGTCTGAAATAAAAATAGACAGAATTAAAAATACAAGAAGAGGCACTGGTAGCTGCAGGATGGCTCAGAAAGGCAGCTCACCAATACGCCCATGGATAACAAAGATGTGCTATGATAGGTCCTCCACTAGTATCTGTCTCAGATCTTGCACAAAAAGTGCAGCAAGTGTAGCATGAGTACGTAAACAACGTGTACCCAGTAAGTATCAAGCCTAATCTCGAAGTGGTAGAGACGAGATGACCTACTTTGACACTCACTAAGGGTCAATAATAATAAATGGAATAAATTATAATTATTCAACTTAGCATGATTCACAGAGTTAACAATAATTTTATTCATTTAGCAGAAAAAATAAAAATCCTTCAAATGCAACAATTTCCAATCTATTAATTAAATCCTTCAATTTCAATAAAAAATTCAATTTATCAAATAGCTATACAAGTTGCAATTCAATTTCAATAAATTTTTAATTTATCAAATAGCTCTACAAGCTGCGATAAACTGTCCAAGTATCGTGAAATTTTCTTTTTTATTATCAAGCACGATTTCTGCCGAGGTCGTACGACCCAATCCAGAGTTTCGTGTACACTTCCTAGGGACGTGCAGCATGATCCATAGATGCATCTATCCTACCGAGGCGTTCGTCCCGCTCCACAAGAAATGAAGACATTTTCTTATGTACCTCCGGAATGAGAGTATATTTGTTATAAGATAAATTCAGGAGGAAGAATAATTTCTCTTAACAATTAATTAATTTAAACAGAAAAATCAAGTATATGAGATTTCCATCCTTTAATATTTTTATCTAACAATTCACAATATATATATATATATATATATATATATATATTAATTAAACAAAAAATATAATTTATACAAGTAATTCATGCTTTGAGTCCTAAACTACCCGGACTTTAGCATTAATAGTAGCCACGCACGGACTCTCGTCACCTCGTGTGTACGTAGCCTCCACAATAAGCAACAATTATTTAATTTTAATCACATATGAGGTAATTTCCCCCTCACAAGATTAGACAAGAGATTTACCTCGTCTTGCTCCAATTTAATCCACTAGAAGGCCTTTTCCATGATTATCCAACTCTGTTTGGCTCGAATCTAGCCAAAATAATTCGATACAATCACTAAAAATTATAGGAATCAATTCTATAAGAAAATACTACATTTTTAATAAAAATTCCGAAATTAATTAAAAATTTGTCCGTGGGACCCACATCTCAGAATCTGGCAAAAGTTACGAAATATGACAACCCATTCAATTACGAGTCCAACCATACCAGTTTCACTCAAATCCGACTCCGAATCGATACCGAAATCTCAAAAATTTGTTTCTTTGAGATTACTAAAAATTTCCCGAATTTTAATTTCAAAACACTAATTAAATGATGAGAACAATAATATATTTGTGTTTATAGACCAAATCCAAGTTAGAATCACTTATCCCAATGTCTTTTCCTTGAAAATCTATCAAAAATCGCCTTTGCTCAAGCTTCAATTTGTTAAAAATGGCGAATGGGACGAATGCCCTCTTTTATAATTCTGCCCAGGCAGTCCTCGATCATGGCCTCGATCCTTGGCCTCGATCGTGGCTTCGATCATGGGTCTCGATCTTGGGCCTCGTTCTTGGGCTCAATCTCGGGCACGATCTTGGCCCAGAATTTCCAGCATAAAGAAAAATTTGCAGAAGCTATTTTAAGTCCTCGGGACCTCAACCAAATATACCAACAAGTCCTAAAACATCGTACGAACTTATTTGAAACCTCAAATAACATAAAGCGACACTAAAACCACGAACTATGCTCTCATTCAAGCTTAATGAAACTTAAAATTTCCAACTTCTACATTCGATGTCGAAACCTATCAAATCAACTCCGATTGACCTCAAATTTTGCACACAAGTCATAAATGACATAACAGAGCTATGAAAATTTTCGAAACTGGATTCCGACTCCAGTATTATAATGACCCAATCGGTTATTTTAACTTTTAGAAACTTGTTCCCTAAAATAAAACTTCCCGAACATGCTTTTATTAATTTATGACTCGCAGGGATGGTTGGTTTGGGATTTGGAAGTGTGTGGATTGAAATCGGAACACTTGGTTCCTTAAGTTAGCCTTAAAAGGCCAAGTTTGATTTTGGTCAACATTTTGAGAAAATGACCCCAGAATCGGTATTTGACGGTTCCAATAGGTTCGTATGATGATTTTGTACTTGGGCATATGTCCGAATCGGGTTTTGGATAACCCAGGAGAGTTTTGACGCTTAATAGTAAAAATCAACTATTCGAAGGTTTAAAATTCTTTAAATTTGGTTTGGGGGTAGGTTTTGAGTAATTGAAGTCCGTTTGGAATTTCGAGTTTTGGAATAGTTCTGTATAGTGATTTAAGGCTTACACGCAAACTTTCGTGTCATTCCGAGTAGTTTAAGTATATTTTGGCGCATTGGAAGTAAATTGGAGAACTTAAAATTCTTAAGTTTGAATCAATTTGGTTTAGGGTATGATTCTTAGATTTGATGTTGTTTTACACGTTCCGAGAGTTCGAGCAAGTCCGTTTTATGATTTCAAACCTGTTGGTATGTTCGGGCTGGATCCCGGGGGTCCCGAGTGTCAATCGGACGAGGCTCGGACCAAGTTGGAAGTTGGGAGCCAAAACTGAAGCTCCCAGCTACTGTCAGAATCGCAGGTGCGACATTCGCAGATGCGACAGAAGCTTGCAGGCGCGGAACTCGCAGATGCGAGATTTCTTCGCAGAAGCAGAAAAGGGAAGGGGAGGCCATTGCCGCAGATACGAAATTTTGTCACACCTGCGATCGCGCATGTGCGTAGCAGTGTGCACAGATGCGGGTTTGGCCAAGCCTAGTGAGACTCGCACCTGCGAGGATTTTCCGCAGGTGCGGAAGCCGCTAGTACAGTACACTGTCCGCAGGTGTGCAAATCACTGTTGGGCAGAATGTGTTAAAAATCGGGGCTCAGTCATTTTGAGCCCATTTTCTTCCATTCTTGGGCGAATTTGGAGCTTTTTTAGAGGAGATTTCAACTAGCAATTGAAAGGTAAGTGAATTTCACACTCCTTGAGTTAAATACATAGATTATAGGTAGATTATAACTAGTAAATCTTAGAAATCAAGAGTTTAGGTGAAAAACCTATATTTTTATAAAAATAAGATTTTAACCACGATAATAGATATGGAATGGGGTAGAAATTATATATTTGAATTCTTGAGATTATGGGTAACGTTTTCATCCGAAAATTTCCAGAATCCGAGCACATGGGCCCGGGGTAAATTTTAGGAATTTTACCATTTTGGATAGGGTAATTTATTTAATAGATGAATTTCGAATTATTGAACATATATTAATTATTTTATATAACTTTTGGATAGTTTCGGATTTTTCGGCATTGAATCGAGAATTTTATGCGACGCGATAATCGGAAAGTGGACTTTGAGACGAGGTAAGTCTCTTGTCTAATCTTGTGAGGGGGAAATCACCCCATAGGGATTAAATTGAATATTATTGCTAATTTGCGGGGGCTACGTACGCACGAGGTGACGAGAGTCCATGCGTAGCTACTATAAATGTTAAAGTTCGGGTAGTTTAGGACTCAAAGCATGAATTACTTGTATAAATTATATTTCCTTGTTTAATTAATATTATTTAATATATTTATATATATGTTGTGAATTGTTAGATAAAAATAATAATGGATGGAAAATTCATATGTTTGATTTTCTGTTTAAATTAATTAATTGTTAAAAGAAATTGTTCTTCCTCCCGAATTTATCTTATAATAAATATACTCTCCTTCGAGAGGTACATAAGAAAATGTCCTCCTTTCTTGTGGAGCGGGCCAAACGTCTCGGCAGGATAGATGCATCTATGGATCGCGCCGCACGTCCCTCGGCAGTGTACACGACACTCTGGATCGGGTCATACGTCCTCGGCAGAAATCGTGCTTAATAATAATAATAATAATAATTACACGATACTTTAATAGTTTATTTCAGCTTGCGAAGCTAATTGATAAATTGGAAAATCCTTGGAATTTAATGAATTATTATTCTTGCTTGTTAAAGAATTAATTGTTATTCCTGTAAATGATATTTAATTGATAAATTGGAAATTATTTGAATTAAAGGAATTTAATTAATATATTGAGAATTGTTGCATTTGAAAGAATTTGATTATTTCCGCTGATTGAATAAATTATTTTAAATTCTGTAAATCATGCTGATTTAAATATCCTAGTTGTATTTCAATTATTATATTATTGACCCATAGTGAGTGTCAAAGTCGGCCATCTCGTCTCTACCACTTCGAGATTAGGCTTGATACTTACTGGGTATACGTTGTTTACGTACTCATACTGCACTTGCTGCACTTTTTGTGCAGGACCTGAGGCAAGTACTAGTGGGGGACCTATTGTCTTACACCCACGTTATCCAGGGGCATAGTGGTGAGTTGCACTTTCTGAGCCGTTCTGCAGCTACTAGTGTCTCTTCTTGTATTTTTTATTTTGTCTATTTTATTTTAGACAGTATTTGAGGTTTTGTATAATCTACTAGATGCTCATACACTTGTGACATCAGGTCTTGGCACACACATTAGTAGAATTTGGGTTTCATTATTTTTTTTGGTTTTAAATTTTGTCAATGTATGCTTAATTTATTAAGTTGGCTTGTCTACCCGTAGTGTTGGGCGCCATCACGACCTATAGGTGAAATTGGGTCGTGACAAGTATCAAAAAGTCAACTCCCCGGTCAAACTTCCAAACTTAATTCTTGTTTTTAGCCATTTCAATCCTAATTTAACTACGGACTTCCAAATAAAATTCCGAATACGCTCCTAAGTCCAAAATTACCATACAGAGTTGTTGGAATCATCAAAATTCTATTCCGGGGTCGTTTGCACATAATTCGACATCCGGTCACTATTTGAACTTAAACTTTTAATTTTTCATCAAAATTCCATATCTCGGGCTAGACACATCGGAATTTGATTTCGGGCATACGCCCAAATCCCAAATCACGATACGGACCTGCCGGAACCGTCAAAACACTGATCCGAGTTCGTTTGCTCAAAATGTTGACCAAAGTCAACTCAATTGAGTTTTAAAGCTCTAATTCACATTTTAATCCATTTTTCACATAAAAACTTTTCAGAAAATTTTACGAATTGCGCACGCAAGTCGAAGAATGATAAATAGTACTTTTTGAGGTCTTAGAACATAGAATTTAATTATTAAATTTAAAGATGACATTTTGGGTTATCAAAGCTGTCGAGCCATGCTTACCCATATTTCTTTTTTGGGTTTTCTTATTGTTTATCATGTTATCAAGGCTGATAATAAGCAGCTAAGAAGTACTTAATCTTATTTACTTTACCCATTCTTTTATCATTTGCTATCTTATGTGTTCCAAGAACTAGATCACAGAAAATTCTTTTCATATGGGTCATGGAATATTCAAGAAAAAATACGAAACGGAAGGTCTGATATGGAGCCTCCAAATCTCCAATATATAATCCAAGGAAACTAGCAGTTACGATACATGTGGTAGAATGAAAAGCATAGCCAAATCATGTAGTCCGAGCTGAGCTGGCCAAGGCTTATCGAGATCATGAGTAATGTCATGGGCGGCTTTCCAGCCATGCCCCATGATCCCTTGGACGCGCCCCGTGGCGTCCTGGCCAGCCTCCCAACGCCCGTCGCCACGGTCGGCCCCGTGGTCTCGGCAGCTCCAAGTGACAAGCGCGCATGTGCCTCTGTCGCCCCACCGATAGCCATCGCCAGCGCCCAGCCACAGGCAAAAGCCAACAGCGCCGCGCGCGCAGACCCTGATGCTAAAGACAAAGTTGCTGCCAACGGACTTGCTGCTGCTTTGTAGAAGACTAAGTCCTTTTCATTGTAAATATAGAGTAGTTTTGCTGCATTTTCTTTAAGTGTGATTTTCCAGCTTTCATAGGTCTAGTCATGTAACTTTGGTTTATTTTTTTTAAGCATTATTAAGGGGGACCAAGCAATCAAAACTTTCAAGCAAGCAAACAATTCTCTGTACTGGTGTCTCTCCCTCCCCCCCGACACCGTTTTGTTTTTCTGTAATAGCTTTCATTCAATGCAATCAAGCTTTCTTTCATTCTCAATTCTCTTTTTTGCTCTCTTTCAATTGCTCATGACATTGGTTTTCCCGTACGGCACTGACAATCTAGTCTAGCGTACGGAGGGGACCTCAGTCGGCGGACAGCAACCGTACTGACATCGGTTGCCTAGCATTACGTCGCCCTTCCAAGGAACTTCAGGAAGGCGCCGCGTAACAGTTGGTATCAGAGCCTAGGCTCGACATCGGACGAGGGATCACATTGCAATTACCACCATTTCTGACCATGGTGAATTATGGGGATCGCATCGCGATCCTTGAGGGAACGGTTGATGCATTACGGCCCATCGTGAAAATGGTGCCCGATCTAAAAACCAGCCTAGTGCAAAGGTTGGACGACCTGGACCGCAGACTCATCCAGGCCGAAGTTGACATAGAAAACATCAGCCGCGACTCTGAAGGAGACCGGCAAACAGCAGCCACAGAGGCAGTTGAAATTTTTGGTAAATTTGAGATCCTCCAGCAGGAGCGTGCCGAGGATTTAGCCAACAGGGAACAAGAGGCAGACAGGGTGACTTCCATGCAACAAACCATTGACAACTTGACAGGCCAGCTCAATGTTGTCAATGCTGCTTTTCAAGGCCTACTTCGAGGAGGCGGAAACCAATTTGGGGGTGGTGTGAACCTCGCCCCCATGGCCCAAAAGCTGAAAATTCCTGAGCCAAAGCCATACAGTGGAGCTCGGAATGCCAAAGAAGTGGAAAATTTCATTTTCGACATCGAGCAATACTTCGATGCCGTGGGAAGCCTGGAAGAAGCTAAGAAGGTAGCAACTGCTGCCATGTATCTTCAGGGTGATGCCAAACTCTGGTGGCGGGTGAAGTACAAAGCCATCAAGGCAGGTGAAGATGCCCTCGACACATGGGCGGAACTGAAGGCAGCCATACGCCTACAGTTCTTCCCCGAAAATGTTGAGTACAATGCCAGGAGAAAGTTGCGGGAGCTCCGCCAGACCAAATCAGTGCGAGATTACGTGCGGGAATTCTCCGCGCTCATGCTGAACATCCGTGACATGGGGGACAAAGACAAACTCTTCACCTTCCTGGAAGGGTTGAAACCTTATGCCCGGATGGAGTTGCAGAGACAAAGGGTAGACACGTTGCCTAAGGCAATCCAAGCAGCAGAGTGCCTTGGGGATTACCAAGTAGAAGCCCGGAAGGATAGGCCTCAACAGCCTGTCCGAGGAGGATACAAAGGGGGCCAACCAAACACTAGCGGCCCTAGCAGAAGTGGAGGAGACCGGAGTGCACCCAAATCCAAGACTCCCTCTTCCGGCAGTACTAGTGCTGCATCTAACAACAATGATCGGGAGAGGAAGCCCCCCTCAGGATGTCGCCATTGCGGCGGACCACATTGGAATAATGAATGTCCACATGCACAGATGAATGCCCATCAAGATTTTGAGGATGGGACGGATGACGACGCCGATGATGCGGACCAGACCGAGCCAGTAGGTGCATTCAATGCAATTGTTGGCTCCATTTCTGAGCCCTTAGCGGGTACCAGTGCCGGTATCCGCAAGAAGAAGGACCCCTGTCCAAGTGCCAGGAAAGGAAATAAGAAAGCGAATTTGAGGACTCCTCCTCATCAAGAGAGGACCCTAATGTTCGTTGACATGAAGGTAAATGGCAAGCCCATTCGGGCAATGATAGACACGGGTGCCACCCACAACTACTTAGCCTCGACTCAGGTGGAGCATCTTGGACTAGTTGTAGGAAAGGGCAAAGGTCGTGTGAAGGCTATCAACTCACCACCTCAACCAGTGGGTGGAATAGCCAAAGAAGTACCAGTGAAGCTTGGCCCTTATGAAGGAAAGTTCAACCTGCGCGTAGTGATCATAGATGACTTTGAGTTAATCGTGGGGTTGGAATTCCTGAGACAGACCAATACCATGCCCGCACCATATGCAGACATGCTACTGATGATGGGGGCAAATGGGGCCAAGCCCTGCATTATTCCGTGCATTCCCATGAAGATGGCAGCCGAGAACATCTCGGCCTTGCAGTTGAAGAAGGGGGTAAAAAGACATGAACCCACGTTCCTGGCTACCCTCTGCATGGAAGATATAGAACGCTCCTCGGGTCCCATTCCTGCACCCGTGAAGGAGTTACTTCTGGAATTTGAAGACATCATGCCACAAGACATGCCAAAGCGTCTTCCGCCTAGGTGAACTGTGGACCATGAGATTGAGTTGGTGCCGGGTGCGAAGCCACCTGCCCGGGCGCCATACAGAATGTCACAACCCGAACTCGCCGAGCTTCGGAGACAATTGACGGAAATGCTAGACACAGGATCATTGTGCCCTCTAAGTCCCCATACGGGTCCCCTGTGCTATTCCAAAAGAAACATGATGGTAGTTTGCGACTCTGCGTGGATTACCGGGCTCTAAACAAAATCACCGTGAAAAACAAGTACCCTATTCCTCTAATGGCAGACTTGTTTGATAGACTGGGTGGTGCGACGGTATTCACCAAAATAGACCTGAGGACAGGTTATTGGCAAGTTCGGATTGCCGATGGTGATGAGCACAAGACGACCTGTGTGACAAGATATGGGTCGTATGACTTCCTGGTTATGCCCTTTGGCTTGACTAACGCGCCCGCCACATTTTGCACCTTGATGAACCAAGTCTTCCGAGAATACATTGATGAATTCGTCGTGGTTTATTTGGATGATATTGTGGTATATAGCCAGACACTAGAAGAACACCTGGAGCATTTGCGGAAGGTCCTAGCCCGATTGCGGGAGCACGAACTATATGTGAAGCTATCCAAGTGCTCCTTTGCTCAGAAACAAATTGACTTCCTCGGACATGTCATCGAGGAAGGGAGGATCAAGATGGACCAGCAGAAGATTCAGGCCATTACAGAATGGCCGCCTCCTAAGGATATACATGCCTTGAGGTCGTTCCTTGGCCTATGCAACTTCTATCGGCGGTTTGTGAAAAGTTACTCCCTCATTGCAGTGCCGCTGACAGAACTTCTCAAGAAGGCCACCCCGTGGGATTGGGGCCCCAAGCGGGCAAAGGCCTTCGACGCATTGAAGATGGCTATATCCAGTAGCCCAGTCTTGGCCCTCCCTGACTTGGCCAAGCCATTCAAAGTGCAAACGGATGCCTCCGACTATGCACTTGGTGGAGTATTGCTACAAGAAGGGCATCCCGTAGCGTACGAGAGCCGAAAACTGAAGGATGCAGAGCGACGCTATGCCGCCCATGAGAAAGAATTATTGGCTGTCGTTCATTGCTTACGCCTTTGGAGGCATTATCTACTGGGAGCCCCATTCGTGGTCAAGACAGACAACACAGCCGTTAGCCATTTCATGACCCAGCCAAAGCTGAATGGACGACAGGCTAGGTGGCAGGAACTCCTAGCGGAATTTCACTTCAAACTGGAGTACCGAAGTGGAAAGACCAATCATGTTGCTGATGCACTCAGTCGGAGAGCTGATCTAGCATCGATGTGTGTACTCGCCGCCCTAAAGGGAAGCGAAGTAACCACCACCATAAAAGACCAGATACAGGATCTACTCATCAAGGATCCTGCTGCACAGTATTTGGTTGATTTGGTAGGACAGGGCAAGACTCGCCAGTTCTACACCGAAGATGGGTTCCTGAAGGTGAAAGGGAACCGACCTTATGTTCCTAAAGGAGGAGATCTGCGACGGACTCTTCTTGCAGAATGCCACGATACTTTGTGGGCCGGTCATCCCGGCGAGGAACGCACCATGGCATTGCTTCGCCGTGCATATTATTGGCCTCAAATGGTCGATGACGTCGCTCAGTATGTGAAGACTTGTCTAGTATGCCAGAAAGATAAGTCAGACCGCTTGACGCAGGCAGGGCTCTTGGAACCACTAGCTGTACCAAAAAGACCTTGGGAAAGCGTTTCCCTGGACTTCATCACCGGATTGCCCAAGGTCGGAGATCTCACAACTATCTTGGTTGTGGTGGATCAGTTTTCCAAGTATGCTACCTTTATAGCAGCCCCACAATATATATCAGCAGAAGATACAACTCGACTATTCTTCTCTCATGTCGTCAAGTATTGGGGCTTACCTAAAGACATTGTTAGTGATCGCGACTCACGCTTCACTAGCAATTTTTGGACCCAACTCTTTAAGTGCCTCGGGTCAAAATTGAGTCATAGCTCAAGTTTTCATCCGCAATCTGATGGCCAGACGGAGCGATTCAATGGCATGCTAGAGGAATATCTCCGGCACTTTGTGACCGGATCGCAGAAGAATTGGGTGAAGCTTCTGGATGCTGCTCAACTGTGTTTTAATTCACAAAAGAGCTCAAGTACCAACAAAAGCGCTTTTGAAATTGTTACCGGACAGCAACCGCTACTCCCACACACAGTGAACGCACCAAACATGTCAAAATCTCCTCGGGCTGCCAGCTTCTCAAAAGAATGGAAGCAAAATTTGGAGATAGTGCGGAGCTATCTTGTCAAAGCCCAAAAGCGGATGAAGAGGCATGCTGATCAGAATCGCCGCTTTGTGGAATACCAGGTGGGAGACAAAGTGATGGTCAAAATCCCAAAACGGTACTTGTTTGCAGGGGTCCATGACCCTCGCCTATTGCAAAAATATATTGGACCCTTGTCCATTGAAAGGCGCATTGGGAAAGTTGCATACCGGGTGGATACCCCAGCTTGGTGGAAAATCCATCCTGTTTTCCATGTCAGTCTTCTGAAACCTTTTCGGGAAGATATGGAGGATCCTTCACGAAGCCAACTCACAATACCAAGTATTCGAGGCCCCAATTCAACCGGGAAAAGGCGTGCTGAAGCTATTCTTGATGATCGAGTGATTCACGCCTCAAGAAAAGATCACCAGGAGTTCTTGGTGAAATGGCAGGGATGTGATGCAGAGGAGAATACTTGGGAGAGGGGAACAAACCTCAGAGCCTACAAGAGCCTGATTGATGATTACCTTGCAAGGAAGGCGCCGAGGACGTCGCCAACTCAGGTGGGGGAGAATGTCATGGGCGGCTTTCTAGCCATGCCCCATGATCCCCTGGACGCGCCCCGTGGCATCCTGGCTAGCCTCCCAATGCCCGTCGCCATGGTCGGCCCCGTGGTCTCGGCAGCTCCAAGTGACAAGCGCGCATGTGCCTCTGTCGCCCCACCGATAGCCATCGCCAGCGCCCAGCCACAGGCAAAAGCCAACAGCGCCGCGCGCGCAGACAATGCCGCGCGCGCAGACCCTGATGCTAAAGACAAAGTTGCTGCCAACGGACTTGCTGCTGCTTTGTAGAAGACTAAGTCCTTTTCATTGTAAATATAGAGTAGTTTTGCTGCATTTTCTTTAAGTGTGATTTTCCAGCTTTCATAGGTCTAGTCATGTAACTTTGGTTTATTTTTTTTAAGCATTATTAAGGGGGACCAAGCAATCAAAACTTTCAACCAAGCAAACAATTCTCTGTACTGGTGTCTCCCCCCCCGACACCGTCTTATTTTCTGTAATAGCTTTCATTCAATGCAATCAAGCTTTCTTTCATTCTCAATTCTCTTTTCTGCTCTCTTTCAATTGCTCATGACATTGGTTTTCCCGTACGGCACTGACAATCTAGTCTAGCGTACGGAGGGGACCTCAGTCGGCGGACAGCAACCGTACTGACATCGGTTGCCTAGCCTTACGTCGCCCTTCCAAGGAACTTCAGGAAGGCGCCGCGTAACAGTTCTTTTGAAACTTATGTTTCTACGACCGGTAATGTTGGTCTTCGAATTTCTAGCTTTCGTGTGTAACTTCTTTTTCTTTTTTTTTTCAATCACACGTGTAGATAAAACACAGGATGAAGGAGAAAATAATAGGCTGCATTTAGATCGTATTTTCAAATAACTTATTATTTTTAGAAAAGGCAACATAATTCACTAATAGAACATTCTTTTGTAATCTTTTCCTTCTCACTTTCTTAGATAGTAGCCGAAGCGACAGAACAAAACATACACGAAAAGAAAGATCAGAAAGAACAAAAATAGCCATCATAAAGTTGATTAATTATCTTTTGCAAGTCGATAGATATAAAACTTTATATTGAAAGAAAATAAAATAGTGAACCTATTTTTACTAAGTATAAAATTTCATCGTGAAAAAACTACCATGAGAACAGAAAAAACTAGATAGAGATGGGAGTACTTGATATTTAAAAAATATTATATCTTGATTTTTGTAATCAACTTAATTTTGTAAAAAATAAATTATTAAATATTTATACTCACTCGATCTATAATGTCGGATAGAATCTTATATTATAGTAACATATTTTTACCTTATAAAATAAATGTAATGTAATTACAAATAATGTTACCTTAAATTTCTTTGTGATGATTGAGATTGACAGGGAATAACGTGTAAGGTACATTTATAGGGACTAATATCAACTACTAATATCAGGAAGAATACTTTAATACTTTAACGTCAAATAGCCTTTCACCACACATGTACTTTGTCAAGTTCGTCATTTCTTATGTTTGTTAGTATCTTGTATGTGTCTAGACAAAGTCAAAATTCAACTTCCATTGCATACACGCTGGTCTTGAATAAAAATTTACATTTATCATGCTACTGAAAAACTTAGATATGTCAAATAGCTTATGTAATGGTACAAGGATGATATTTAGAGGCTTTGACAATAACATCAGACATGTAGAAATCTTGATGGGTTAATGTGCTTCCAAGCATGTGTTTATCCTAGAATTCAACTTTCGCCTCTAGAAAATGAAGGATATCCTTTTAAATATGTTCAGTCATTTTGAATTTATGTGTATGCTAATGTATTACTATATTTTTCGGTATTTAAATTTGTTGTTATTTTGATATAAATAATTGACTAATTAAATTATTACGAACCTTTATTAACGTGCAACACACGTTTGTAGAAACTAGTAATAACTAAATATTGCAATTTAGAAATCATGGTGTTTAATTAAAGTCTTAAAACAGTCAATTAAAAAATAGGTAAAAAATAAAACTAAAAAAGTAAGTTATTGTCTTAGGATTTTCTTGTGCAGAACTTAAAACTAGAGTTCATTTTTCATCAAGTGGTTAAACAAATCCAAAAAGATTATAAAAGAGGATTCAAGGTCAAATATCGTGTCTCTTATCTAGTTAAGTACTTGAATAATTTGTAAGAAGATTGTTTTTTCCTTTTTTTTTTTTTTTGTAATAACCAAGAAATCATGAAAAGTCAAGATGGTGCACGATTTAAAATTGTTTGGTAAAATAGCTATTTTCTACTTTGTTCACTTAAATATCTAAGCTCTTTTTTGCGCCAAAAATCGAACTCGTCACTTGTGCCTACACCACGATTGTGCCCTAGCTAATCAAAGCCCACGTATAATTTAGTGCAAGTCACATGTTTAGCTGGTCGGCCAAAAACAAATTATATTCGCTAGGTAAATATACAAAATATATATGTTGATTATGTATATTATAGATCCTGAATCAACTTTACCTTTTCCAAGGCATCCTTCACCAAACAACAACAATAATAACCTAGTAAAATCCCACTAATTGAGTCTGGGGAGGGTAGTGTGTACGCATACCTTACCTCTACCTCGAAGGAGTAGAGAGGCTGTTTTCGAAAGATCCTCGGCTCAAAAAAATAATAAAACAATAAAACAAAAATAACTGGGGAGCGGCTAGAGAATGTAATTTTCCCTATAGTTTGTCTGACGTAATTTGTAACAGCAAAGTTTGGCCAAACTACAATCTACTTTATACATAAGATAAATAACTTGCAGTAGAACTATTTGATTCAAGTATAACTTGCAGCAGATATAGGTAAAAATGTAGGTCGCTGATATTTATGCGACATACTTGAACTTCCGAAACAACCGAGTTATGACAGCCTAGAGTTGGGATTAACCGGTAAGACACATTACTGAATAGCTTAATAGGTAGTTATATAAAAAGGAAACAACAAAGTAATCTTGCTTTAACCTTTAACCAAAGTCATGGGGGCTAGATTAGCAATCTTGTAAATTAATTTTTCTTCTACTAATGTTTCATAGGCTATAAACTTACATGTGTTGAAAATCATGTCCAAAAATAAAGGACAGGGGAATTTAAGTTCAATATACTAACCGTGTAAAAATATTTAAACAATCAACTTTGTTTACCCAAAAAATGAGTAACAATTAAATTTGTATGCGGTTTAAAGGATATGTGATTTAATTCAATACGAATGATTAAGATTAATAGGTAAATAGATTAAAGATAAAATAAATGATCAAACCAATCGCGATGTGATGATCAAGCTTGATATTATGCTGAACAGTAAAATTCGTCCTCGATCGGACCTTCAGTACAAGCTCGGTCGCGAGTAAAGAATAGGACAAATGAAGAACACTTTGAACAATAGCTAGAAGACAAAAATAAACTTTTATTGCTTTGATTTGCATGCCACAATGTGTTCAAATGAAAGAAACATTACCCTTTATATAGTAGGGAAATTTCAGTCCTAGTACAAATCTAAATAAGTTAAAAATCTTTTTTTCCCGGTAAATGTCGATCCGCAGTTGATATTGGATGGGATTCGTACTGTAATATCCGATTGAGGCCGAACATTACAGCCCCCTACTCGTCATGTATACATGTTCTCCGCGTTTCCCGAGGTCCAGAAGCTATACTTGGTCTGGGTCCGTTATTTCACCGTGACCGATCTCAGATACATCGTTCATCCCTCACGGGTTACGATACGAGGGGTTCTTAGGCCTCGATTATAATCACATCGAATCGTGCTTCCCTTTGTTTCTTCATCGGGGAATCAGGAAAAACTCTGTCCCCGATTCTGCCCGTATACAGATAGTCCCCTCGTTCCCCGGAGAGAAGGTTTATCGAAGCGACGGAATACGATAAATTTACCCCGGTTTCTTCTTCCGTACGCTACAACCGAGTTGACGAGTTAGTGAAACATCCCATCAGTCGCGTCGTTCTGACTTCGGACACGTGTCAGCTGCCATTTGACCTTCCCAAAATGCGAAACGCCATGCATTGATTACCCTTTCTCTATAAAAAGCTTCGATGCCCTTTTCATGTTTTTACTTTCCGATTCAAGAGCTCCTTGATTTATCCTCGAATTCTCCAACTATTTCTAACCCTTTCAAACCTTCATACATTATTTTCCAGATCTTCATATTTTTATCTTTAAATCTTCATACTCCTTCAAATCTTCAAATATGACCTTCATATCTTCATCCTTATCTTCATATCTTCATCCTCACCTTCAAACCTTCATCCTCACCTTCAAATCTTCATATTTTCAAGAATCCGATGGTGAAAACTTCCAAATCTGTGCCTTAATAGACTGTCCCTTCAACTTTTAATCCGGTCACGGATGCCGAGGTAGCCCAGAATCTCCTTTGAAGAGCTTATCCTCGAGGGTTGCTCCATTGAAAATGACTTCAAAGTCAAAAAATCCTCCAGTCAACAGGACCGAGGCGAGGGGGTATGGAGGTACATATGCTCCGTTACCGAGGACACGCTCCCTACAGTTCGGGAGGACTGCAACTGATAGGGCAAGGAAATGGTTGTCCCCGGGCCCAATGAGGACATTACGACTCACGTGGAGGGGTATTTAAGTGTATACACTTACCCCTTCACGCTTGCCCCGGTGGACCCTATAATCCTCGACTTTTGCAAAAGGTACAAGGTCTGCTTTGGACAGATTCACTCGTCTTTTTGGAGGATCGTAATCCTCCTTCACCATTTCATCAACAACACCGAAGCACCTTAATTTACCCTCGACCACCTGCTTTGTCTTTACAGTCATCGAGTTTTTTGAGGAGGGTTGATCAAGATCGTTTGTCGAGTAAGCAAAGCTCTGTTCTCGAGCATCGATGAAGATCGGGATCAAGGCTGGCAGGGGGAGATTTTGTCCTTTTTTCTAGTTGCATGTTCCTATCATTGTGCAGCAGTCACCCAAGTTCCCAATGCAGTCCCCCGCTTCAAAGAGTGGATCGAGGGGATCTGCAAAACAATGTTGTATTTTGAGCGCGAATGGCGCAAGCTTTCAAAGGGCGAGTGGGAGGCTTGTTCCCATGGTGAGTGCTCTTCCTGAACAAGTTTACTTTCATACTCAACTTTTATTTCTACTAAGTCTTTTCTCTTTTACAGGTTTCCCCAAGACCACTAAGCTTTGGCCATTTGATGAGGACGAGGCTCCGTCCTCATTTGCTGAACCCTCCACTTCGTGATAGCCCAGAGCTGCTGCATGGGAGGAGAAAAAGAGGAAATCCTCTGGCTTTTCGGATGCCGAGGTCAAGAAGAAGAGGGTAATTGTCCGGGTCCAGGAAAGCAACAAGAAGAGTACCCAAGCCAGGTTACCAGACCCCGACTCCCTCTTTTGGCTCAGGGATTACCCTCAAGACGATAAACTAGAGTTCGTTGCTCATGGGTCGACCATTGACAGAGAGGAACATGTAGAAACTGAGGAAGGTGGCCGAGAGGCCGATCCTTCTTTAGCTCGGGAGCCAGAAGGAAAATCAGAGGCTACTGCCTCTTAAGAAACTATCCCCGCTACGAAGGAAATAACTGGTGTGATTGACATCGCGGAGTCGCCGTCTCACACAGAGTCTATGTTCGACGAGACTCAGGCCGACAAAGAGAAATCAAATGAGATGGCACGGGGAGTAGACGAGGCCCTCAACATGTTTTTCGACGGCGTTGACATGGGCGCGTTGGAGGATTATTCTGAGCTTGGTCACCAGAAATCCCAAAAAAGGTTGTGTCGTCGGGAGCATGAGAGCCGAGCTCGAGCCTGAAGCTGGTGAGGTAGTTCCCTGCTCTGAGTGTGGACCTCGACCATAAAAGAACGATCGTGCTTACTATCCCGGCGGACACCCGGGTGCTGTCCGCTCCTGTCACGACCCGAAATTTCCCACCGTCGGGACCGTGATGGCGCCTAACATTTTACTTGCTAGGCAAGCCAACGTTAGAGAATCATTAAACCAAATCCTTATTTTCATTCAGTAAATAACAATAATTAGCTAAGATGAAATATAATAAGTGCGAAATATCATAAAACTGTATTAATTACTACCACCCGGATCTGGAGTCACAATTCACGAGCATTCTAGAATTTAGTACAAGTAATAGTCTGAAAGAAATACAACTGTCTGAATGAAAGAAATAATAGAACATAAAAGATAGACAAGGACTTTAAGGTCTGTGAACGCCGACAGATCTACCTTGAGTCTCCGGACAACGGACCAATAGCAAAATCTTGATCAACCCGAGCCGGTATCAAAATCTGCACAGAAAGTGCAGAGTGCAGTATTAGTAAAACTGACTCCATGTACTGATAAGTGTCGAGCCTAACCTCGATGAAGTAGTGACGAGGCTAAGGCAAGGCACCTACAAATCAACCTGTATAATTTAACATTGTATATGCAAATAACATAAATGAAGAACTAAATAGGAAATGTCGGGAGGGGAACATACTGAGGGGAATACAAGATAAAGAACTACAATAGAATGATCACCGGAGTAGTCAATATACCATGAATCAACATGAATAGTGAATACAGCAAGGAAAAATAATGCACGGCATCACCCTTCGTGCTTTTACTCTCAATCTCACCATAAAATTTATAGAAACAGCATGACATCACCCTTCATGCATTAACTCTCATATCATGGCACGTCATCACCCTTAGTGCTTTTACACTCACAATATGGCACGGAATCACTCTTCGTACTTTTACACTCACAATATGGCACGACATCACCCTTCGTGCATTAACTCTCATATCATGGCACGACATCACCCTTCGTGCATTAACACTCTCCCTTACCATAACGCAATGCATAAATAATAACATGGAAATAGAATAACAAGTACAAACCTTACTTCAACATTTAGTTCCACAATATAAATCTCAACTTTTAAATAAATACTCGATTACCAACAAAAAATCCGTAAACATGATAATGACGAACAATTTAACAACACTAGTATAAACATATAGTAATTAGGCATAGGATGAGACAATATAAGAAAACGGAAGAAACATGGAAAAATAGGTAGATTGGCGGCGCATAAGTACTCGTCACCTCACATATACGCCGCTCACATGAATTTCACTTAGCAAATAATCTAAGGTTTTTAATTCTCTCAAGTCAGGGTTAGACACAGCACTTACCTCGCTCCGAAGGCCACTTAATTCTCAATCACAGCTTTTTCTTTGGAATTCACCTCCAAACCACTCGTATCTATTCAAAAATGACTCAATAATATCACATATTTCTAAAGAAATAAATTATATTGCATAAAATTAAATTTCCCAAATTTTCTTCCAAAAAGTCGAAAAAATCGACCCCGGGCCCTCTTGGTCAAAACTCGAGGTTCAGACCAAAATCTATTTACCCATTCACCCCCGAGCCCGAGTATGTAATTAGTTCCGGAATTCGACCTCAAATCGAGGTCTAAATCACCAAATTTATAAAATTCCCAATTCCACCAAAATCCCTAATTTCTACCCTAAAAGAACAAGATTAAAAATTAGGAATTCAATAAATGATGATGGAAATTGAAGAAAACAAGTTAGAAAGTGCAAACTTATGATTGGGTGTCGAAATCCTTCTTCAAAAATCGCCCTAGGTCGAGTTCTATGGAAGAAAATATGAAATTTTGACAAATCTCGTTTTGAGGTCTGTTTTAAAACACTGGACATGCCTTCATCGCGTTTGCGAGAGGCCTGTCGTGATCGCGATGCACAGCGACTTAAGGCCTTCGCGTTCGCGTAAGGCAGCTCCCCCCAAGCCTTCGCGTTTGCGACCCAGTAGACGTGTTCGCGTAGAAGAACATGACCCCCTCCCCCAGATCCCTTATCCTATCGTGTTCGCGAAGGGTACCACCCCCAGTCCTTCGCGTTCGCGACCAGTCCTTCGCGTTCGCGTAGAAGAAATTACCTCCCAGCCTAGTTTACACTTCACGATCGCGAGAGTTGCTTCGCGATCGCGAAGCACAAAATACCTGTGCACCAGCAACAACAAAACATCAGAAATTCTAAGTCCGAAACATCCCGTAGCCTATCCGAAACTCACCCGAGCCCTCGAGACTCCAACCCAAACATGCATACAAGTCTAAAAACATCATACGGACCTGATCGCGCGATTTAATCGCCAAAATAACACCTAGAACTACGAATTTAGCACCAAATCAAATGAAACTCTCAAGAACACTTTAAAATTTCTATCTTTTCAACTGGACGTACGAATTTTGTAAATCGCCAAAATAACACCTAGAACAGACAAGTCTTACATATCATAATGAACCTGTACCGGGCTCCGGAACCAAAATACGAACCCGGTACTCACAATGCCAAACATCAATCAATTCTTAAAAATAATTAATTTTCAGACTTTTAATTTTCATCAAAAATTCATAACTCAAGCTAGGGACCTTCGAATTCGATTCCGGGCATATGCCCAGGTCCCATAATTCGATACGGACCAGTTTACCAAACATATTGACCGAAGTCAACTAAAATTAACTTTTCAGGTAAAAATTCTTATTTTCATTAATTTTCAACATAAAAAGTTTCCGAAACACATGCCCGAACTGCGCACGCAAATCGAGAAGGATAAAAATGAGATTTGTAAGGCTTAAGAGCGCAGATTCGAGTTCTAAAACATAAGATGACCTTTTGGGTCATCACAGCTCCGGTGGGTGTGGCCAGCTATCTTCGCTGCCTGGTGACCAAAGAAGACCAGATGAAGATGAACGAAGTAGGTACATCGAGCCTCTTCAACGAGGCACAATAGGCACCGAATCGTGTAAGTTTCCTATTCCTTGAGCCCTTTTGCTAATTTTGCTTAGCTTCAGCACACTCTTACGATCTTATCATTTTGTTTTTCAGGCTTCGGTGCTCCACCATGAAAGCTTTCTTTGGTCTCGAATGGAAGTCAGCCAGCTTGAGTTCGAGTTCGAGTTTAAGCAGCAATTCTGGCAGAATGACATGTATAGGGTTCTCAGTGAACAAAAAGATGAGGCTCTCAAGGATCTCCCAATTCTCTGAGCCGAGCTGGAAAAAGCACAGAAGGAGGCCTTGTCCGTGAAATGGGAGCATGCCGAGCTGGTCGAGAAGGTAAGGATTTTTTAGGTTAAAAGCGAGAGATTATGCGTAGTGACTAATGACGCAACCTCGCAGGTCCAAGAGAAGATAGACTTTATTGACCAGTTCCGGGCCAAGATGAACGAGGTCAAAACTACGGCCGAGGCGCTGAGGAGTAGAATGGACCTACTGGCATCGGAAAATTTGGCTACAAAAGAGGAGTTAGCATCAGTCAAGGACCAGCTCCGGGTGGCAAAGGACAAGGCCGACAAGTGGTCACGACTAAATGACGAACTCCGGGCACAACTAGATTCAACTGTCTCGGAACGGGACGGCCTTGGCCGGGAATATACTGCGCTAAAGTCCAAATTGGAGGAAACCTCGATTAATTCCTCCGAGGTTGAAAAAATGTTGGCACAGTATAAAACTTATGTGGAAATAGCCGAGGCCCGTTTAATAATAAAGGTCGATTATGTAAAGTGGTTGTCTCGGAGGGAGACCCTCGAGGAAATTCACGCTCTAGGATTTGATCTGTCGGCCGAGATTGAAGAGTCCAAGAGGCTTGAGGCCGAGGCAAAAGAACTTTATGAGCCCGAAGTTCCCGAAGGTTCTAGTACCGAGTTGAGATCCGGTGAAGATTAGGCGGAGATGCCTTAGCTCTTTTTTTTTGTTTCCTTTTTGTACATTTTCTTTTTTGTTTATTTTGAGGCCCTTTTATCGTGCCTTTGTATGTACTTTTTGAAATTTATGTATAAAAAATTTCCTTTGGCAACACCGTGTCTTTTACTTTTCAACATCTATTTGTAATTTTTTATTTGTGGAACGTCCTTAATGCCTTAGCATAGAATTAGACGTAATCTGGACAATCCGTTCTCTGGAAGCCCGAATAAGGCCCAGTTTAGATAGTAACTTCGGATTGTTCGTGGCTTCAAAATTTCGATAAAAATCGAAGGCCTTTAAAACACTTGAGTGTTTTAGTCATATGCGACAGTGTTTTGGCGAGGGTAGCCCTTTAATAGGTTTTACAGCGAAGGTCCAAATATACCCTTGTACTTTCAAAAATGGTCTAAGAATACCCTTCGTTATACTATTGGGTTATCTATACCTCTACAGTCAAACTTTAGGTTCGAATATACCCCTCATTTAAACGGAGGGACACATGTCATCGTCATGTTGGCTAATTCTAAATATCTCCTAATTAATTAAAAAGACACATTACCCATACCCGAAAAATAATTTTCTAAAGCAATTTTTTATGTAAAAACTGGAAAAAACTAAAATATTTTATACTAAAAACTGAAAAAAACGAAAATATTTTTTTTCTAGTTTTTACAAAATAAATGCTTTAAAAAAAACTGAAGAATATTTTCTAAAATAATATTTTTGTAAGAAATGGAAAAGAAAAACTGAAAAGCAATTTTCTAAAGCAATTAAAAATTGGAAAAAACTGAATTTTTTAAACTAAAAACTGAAAAAAAAATAATATTATTTTTTCAGTTTTTACAAAAAACATTGCTTTAGAAAATTGCTTTTCAGTTTTTTGTTTTTAGTTTTTACAACAACAATTGCTTTAGAAATTATTTTTCAGCTTTTTTTAAAGTAATATTTTTCTAAAAACTGGAAAAAAATATTTTCGATTTTTCAGTTTTTAGTGAAAAAAAACATTCAGTTTTTTCTAGTTTTTACAAAAACATTGATTTAGAAAATTGTTTTTCAGTTTTTACAAAAACATTGTTTTAGAAAATAGTTTTCAGTTTTTTTTAAAGCATATTTTCATTTTTTCAGTTTTTAGTAAAAAATATTCAGTTTTTACAAAAAAACAATTGCTTTTCGGGTATGGGTAATGGGTCTTTTTAATTAATTAGAAGATATTTAGAATTGGCCAACATGACGATGACACGTGTCCCTCCGTTTAAATGAGGGGTATATTTAAACCCAAAGTATGACTGTAGGGGTATAGATAACCCAATATTATAACGAGGGATATTCTTAGACCATTTTCGAAAGTAAGGGTATATTTGGCCCTTTGCCGTAGGTTTTAATCACACGTAAGGGCCTTACTTTATGAGTACGGGCTTCGGACGTCTCCGAGCGTTTTAGGTTGGCCGTAGCCTTTCATGTTCGGACCCTGCCTAATAGGCTCGGTGTCTCCGGGATTCGATAGCCCGGGCCATCCATTTTGTTTATCAGACGACAATACCCGAGTCGGGGTAGCCTGTGGGCTTTAGGATTTAGGATCCGTTATGATGCATCGATGGAGAGAAATGCGTAGTGATAAAGTATAAAGAAATCAAAGATTCTTTCATTGTTTTGTATGTAGATTACATAATCTGAGGGGCTTAAGCCTTGTGCCGTGGCTAGAATAGGCTACATGGGTATAGTTCATTTGATCGTTTGACCCTTACAACGAATCCTAACTACCAAGCCTTAGCTTTTAATATTAAGCGATTGCACCATCTAAAGATCCTAGCCTAGGGGTAATGGCACTCAGTATTTGAGGCCGAACTTGTGAGGGCTCGAATATTGTTGGTTCGGTGCAGATGATCAGCAACTCCGATTTTAGGCCGGCCTTCGAAACTAAGGTAGCACGTTTTATTGTTGCCTCATTAAAAACCTTGCCGTAAAACCCACTTCAGAAAAAAACCGGTTCAAGGGAAAAAGAGTACAACGCATGCTTTCAGACCTAATAATCACATTTGCCCTCGGTCGAGTACGTGCATAAGTTAGTCCATAATATAACAAAATTAAAAAAGGAATTGATCTCGCACCTTAGCAGTAGTACTGATTTAAGTGAGTCATGTTCCAGTTGTTCGATAGTTGTACATCGTTTCCCGACTCGAGTTTATATGAGCCTTTCTTGGTTATTCCGGCAACTTTATACGGTCCTTCCCAATTCGGGCCCAGTTTTCCGTCATTTGGGTTCCTGATGTGCAGCGTTACATTTCTCAACACCAAGTCCCCAACTTGAAAATGTCTAAGGTTAGCTCTTTGGTTGTATTACCTCCCTACTCGCTGCTTCTGGGCGGCCAACCGGACCAGGACGGCTTCATGCCTTTCGTCTAATAATTCCAGGCTCGTGGTCATGGCCTCGCCGTTTGATATTTTGGTAGCATACTGTAACATGGGGCTCGGTTCCCCTACCTTGACCGGTATAAAGGCTTCCTCTTCGTATACTAGAGAGAACGGGATTGCTCCAGTACTCGACTTCGAAGTCGTTCGGTATGCCCACAAGACCTCGGGCAAGATTTCCTTCCACTTTCCTTTCGAATCGGTCAATTTATTTTTTAAGTTTTGGAGTATAATTTTGTTCGTCGATTCCGCTTGCCGTTCCCACTAGCGTGGTAAGGTGTTGATAATATCATTTTGATTTTGTGGTCTTCGAAAACTTACTTACCTTGTTGCCGACAAATTGTTTTCTATTGTCGCAAACGATCTTGGACGGTATCCCAAATCGACATATTATGTGATCCTATATGAAGTCGATGACCTCTTTCACCCGGACCTTCTCAAATGCCTGAGCCTCGACCCATTTGGAAAAATAATCGGGCATGCGTAGTATGTATTGGTCTTTACCGGGCACCCATGGCAGGGAACCAATGATGTTCATCTCGGACCAGGTGAAGCATCTCTCTAGGTTGATGAATCATTGGGGCGTGTCCTTGACACTCGTTGCATTTCCGTACGAAGTCTTTCGCATCTTTCTCCATTTCATTCTAGTAATAACCAGCTCTGATTAACTGCCGAACCAAGGATTCTGCCCCCGATTGGTTCCCACAAGTGCCCTCATGGAACTCTCCCATGGCTTATTCAGTCTCTCCCAGACCCAAGCACCTATCTAGTGGGCCGAAGAAGGATCTTCTAAACAATTTCCCCTCGACCAAGATGAACCTGACAGCTTTGGTGCGCAGGGCTTTCGATTCCTTGGGATCCGATGACAATTTTCCTGTCTTCAGGTAGTCTATGTATTTGTTCCTCCAATGCCAAGTCAAACTTATCGAGTTTACCTCGGTGTGTCCTTCTTCTACAACCGAGTTCATCAACTGTACCACTACCCCGAATCAAATTCATCGGAGTCGACAAACGACCCCAAGTTGGCCAGTGCATCGGCCTCACTATTTTGATCGCGAGGTACGTGTTGCAGAGTCCATTCCTTGAATTGGTGTAGGGTCACCTACAATTTGTCTAAGTACCTCCGCATCGGTTACTTTTTTACTTCGAACGTTTCGTTGACTTGATTTACAACAAGGAGAGAGTCACATATGGCTTCGATCACTTCGGCCTCGAGGCTCTTAGTGATGAGCGCAAAATCGGTGTATAAAACTTAGGCTCACTAGTCAAAGATAGTATAGTTATTAAATCTTCTCTACAAGGATTGGTTTAAATAATGGTCAAATAAATCTTCAGGTTACCACTATTCAGGAAAATAAACCTTTGATTTTGAGTTATTAACTAACTAAGAGGAAAAACTAAGATTATCAATTGTGAATGAATAATGCAAATTGGGTGACTAAGTAGCAACGATTGAATATTAATGTGAGAAATAAGGGCTTTGACAAAATATATGATCAACTATTATTCTGGATAACTATGTGCTAAGTTCACTCTTAACTTCTATTGACTCTTTCGACTTCAACAGATGATTAGGCTATCTTAAGGATACAAATTCTTCTTCCGAATTAATTTGAGTTCGCTAAACATCCTAATGATACGTGTTGTGAACATATGCAAGAATACGTTGAATGAATGATCTTACGAAGAACGTCTCTCGACTATTCTTCTAAATTGGGTCAATTGATAACTCTACAAGCTCTTTCGATTACCTATGAGAGTCGTGAAATCAACCCAAACAAGATAACACAATGCGAATTGCAGCAACACTTCTCGTTCGATTAAAGTAAAACCAAAATTAACAATGCAATTCAAATAGAAAATCATTCAACGAATTCAAGCAACTAACAGAAAGCAAACCCAAAACAATAGTCAAGTCACAATATCCGGCAATAACCCTAAGAAAGATTACTCCATAGTGGAGAAGTTGTTCATCACAAGAGTATTAAGAGAACAAGAAAACATTACAACCCACAAATTCAAACAAACTTTCGTATTGAATGATTCGGATGAAGCATTTAGAGTCTATGTTGTTTCCTTGACTTCTTCTCTCCAAACGTTGCTTCAAAATCCCAGATACCTAGTTTTGGGATGAGCTAGGCTTCATATAGGTCAAAAGGATGCCTCCAAATTTACAAAAATAGGCCTGCCTAGAATTCCCAGAAACGGATGTGCGCGACCGCGCACTTGGGAATGTGACCACGCTCATGGACACTCACCTCTAGCGGACTTCTGTGGCACTTGCACGCTCAGGTGTGCGTTTGGGATTGCTCATACGTGGCCGCGCACGCAAATTTCTTCTTGCTCAACTTGTTTTCTTCCCACTTAGTGCACTATTCGTCCATTGATCCCCTCTGCACCACATGGACTGAAAGGAAACATAGTAGACCCAAATCTCTATCGAATCAACCAAATCAAAGACACAAGGCGGGCATAAATATTTAATTTTAAGCTCATCACTTATCTAGTTCTAGACCTCCAATCATAGTTTCATACTCGGCTTCATTGTTAGTCAATTTTACAGTTCTAATGGACTGTCTAATTATGTTACCCGCAGGTGGTTTTAATACGATATCGAGCCCAGACCCTTTTGCATTGGAGGCACCATTCGTGAATAGGGTCCAGATCCCCAAGCTAGTCCCCGAAGCGAGCAACAATTCCCTTTCGACCTCGGACATCAAGGCCGACATAAAATCGGCCACAAAGTTTGCCAAAATCTGCGATTTTATGGCATTCCGGGGTTTGTACTCAATATCGTACCTACTAATCTCTATGACCCATTTGGCCAGCCGTCCCGAGAGCTCGGGATTATGCATGACATTCCTCAGCGGGTAAGAGGTAACGACACATATAGGGTGGCATTGAAAGTACGGTTTTAATTTCTTAGAAACACTTAGTAAGGCGAGCGCTAATTTTTCTAAGTGAGGATACCTTATTTCGGCATAGCCTAGGGTTCTACTAACATAATAAATAGGAAATTATGTACCTTCTTCCTCCCGGACTAGGACACCACTCACCGCCACCTTGAAAACTGCCAAGTAGAGGTACAACTGTTCGTCTGCCTTCAGAGTGTGTAGCAAGGGGGGCTCGATAGGTATCACTTGAGTTCTTCCAAATCTACCGTGCATCCCGAAGTCCAAGAGAAGTTTTTCTTTGAGAAGAACTGATGACTCGTATCACTCTTATCCGATGATCTCGAGATAAACCGGCCCAACGCTGCTATCCGCTCGGTCAGTCTTTGTACTACCTTGATTGTTGTCGACTACGGTGATATCCTCTATGGCCTTTATTTTGTCGGGGTTGATCTATATTCGCCAATTGGATACCATGAATCCGAGAAACTTGCCTGAGCTGACCCCAAATGCACACTTCTCCGAGTTTAGTTTCATGTTGTACTTTCTCAATATGTTGAAGGTTTCCTGCAAATTTTTCAAATGGTCCTCTGCTCCTAGGGACTTAACCAACAAATCATCAATATAAACTTCCATTGATTTTCCTATTTATTCTTCGAACATCCAATTGACTAGGCGTTGGTATGTGGCACCGACATTCTTTAATCCGAACAACATTATGTTATAGCAGTAGGTACCGAATTTGGTTATGAAAGAAGTCTTTTCTTGATCGTCCGGGTCCATCCAAATTTAGTTGTACCCGGAGTAGGCATTGAGAAAACTGAGTATCTCATGTCCGGCCATCGCGTCGATCATTCGATCGATGTTAGGCAAAGGGAAAGAATCCTTGGACTCGCCTTGTTTAGATCGTTATAATATACACATATCCTCAGTTTATTTTCTATTTTCAGAAATTTGGATACCTCGTCCTTGATAAATGTGTGTTTGATCTCGGACTGTGGCCTTCTCTTCTTCTTAACCGGATGAAACTTTGGATCCAAGATTAACTTGTGAATGGTTACCTCCGGTGGGATCCCTGTCATGTCTAGATGGGACCAGGAAAAACAATCGGCATTAGCTTTAAGAAAATCAATAAAATTTTCCTGAGCTCCATGGTTAACCCCGTGCCCAGGTATACCTTTCGATCTGGTAGGTGCTCGATCAATATAACTTTCTCCAACTCTTCGATCATCGATTTGGTGGAATCGGTGTCATCGGGTGCTATGAATGATCTCGGGACACTGTAATCGTCCCCATCGTCCGCTCCGTGCTCTTTTTGTTTTTCCGGATTGGCTGAGGCCAACATCATTGATTGATATTTAGTTTCTTCTTTTTTTGTCGGCTCCGCGATTTTTGATGTTGAGACCGCGGGCACTGGGATCACTTTATCGGCTGCGAACGTTTCCCTTGAGACCGGTTGTTCTCTATAGACCGTTTTGACTCCTCCTGGAGTGGGAAATTTTAGCTTTTGGTGTAAGGTTGAAGGTACCGCCCTCATGTTGTAGACGCATGGCCTTCCAAACAAAGCGTTGTACCTCATATACCCTTCAATCACGTAGAGCTTTGTTTCTTGGGTGGTCCCGACAGTGTTTACCCGTAAAGTTATCTCACCTTTCGTGGTCTCGCATGCCATGTTAAATCCATTCAATACCCGGACCACCGGTACGATTTGATCCTATAACCTCAGTTGCTCTACGACCCTCGATGATGCCCTCGGCATATTCGTCGTTGAACGAGATAGCACCCTCTTGGACGTAATCCCGGCTGCATTTTTATCTCGCGATAGACACTTTAGTGCGTTTGATCATCAGCCCTTGGTGTACATCGACTCCCCCAATGATCATGTTGATTACGTGCTGAGGCTCCTCTTGTTCGACCTGTTTGTTGGTGTCCCTGTTTCTGAAGTAGTTTTTGGCTCGCTTACTTAGGAATTCTCGAAGGTGCCCATTGTTGGACAACCGATCAACTTCTTCCCTTAACTGTCGGCAATCTTCGGTCCTGTGACCGTGAGTGTCGTGGTACTTACACATCAAATTAGGATCTCTCTGGGTAGGGTCAGACTACAACGGTCAGGGCCACTTGGTCTCTTTGATATGCCCTATGGCTGACACTATGCTTGCAACGTCCACGTTGAAATTATACTCTGATAATCTTGGTGCCTCCCTATTCCCAAGCGGCATGTCAAACCTGCTTTTGCTCATCATGCCCCGGCCGCTCGGTGCTCGATCATTCCTCTTCTCGTTCCTTTTCGGGTGGCGCCCGGATCTACTTCGCCTCCGATCCGTACTGTACGGTTGATATCGATCTCGGACCGGCCTCAGCTCATGATCAATGGTTCTCTTAGATTTGTCATCAATTCTTCTCATGACCCAAAATCCTAACCTGTCGTGATGGCGCCTAACATGGTACTAGGCAAGACGATTTCTCCCAAATATTTCTAACACTTTTAACAAAAATGAATTTAAAGTAGTTTTAATAGTAAAAGTTCTTATAACCAGGATAGAAAATCCAAAACATAATGCGGAATTCCCAACTATCGGGGTGTCATAGAGGACATGAGCATCTATACATCACAAGTCTGGAAAATATGGTCTATAATAGTCTGAGACCAAATATAGTAATTAAGAAGATAAGGAAGGAGAGACAAGGTATGCGAAACACTGGCAGCTACCTCAGAATCTCTGGATAATCAACTGTGCGAAGAAATCAACACTCACTGTGTCCGGGAACACCTGGATCTGCACCCGAAGTGCAGGGTGTAGTATGAGTACAACCAACTCATCAAGTAACAATAATAAATAAAGAACTGAAAGTAGTAACGAGCTTCACAGCTGAGTCCAATTACAGTAATTTCCAACATAACAAGGTAGGCATGCTTTCAAGTTCAACATTTAATACCAAAACAGTAATTTCATGTCAAGTTCAACTGAAACGTAAGATAATATCTCTCAGAAATTTTCAAAATAGTGGTATAAGAGAGTTGAAGTGCAACAATAATGAAATAAAATGCATCATCTCAGGACCACAGTCACTCAGCCATTCCATTCACTCAGCACTCAGCACTCAGCACTCGCACTCAGTAGGTACTTGCGCTCACTGGGGGTGTGTACAGACTCCGGAGGGGATCCTTCAGCCCAAGCGCTATAATCTGCACGGACAACTCGCATGGTGCACGAACAACTCACGTGCTATAGTATCAATATCTGGATCCGCACGGACAAGTCACGTGCTGCACGGACAACTCACGTGCTGCATGGACAACTCACGTGCTATAGTATAATATATGGATTCGCACGGACAACTCACGTGTTATAGTATAATATATGGATCCGCATGGACAACTCACGTGCTATAGTATAATATCTCACAATCAGACCCTCGGCCTCACTCAGTCATAAATCTCTCCAGTCTCTCGGGCTCTCAATAATCATGAAAATCAGCCCAAACAATGATGATATGATGCATCAATAATGAACAATAGAGACGGAGATAAAATAAACAAGTAAACTGTGACTGAGTACAAAACAACAATTTAGCAGATAGTTCAACATGTACACGACCTATGTGGGTCCCTACAATGCCAACACATAATCTAAACATGATTTGTGGTTCAATTTCTCTACTACATAGAGAATGTAAAGATAACAACATAATACTCAACTACACAGTTCCATGAAATTTGACCACGTCATAATTCCTACGGTGCTCGCCCACACGCCCGTCACCTAGCATGTGTGTCACCTCAAAACCGATGACATAACACATAATCCGGGGTTTCATACCCTCAAGACCAAATTTAGAACTGTTACTTACCTCACACCAAGAAATTCTTTATTCTGCTATGCCTTTGCCTCGCGAATCGGTCTCCAAACGCCTCAAATCTAGTCACAAATAATTCAATTTTGTCAATACAAATTATAGGAATTGATTCCATTTGAAAATACGCCTGTGGGGCCCACATCTCGAAATCCAGCAAAAGTTACAATATATGAATACCCGTTCAACCATGAGTCTAACCATGCAAATTTTACCAAATTTCGACATCAACCAAACCTCAAAATCATTAAATCTTATTTCCAAATCCCTAGGTCCAAATTTCTGATTTACACCTCTAAAACACGTATTCTAGTCGGAATATTCGATGATAATTCAATATTATGGAGTAGAAATGATCACAAGTGACTTACCTCAAGTTTTTCCGTGAATTCTCGCTCAAAAATCGCCTCAATCCGTGTTGGAAATGTCAAAAATGACAAAAATCCCGAACTCCTCTGTTATTAGCATTCTGTCCAGGCTTCTCGCACATGCGACCCTCTATCCGCACCTGCGGAACTTCTTCTGCGGTGCATTTTTCCGCTTTTGCGGAAGCCACTTATTTCCCCCAACTCTGCACCTGCGTTCAAAATCCCGCACCTGCGGGTGCGCTTCTGCGAACCCCTCACCGCACTTGCGACCACGCAGGTGCGGAAAACTCTTCGCACCTGCGACCTTCGTCCTCCCCAGCCTTGGTCGCTTCTGCGATGCTCCTTGCGCACCTATGGTGTCGCACGTGCGAGCCAATTTCCGCAGGTGCGATTACATCAGATGGCAACAGGTTTCCAATTTTGTTCTAAGTCCGAATTTGATCTGTTAACCATCCGAAACTCACCCGAGGCCCCCGGGACCTCAATCAAATATACCATCAAGTTCTAAAACATCATACGAACTTAGTCGAAGACTCAAGTCACATCAAACAACGCTAAAATCACAAATCACACCCCAATTCAAACTTAACAAAACTAACGAATTCCAGCTTCTACATTCGATGCCGAAACCTATTAATTCAATTCCGATTGACCTAAAATTTTGCACACAAGTCATAAATGGCATAACGGATCTATGAAAATTTTCAAAATTGGATTCCGACTCCGATAACAAAAAGTCAACTCCCCGGTCAAATTTCCAAATTTAAATTTCTATTTTTCGCCATTCCAAGCCTAATTTAGCTACGGGCTTTCAAATAATTTTCGGACACGCTCCTAAGTCCAAAATCATTATACGGAGCTATTGGAATCATCAAAACTCTATTCCGGGGTCGTTTACACTTAAGTCGGCATCCGGTCGCTATTTTAACTTAAGCTTTAAACATTTAAACTAAGTATTCCAATTCATTCCAAAACCTCACAGGACCCGAACCAATCACCCCGGCAAGTCACATAACAACTGTAAAGCATAAATTGAGCAGTAAATGGGGGAAACATGGTTGTAATACTCAAAACGACCGGTCGGGTCGTTACAGTTCTGATTGGGTAAACAAATCCAGAAGAGGCCCCAAGTTTGTCGTCTTCGACCCTTATCTTCGACTGATATCTGTTGTGGACGTTGGCCCAGGTGACTGCTGGGTACTCCACCAAGTTTTGCTTTAGATGTTGAGAGGCCACGAAACTTCGGGGGTTGAGCCCTTGAGTAAATGTCTGAACGTCCCAATCATCCACAACTAGTGGCAGATCCATCCGTTCCATCTGGAACCTCGACACGAACTCCCTGAGCATCTCGTTATCCCTCTGTTTGACCTTGAAAAGGTCTGACTTCCTGGTCTCGACCTTGATGGCCCCGGCATGGGCCTTTACGAACGCATCTGCAAGCATAGAAAACGAGTCGATAGAATTCGGAGGCAAGTTGTGATACCATATCATCGCCCCTTGGACAAGGTTTCCCCAAATATTTTCAGCAACACCGACTCGATTTCATCGTTTTCCAAGTCATTCCCTTTGATCGCGCATGTGTAGGATGCTACATGCTCATTTGGATTTGTGGTCCCATTATACTTGGGAATGTCGGGCATACGAAACCTCTTCGGGATCGGCTTTGGTGCCGCGCTCAGGGGGAAAGACTTCTGAATAAACTTTTTGAAGTCCGGTCCCTTCAACATCGGAGGTGCTCCCGGGATTTGATTGACCCTGGAGTTATACGTTTCCACCTTCTTGTCGTTGGCCTTGATCTTTTTCTCGCCTGACTCCACCCGTAATGCTTCGAGCATCTTCATCACCTCGGAAGTTTCCCCGGGCCTGACTTCACCCGGTTCCATGGCAACATGTTCATCCCTTCGAGTATTTTCCCGGGACTGTTCGGGCTCGACCCTGTTAGGGGCGTGGCTTTGCTTTTGCAGTTGTGCTATCGCTGTTTGTTGAGCCTGTAACATTTCAAAAATCAATCGCAGGCTCACCCCATCACCTTCACCTTCGGGCGCTTCTCGAGCCGCTGGCCGGAGTCTCCCGCAAACGCTGTTTTCGAGATTAGTTGGTAAATTGATGTTGATGGCCACTTTCGAGCATCGACTGGATCGGTGGCTAGGAAACCTTTGGGATCGACATGAGGCACATCATTGCTAGGCATCACGTTATTATTCTCATCATGATGGCCTGACTCAGCGTCAACGTTCAAGTGAGCAGACTGAGAGTTTGACATCCTTAGGCTACCCTAGAATCAAAATTTCAAAGAACAAGCGTAAAATATGGTGTATTATGCAGATTTGTATCAAATCACCACTATTATCCTTAGCCCAACGGTGGGCGCCAAACTGTTTACCTCCAAAAATGAGTAATAATTAAATTCGTGTGTGGTTTAAAGGATATGTGATTTAATTCGATACGAATAATTAAGAACACAAGTAAATAGATTAAAGATAAAATAAATTATCAAATCAATCGCGATGTGATGATCAAGCCTGATATTAAGTTGAATAGTGAGATTCATCCTCGATCCGACCTTCAGTACAAGCTCGGTCACGAGTAAAGAAGAGGACAAATAAAGAATACTTTGAACAATAGCTAGAAGACAAAAATAAACTTTTATTGCTTTGATTTGCGTGCCACAATGTGTTCAAATGAAAGAAATATTCCCCTTTATATAGTAGGGAAATTTTAGTCCTAGTACAAGTCTAAATAAGGTAAAAATCTTCTTTCCCCGGTACATGTCGATCCGCAATTGATATTGGACGGGATTCGCGCCGTAATATCCGGTTGAGGCCGAACATTGCGACCCCCTACTCGTCATGCATAAATGCTCTCCGTGTTTCCCGAGGTCCAAAAGCTATACTTGGTCTGGGTCCGTTATTTCATCATGCTCGATCTCAGATACATCATTCATCTTTCACGGAGTTCTTGGGCCTCGATTATAATCACGTCGAATCGTGCTTCCCTTTGTTCCTTCATCGGGGAAAACTCTAACCCCGTTTCTACCCGTATACAAACTTACTTATAAGATAACCACATATAGATTTCTACGATATACATTAATTGGTATCATATGTTAGAAAACATTATTACTACATGTATTTTCATTTGCTTTGGTTCTATTATTTTTCTAACTGTTCTTACTGCTTCTTTTTCCGTAGTTCTTTGTCATTACTACTAAGATTATGCTTTTCTTGAGTTAAGGGTCTACCGGAAATAACTTTTCGACATTCACAAGGTAGGAGTAAGATCCACCTACATACTACCTTCTCCATACCCCACTTATGTGAATACTCTTGGGTATGCTATTTTTGTTATGTTAAACAACACTGATACGGTAAAAACATCTGTCTTAATTAAGTCATAGAATCTATATTTTACTGCATGAAACAAGTTACATCAGTTCACTGAACAACTAGAAATTCAGTTAACATGTTCCAAAAGGAATTCAAAAACCAAGAAAACCACCCATGTTACATCCATCAACTTAAAAGAAAGATTACAAATATATTATTCAACTTTGGGGCTTCAAGTTTGGACAGATTGATGCACAATGCATCCAGCGTTCACGTGGGGCATGAGGAAGGGCTACTCCCAAGGGGTGTGATGTAGACAGCCTACCCTAATGCAAGCATTAGCGACTGCTTCCATGGCTTGAACCCGTAACCTATAAGTCACACCGAGACAACTTTATCGTTGCTCCAAGGCTCCCCTTCAAATAAACCATTCAATTTATCTCAGAGAATTGAACGGTCAGAGCTTTAAACAACTTTGATACAGTAAGGGAATGAAAGACTGGTGAATACTTTCGTAGCCATATCTTCCAATTTGGCATCCCTTAGATCCTTATATAAACAAAGATAAACCAGCAACTAAACGAAAAAATCAATCAATAAATAACAATGCACAAAAGTGAAATGGAGAAAACTTCCGTAAGGAATAGTTTAGCTTCCGTTTTCAGGGGATGCTTCGATCAGCCTCACTGACCGAGGAAGCATGAACTCAGTGAATACAGGATAATGGGACGAAGGATAAAAGCCATCGATGTTGTCGTTCACCACCACAAACGAGACCGGAATTAGAGATCTGCCTCGGAAAAGGATCCAGTCCACATGTAGATCCTGAGTTTGACGATCCCAGCACAGACAAAGTGCTCGGAATACTAACTTGAGGAACTCAAGAGGTCCCTGCTTCGTACCTGATAGAATCAAATGGTGATTTTCATAGGTCTCTCATGTATCGGAAATTAATATAGCAGTGGGAGGATAACAAAACCTTTGAATCCATGATACGTCCGTATAAGGGATACATTTTTCCTCACACGAGCATTGGGCCAAGCGTCTCTCATATCACCAACAACTCCATGCTCTCTGACAAATAGAACATATCAATCCATATATTTCTCCTTAATTTTCTATATTGTGTTTTAGTCCAAGCATTTTAGCTCATATATAGAACCAAGCAAGTAAAATCGTGATGTCATTTCACACTATAGCTTGCCCTGCTAGTTTATTTACTTCGTTCTTCTGATAAAGTAATAATCCATGGTCATAAAAATGAAAAAGTGAAGCTTCACACGACACAATATGATACCTTAAAACTACATAGGTTCCAGAACAATAACTGAATATTGACAAATTTCTGGACCAATGTGTCCACTGGGGTTATTGTTCTAACTTCTAATATTACACATACAGTAATTAATAATGTCCTAGACTCTTTCCTAAATTTAACTATTTTCTGAAGAGCAATCAATTTCACACTACATTTCACATTTGATACTTCAATTAATATAATCCCAATTACTTAATTGGAAGAGACAACATTAAGCATTTGCATATTATGTTCAATAGATTAACGTGGCCTTGCAAAAAATCCTACCAGTTCGTTAGTTAGTCGTTGTCAAATTAAAACTTTTCCAATATATCCCATGTTAGGGTATTTAAAATTTTAGGCAGAAACACACCGTCTAATTGGAAAAGCAACCAGTTTAGTAGTCATTGCAAGCTCAAGGTCATGAATAACAGAATATCAGCAACCAAGGTACTGTAACAATGATATAACAGAAGTGATACAGTAGATATTAAACGGCAACAGCATTATTACCTAGATCTCCCAAGAAGAAAACGGCCCGTAGTGGATTCCTTTTGGGTGTTAAATCCTCCACAGTACACGACGGGTAAGCTAGGCGGTAAGGATGCAATATGCTGCCAGGTGAGCAAAGCACCTCGCCTTCGAGCACGGGGACTGAATTCATCCATTGTTGTATTAACAATCTGAAATGAAAAACCTGGTGGCTCAACTCCTTTAAGCTGGAATGTGTACACTATTTGTCAAGGGAACAAAGCACTCAATATCCCATGCAGTCAAAGAACAAGTAAAGGTGAAAAGACAGCTAAATTAAAAAGATTAAAAGGATATTGCCCACGTTGCAGTGCACGGTACTGTAGAACCCCAAGACATGCTTCCGGGCACCGAAGGTGATTCAGACAACCAAAACGTTCCCCCTTCTAAAAGCTCGACCTTCAATCAAAACCAGATGAACTAAGATAAAATGTATGAAACGGTTCGCTTGACCCTTACAAAGATTACAGAAGGAAGAATGATTCTTTAGAGGGGAAAACCTTGTCCTTGTCATAAAAAATGGTACAGTGTTGATCAGAAGTGTCTTCAGCTCCTTTCCGTGAAATTCCAAACTGTTCGTAACCTAGTCACAAAATAAGACAGATTCGAAAATAAGAGACCAAACATTGACTCCTTCTAGGCTTCTACAGCACGAACATTAGCACTCCAAAGGGAAAACGAAAAATACAAATGCAGCTCTTTAATACTTAATCAATAAAATAAAAACAAGTATTAAATACACCTTTCTAATACGTAAGACACATGAATAACTCCCTTATATTGAATGTGAACAATGTATTGTAAAATGCAGCATCCTATTTTTTATGAATAAAGTAAGCTAGGTAAGATTACACATGATATTCAGTAATCATAAAAGAAGGACGAACATACTCAAGAGTCGTTTTTCGATGACCAAGAAATCTGTTGTTTCAACTTCAAAACTCGGGATAATTGGCCCCCACCCGTCTACTTTTCTCCACCTAACTACTAGACTTGCAACAGCCAAATTTCAAACTCGTGATGTTCGTCTATCACACATCCCCTGCTATACTACCCTTTGCCGTTGAACAAAAGCCTTGGGGGCAGAAGGTACTTGAAAGATTCATAAAGCTACTCTAGTCACTATAGCTCATATCTATCAATTATCATACAGGAACATCACTTTAGGAGGCAATGATGATAGTGCTTGAAGAAAATCCTTCATCTATTCCACATAAACAACATGAACACAAACATCATTTAGGAACAAATTTTGTAGCTTTAACTCTTTCTTTCCTATTATCTTTCTTGTTTTTATCTCAGTTTGCACAATAGCATGTAGGACCACCCTGTTTCAATTCCTTTTCTCTCCCTACATTCCTCCTCATTCTTTTAAGTCAAGGACATGTAGTGCCTACAGCTCGAGAAATAGGATATGTACGATCCTAATGCCTATTATTCAATACACCATCGTGTCTTTGCCTCCTACTCTCTCCTGTCCAGAATTTGCAAATGCAGTGCTGCCTAAAACCAACATATAACTAAGTTGAAAGCCTTAGATTTTTCAAGTCTCAAAAACTGGAGTTTTTTGGATAAATATCAACTAACACACCTCGACTGCAGCTCAGAGGCTGAACTCATTTCTTTGGAACCTTCAGATAAAAAACCATACTGCCAGCTCAACATCTTCCAAGTGATATATACATTTAATGGCCTCGCATCCAGATTCCAGAAATAAATATTCCTATCCTTCATTAACCTCATAACTATCTCTGCTTATATTTGTTTCAAATTTTATTTTTATTTTTTTGGAGAAGACTCCCCTTTCCTTTCCACTGACGTACAACCAGAAGCAGTATTCAAAATTGTGAAAGAAGTTTGAGAAAACAAAAAGGCAGTTCAAAGAGTTGGTATAGCAATGAGAAAATATTACAAGGAGGATCTAAAGGAGGTTTGAGCTGTATTTACTCAGAGAAGAAAGGGGCACTTTTCTATAAATAAAATATTCATTTTTATGGATATGTGATAGTATTAGTTCCATTAATGTCAAAGTGGAGATGCCAAACAAAATCAGGAGATAAACGAAAAGGGCAGTGACCGTGCTATCTTCATAAGAAGTCAGCACGACAGAAAATAGTCTTAGCTCATCCGCGCAGGTTCACAGATCAAAATGTGAGGAGATATACTTATCCTAGCTCCATCAACATAATGCTAGAATAAACAGCGGCCTGAATCTATTCAACATCACGTCTTCCCCAAAAAAATCCATCTATTTCTCTCCAACCAACCATTCCATAATAAACATTAAGCGTAGTACCCCAAGTTTTCTTTTTAAACAATCATTCTCAAAGTTGTCAATAGGCGAAGATGCAAGACAGTAAAATTTTGCGAACCGAAGTTGAGGTGATATATTGCTGTAAGGCCTAAGTTTAATGGAAGCGGAATGATGATCTGAAAAACTAGTTTACCAAGATATAGGATGCGTGTATACCACTCTGCAGTTCATCAGATGTTACTTTTACCTAACCACCATTTTTAAAAAATGAGACGAACAATCATCAGAAGAAGATCAAAGAAAAGTGAAGCAATATCCTATCCTGAAACAGTATGAGCAGCTTTCTAAACACACCACCTCATTGAATACTACATCCTCATTTAACGTATGTACTTGTAGTGAAGAAAACGAGAATAGGATGATATTTATGACTTGCCAACTGTGCTTGCTTATCCGAGCTACTTATTGTTTAAGGCCAAAACTTCTAATTATCCACAAGCTCTTCCTTGATTAAGAAATGCTCAATCTCTTAGTCTTCGTATCATCTTTGAACAATAACAACTAAAGTCTGGTCCATATACGGATGCACATTCTTTACATGACATAAGCTCGAAGCAACGACCAAAGGAAGAGTCAGGATTTGAAGCTTACGGGTTCGAGACTCTAGTCTTTCTTAAATTATTGGGTTATATTTCTTAAGACAAATACAGGGTTTGGACCAAAGCTACTGGCTTCAGCCGAACCCGTAACCCAAAGGCTAGCTCCGTCCTGGCAACGACACCTCGTCAAACTGACATCCGTTTCAGGCAACCATTTTGTGAATATTTCACAAACAAAGAAAAACCAGAAAAGTTGATTACAAACATCTTCAAATTTGAGCTAGCTACATTAGCTGCAACATTACCCCAGACTCATAGTTATTTGATTCTAAGGAGCACAATCATGTAGACAATTTGAAACAATTCCTCATAAAAGCAAAATAACCAATTCTTTCCCTAAAAAGTGAACAGATAATGAAAATGAAAAAAATTATCAGAAAAGTTACCTTGCAAGCACTGCTGAAGATAGTCCAACTGTGACTTCACACCTAAATACAAACACAAGCAAAATATTAATAAATCAAACATTGATTAAACAAAAGACCATCCATTTTTCATAATATTTCCTTATATCTACACCAAAAGGCGAAAAATTGCAAAAAAAAACACAAACCCCATAAATCAAATCACAAAATCAAAACAACCCCAAATCACACATTTGAGCAAAAAGCACAAAACCAATCAAGATCCACTTCAAAATAGAGACAAAAAAACACAGTATTCAAACCTTGTTGGGTACAGAGAATCATAGGAGAATAACTAGTAATAACACTTATGCACAAATCTTTCCTCTTTTCCCATGAATTTGGACTGTCTTCTGGCTGATCTTCAAGAAGATTAAAGGTCATTACACTTATAGAAACACTCATTTTTCTTATAAAAATCAAAACTTTATTGTATATTCAAACACCCTTTATCTACATGGTCATGAATTAAATCATCAAATACAAATTCAAGAACAGAATAAGAAAGTGAAAGATTGCTCTTTTTCTTTTGTTTTTCTTCTCAAAGTTGTAAACTTTGAAGTGTGTGAGAAATGTAGTGTTTTTTTCCCTGAACAATGTACAGTCTGGAGTCAGCAGCAGAATCAATCAAAGACGTGTCTGAAACCCAGAAGAAAACAGTGACCATTTTCAACTCTCGCACGTGCGACGTCAAAAGTGTGAAAACAGTGGCGGTTTTTTCTTTTAATTTAAAAAGTACATTCTTTTCCTTTTTTTGTTTATTTATTTTTCTCCCGGAGTACAACACTCCAAGATGACTTCCAAGTCGCAATCCCGGGCTTACTTTTTATGATCGCTTTTAAAATAATAATTGAAAATATATATATTATATATATTTATTTATTTAGTTATTTATACGTTATATACAAGAAATATATAGATTAAGATTGATTTATAATAGAATTTACAATTACTTGTAAAACTAATTACTCTAACTACCTTTTCTAACCTCAATTCCTATTTCATTCCAGGATTTTAGCAGGTGTTTGGAATATTTTGTTGAAATTGAATGTGAAAGAAAAGTCGAAATTGAAAAAAAAAAAATTGGAAGTTGAGTGGGGAACTAATAGCCTGTTTGGCCAAATTTTTCCAATAAAAAAAGTATTTTTTTTTTCAAAGTTGAAGTGTTTGGCCAAACTTTTGAAAGACAAAAAAAATATTTTTGAGGACAAGCAAAAAAAATTAGTTTTTCTCCAAAAGCACTTTTTTGAAAAATAATTTTGGCAAAAATACATTTAGAAGTAGTTTTTAAAAGTTTGGTCATATACTAATTGTTGTTCATAAGTGTTTTTCAAATTAATTAGCCAAACACAAACTGTTTCTCACTAAAAATACTTTTGAAAAAAAACACTTATCAAAATAAGCTAATTTTTGTAGCTTGGCCATGTGGGCTATTAGAACTAAGTTAGACTTTTATTTAGTTATGGAAATCTAAGATTTGTGAGGAAAATTTAATATTTCCGTTGAAAGACTCTTCAAATCAATATTTTAACACTCCGTTAGTGTCTTAATTCTTTTTTTGATTTTCACTTCGGTATTCGGTGTCTGAAATAGAGTCTAATTAAATTTGGACTCACACAGAAATATCTTTGAAGGATAAAACATTCCCTAATAAAGTCGGCTTCTACCGCTATGAATTTGTTTTCGAGGTTAATAGCATGTTTGGTCAAGTTTCTCAAGAGGCCAAAAGTATTTTTTTCTCAAAAATATTTTTTTTCCTAACTTGAGGTGGTTGGCCAAGCTTTTTGGGGGGAAAAGTGCTTTAGGGAAGAAGCAGAAGTAGTTTTTGCGCAGCAGAAAAAAGTAGCTTCTTCCAAAGAGCAGAAGCAAAAGCAGTTTTGACTTTTCTTCTTACCAAAAATACCCTTAACAAAATATAGTATATACCAAAATAACCGTTAAACCTAATACTTAGGATATTAATGTATAATATTTCTTATTATTTATAGGATAACTTTCTAATATATAGTGACTTTAGGGGTAAATGCCTTTATATTTGTTGAATGATTTTTAATATATTTAACTTATATTAAAAGAATTAAGTATTTTTAGATTTTATTTTCATATTTTACTTAAATAAAATGAAAAGATTTAATTATTGTCTGTAATAATAATTTTTTAAGATTATTAATTTAATTATAATATTAACTATTAAGTAAATCTGTTCATGTCCTTATTCGTAATTTGATACTTAAAAGCATTTTCTGAAAAGCTTGGTCAAACACAAATTATTGCTCAAAAATACTTTTCAGAGTAATTAGTCAAACACAAACTGTTTTTCTCAAAAAGTACTTTTTTCAAAAACACTTTTGAAAAAGACACTTCTCAAAATAAGTTAATTTCTGTAACTTGGCCAAACAAGCTATTAGTATGCTTGTCCAAACTTACTATATATGGTGATCACGATTTAGCTTTACAATGTTAACATCCTTTCATGTGGACTACTTTCCCTCTTAAAAAAATAAGATCACCAGCCTCGTAACGATTATTTTCATTAGAATGTTTTAAAATTTTACAATTTTTTTTTTAATGTGATAGTAAATTTTTTGATAAAGTGGTAAAGTACCACTCTATCATTAATCAGAAATCTCGAGTTTGATTCATGAAATGAAATCACCTTTAGGAGGAACGTTTTATCCTAAAGTGAGATTGCCTCGACGAGTCCTGATTAGTCGAGCACCAAATGGATATAGAACACCTTGTGAGAATGCAAAGAGAAAAATTCCCAAATAGTTATATAGTTTTCTTTGGTGTCATATTGAGTTCTTTTTTTCCATTTAGGATTTCTCGTTAAGCATGTCGTGTTCTTTGCTAGACCAATTTCTAACTTTTTACTTTTTTTGAAATATTTTTTAGGAAATTCACAGTCGCTATCTTTTAGGTGTGTATTGGGTAACCTGCACATCGTGCAATAGCTCGCAAACCACACATGAGATACAAACTGCACTAGGTAAGCCCGGTGTGACGAGCTCTGACTGAGTTGGTTGTTGGTGAGGGGAATCGATTCCAAGTCTTCCATGTAGGAAACCACTCACTCGACCAACTCAGCTAACTCTTGCGGAATTTTTTACTTGATATTATGACAAAATAGTATGAGCTAACTATTTTTCGGACTGGTAATTAAAAAATAGCCATGATTTGCAAAGTTCATTAAAAATAGCGATTATATATGCGAAGATAAAATCTGGACAGCATTACCCTAGCTGGAACATGGAAAGTTCCAGCATAATATGTTGGATAATGGAGCTCCTGCATTACTTCTAGCATATTATGTTGGAACTCCATCACATTATGTTAGAATCTCATATGTAAAAAATTCGAACTCCAGCATATTATGCTAGAAGTTTTTCGTATTTTTAAGAGTATTTTTGTTAAATTTTATTTTTACAAGAAAACTGGCTAAATATTGATTACTTTTGAAATTGTGGCTAATTTTTAATTAGCAGTTATAAATCGGACTAATTCTAATTTTTTTCACTAATATTATTTTATTTGTTTAACCCATTTTTGATGTCAAAAAGAAAATTTGATTCGATTATCAGATTTGAGGAAGTTAGGACGTTTTATAGGAGAAAAAACATTGAAACATATCATATCAATGTGAAGAAAAAAGAAATATTAGTGACGCTAAATTGAATGATCAAGTTATTGGGTGTGTGAACAAAGTCTGACATTGGTAGTTGAAAACATTAGGACTTACATATAAGGTGTAGGGATCTCTTAATCGTGTGAGGCCTTTTTGGAAAAAATCATGCGGGCTTGGTCCAAAGCGGATAATATCACACCATGTTAAAAATGTATTTGGACTAGTTTTAGCCCAACAACTGGTATCAGAGCCAATGAGTTGGCGAGACGAGTATGGAGATGGCAGAGTGTGGCGTGGGGCCCGACTTAGTGCATTTTCCCGTCTATGGGGTCTACGACCTTTACCCGTAGCTTTGAAGACGCATACACAACTTTTGGGCTTCGGTGACCGTAAATACTCGGATCATATGGGTGGCACATAGTTAATCTCTAACTTGCCCCATAAACGATGATCAGTTATGTGAAACTTATTTCAAGGGAGAGATTTTTGGGTGTGCGAACAAAGTCCGACATTGATAGCTGAAAAGATTGGGAGCCTACATATAAGGTGTAGAGATTTCTAAATAGAGTGAGGCCTTTTGGAAAAAATCATGCGGGTTTGACCTAAAGCGGATAATATCACACGATGTTAAGAGTATATTTGGGCTAGTTTAGCTTTAACCCAGCACAAGTTATCAATAGAAAACTAGAATAAATGGTAAAACAGATAAAACTACAATTATGGCAAGAGATAAAAATGTTGAAACATATCCCATCAATGAGAAAATGGGGGAAAATTAACAAATTTATTTTTTCTCTCTATATGCTTGGTTAAACACAAACATTATGCATCATACCCAATTATTAGGATAGAAACATGTCACGACCTGGAATTATGATGACCCAAAAGATCATCTTATGTTTTAGAACTCGAATCTACACTCTTAAGCCTTAAAATCTCATATTTACCCTCCTCGATTTGCGTGCGTAATCCGGACAGATTTTCGAAAAGTTTTTATGTTGAAAACTAATGAAAATAAGAATTTTTGCCTTAAAAGTTGATTTTAGTAGATATCGGTCAACATTATTGGTAAACGGGTCCGGATTCATATTTTGACGGTCCCGGTGGGTCCGTATCGAATTATGGGACCTAGGCGTATGTCCGGAATCGAATTCGGAGGTCCCTAGCTCAAGTTATGAATTTTTGATGAAATTAAAAGTCTGAAAATTAATTATTTTTAAGAATTGATTGGTGTTTGGCATTGCTAGTACTGGGTCCGTATTTTGGTTCCGGAGCCTGGTACAGGTTCATTATGATATTTAAGACCTATCTGAGAAATTTGGCGAGAAACGGAGTTGATTTGACATGATTCGGACCTTCGGTTGAGAAAATAGAAATTTTAAAGTATTCTTGAGAATTTCATTTGATTTGATACTAAATCCGTAGTTCTAGGTGTTATTTTGGCGATTTGATCACGCGAACAAGTTCGTATGATATTTTTAGATTTGTGTGCATGTTTGGTTTAGAGCCCCGAGGGCTCGGGTGAGTTTCGGATAGGTCACATGATGTTTTGGACTTTGGAAATCTGGTATTTTGCTGCAGCAGGTGTTCTGGCATGTCCTTCTTCGCGTTCGCGAAGGTACTCTCGCGAACGCGAAGAGTAAACTGGGCAGCTGAGGATTCCTTCTTCGCGAACGCGAAGTCTAGGTCGCAAACACGAAGCGATGGGGGCGTTACCCTTCGCGAACGCGACAAGCCCATCGCGAACGCGTAGTGTTAGGCACTCGGGAGGGGCACACAAATTTTTCTTTATCGCGAACGCGAACAATGACTCACGAATGCGAAGACCAGGGAAGGGTAGCCTACATGAACGCGAATGCAAGCACTGCCTCGCGAACGCGAAGGCTTGGCAGCCCATACACTTCGCGAATCCGACAGTGCTCTTGCGAACGTGATGAACGTTGTCACCCAGCATTTAACAGAACCCAAAAACGGGATTTTAGCCAAAAACTCATTTTTCTCAAAAACCAAACGGTGAGAGGTGATTTTTCAAAAGTCATTTCTTCCCCAAATTATTGGTAAGTGATTCTAAACCATTTTCTTTCAATTACCAATTATATTTCTTGAATTTTCAACCTAAAATCTAGAGTTTTCATGGTAGAATTAGGGGTTAGGGTAGAAACTAGGAACTTCGGGAATTTGGGAATTTAGACCTCAATTTGAGGTCGGATTTCAAAAACCAATTATATATTCGGGCTCGGGGATGAATGGGTAAATGAATTTTGGTCTGAACCTCAGGTTTTGACCAAGCGGGCCAGGGGTTAATTTTTTCGACTTTTTGGAAGAAAATTTGAGAAATTTAATTTATGCAATATAGTTGATTCCTTTAGCAATATTTGATATTATTGAGTCATTTTTGAATAGATACGAGTGTTTTGGAGGTGAATTCCAAAGGAAAAGTTGTGATTGAGAATTAAGTGGCCTTCGGAGCGAGGTAAGTGTTGTGTCTAACCCTGACTTGAGGGAATTAGGAATCTTAGATTACTTGCTCAGTGAAATTCATGTTAGCGGCGTATATGTGAGGTGACGAGTACTTATGCGCCACCAATTTACCTGTTTCCCATGTTTCTCTATTTTTCTTATATTGTCTCATTCCTATGCCAAATTGCTACATGTTATACTAGTGTTGTTCAATTTATCATTCTTATCATGTTTACGGATTTTCTGGTGATAATTGAGTTTTTATTTCAAAGTTGAGATCGATATTATGGAACCAAATGTTGAAGTAAGGTTTGTACTTATTATTCTATCTCTCTGTTGTTATTTATGCATTGCATTATGGGAAGGAGAGTGTTAATGCACGAAGGGTGATGTCATGCCATATTGTGAGTGTTAATGCATGAAGGGTGATGCCGTGCCATATTGTGAGTGTTAATGCACGAAGGATGATGTCATGTCATATTGTGAGTGTTAATGCACGAAGGGTGCTGCCGTGCCATGATATGAGAGTTAATGCACGGAGGGTGATGTCGTGTCGTTTCTATTAATTTTATGGTGAGATTGAGAGTAAAAGCACGAAGGGTGATGCCGTGCATTTTTCCTTACTGTATTCACTATTCCTGTTGATTCATGGTATATTGACTGCTTCAGTGATTATTTTGTTGTAGTTCTTTATCTTGCATTCCCCTCAGTATGTTCCCCTCCCGACATTTCCTGTTTAGTTCTTCATTTCTGTTATTTGCATATACACTGTTAAATTGTACATGTTGATTTGTAGCTTCCTTGCCTTAGCCTCGTCACTACTTCGTTGAGGTTGGACTCGACACTTACTATCACATAGGGTTAGTTGTACTGATATTGCACTCTACACGTTCTGTACAGATTTTGATACCGGCTCGGGTTGGTCGAGATTTTGCTATTGGTCCGCTGTCCGGAGACTCAAGGTAGATCTGTCGGCGTTCACAGACCTTGAAGTCCCCGTCTATATTTTCTATTCTACTGTTTCTTTCACTCAGACAATTGTATTTCTTTCTGACTATTACTTTTAGCAAATTCTAGAATGCTCGTGAATTGTGACTCCAGATCCGGGTGATAGTAATTGATACAATTTTATGATATTCCTCACTTATTATATTTCATCTTAGATAATTATTGTTATTTACTGAATGAAAATAAGGATTTGGTTTAATGATTCTATAACGTTGGCTTGCATGGCAAGTGAAATGTTAGGCGCCATCACGGTCCCGTCGGTGAGAAATTTTGGGTCGTGACAATTGGTATCAGAGCACTAGGTTACATAGGTCTCACGAGTCACGAGCAAACTTAGTAGAGTCTGAAGGATCGGTACGGAGACGTCTGTACTTATCTCTCAGAGGTTATGAAGTTTAGGAACAATATCACTCATTTCATTCCTTATCGTGCGACATTGATTTTTGCATGAAACCTATATCTCGTATTCCTTTGTATCCACTCGTGTATGACATTGCGCACTTGGTATCAGTTGTGCGTCGACGGTTCGTGATGCCACAGATGAACTACGAGGGAGCCAGAGATGCTCAAGCAATGCGTCAACGTGTGATTCCGACTGAAGATGACGTATAAAGAGATCACCCAGTGAATAATGTGGGGGGTGCAATGTACTTTGGCATCTGGTTGATTTATATAAGTTGTGAAGGTTAATATTGTGGACCATCGGACGTGGTGAACTGTTACTTCTCCCCGAGTGGGGGAGTCCACTATCAATGAATGGATTGCGAGTCATGTGTCATATCAGTTTTGGCCTGAAATGTATATATGTGGTACTAAAAGGTTCTCCCAAAAAACAAATTACATGTGTTTAAGGCCTGAGATTTTGTAGAGGATAAGGTTGAGACTTACGGTATGTCCGCCTACTTAATAATCCTATACTTCAGTACCAAAGGAGTTAGAGAAACTTTAAATCTATAGAATGTCTACTCAGCATGGACGTCATGGTTGCGGATTTCGGAGTGCTTCGGAGGAAGTACAGTGGTTGACGAGATTTTGAACTATGTGGTTCGTGCCAAGATTTGCTTGTATGGAGCTTTACTTGTGTGATAATTGTGTATAAATGGGGGTGAGGGTTACCCCAAAGAAGAATCGAAGAGTATGTTAAGAAATTGGTCAGCTCGATAGTGTTGAGTCAGCATAACAAAAGAATAAATTGGCCTTGGGAGAGATATTTCTCCATAGGTGTCTGTGGCAAGTCTATGAAGAGGACAAACCAGTCAATACAACACCGCCCACTTGGCTCGATTCTCAGAAATGCTTTTGAAAGAGTTTGTTTCCCGGACTCTCCATAATGCATGGCGCATAGGGTTTGAACGATTGCGTTAGGTCACCATGACTGTGTCATAATATGCAATCAGGTTCTATAAGTTAGCCCGTCATATTCCTACTTTGCTTCCTACAACCAGAGAGCGAGTCCACAGACTCATTAAAGGACTTAATTATGATCATAAAATTTTATATGACTCGAGAGCTACAGGTTGATACTTCATTTCCACTAGTGGTAGAAATTGCCAAGATATTAAATACTTGTTCGGGGTGAGGAAAAAAGGAAACTAAGGAGACCAAGATGTCTCGAGGTTCTGGGAGATTCAGTGGATTCTACTCTACGAGTATAAATCATTAGGGCGGGGGCTCGGGTAGTCGGCCAGTCCAGTTCGCACATTGGATTAATCAAGGTGCTCCAGTAAGTTCTTTTAATGCACCACTAACGTAAGTGTCCTACATTAGTTATTCTAATCATCTGGCACAGACTCAGTATGAGCAGCCAAACCCGCAAATGGGATGTTATGAATGCGGTGATACTAGGCACATCATGAGAAAATTGTCCCAAACTTGGGAGAGGTATATTTCATCAAATCACTCAGGCTACGTGCCCCATTGCAGTTACTATATCACCCACACGACCAGTTAAGGGTGGAGGACAGGCGGTTAGAAGGCATCCTAGAGGTGGAGACCCAACTGTTGTTATATTTGTTTTATGGTACGGTGGAGGTCGTTACATCATATGGTGTCGTTATAGGTATGACCTCGATTTAAAAAAAAAAGAATAATTTCCTTAACTTGATTCGGTTCTGAGTATCAAGACGAGTCCTCCTATTGTGCTCCACTTATGAGAAAGCTTCGTAATTCTATAATCTACTTATGTGTTTACTCCTGTTGGGAGATTCTATGGAGATACCTACGCCTATCATTCCATGTTGGTCACTAATAAGAGCTGTGAGGTTAAATGTGGCTTTCTGTTACTCATTTCGGTAAGTTTTGATGTAATTTACGGATAATTAATTATAAATTATGAATTATATGCCCTACCGATGTAGGGTTCATTATGTGTTGTGATTTTGTTTAACGAAAGTTATTTAAAAGGAGAAAATGGAAAGTTTCGATTGGCAAGATGTGCATATTACTTGTGATTCATAACTGAGGCCGAGGTCCTTGTATTTTAAAATAAATTGATATGTTTAAACCGGGCTATGAGCTGCGGTGGAAGTTATATAAGGACGAGATCCTTGGGATAAAAATTCTTGTGTTTAAATTCTCCCTTGTGAAATTAAATTTGTACGATAGTACTAATAGGGAGTCATGCCAGCTAGGCTTATTTAAAAATATTTTTATGAAATTCTCTATGCATACTTGCCAAATTCGTGTTGTAATATTGAGTTGTAACCTACGAGGTAGGTGCCCGCCCAGGTGGCATTAAATGTGACTCGTTAATTCGGGAAAATAATTATGAGGTCTTCATGCCTCGCATCTCGTTATTAGTATTGTGAAGGCTTGAAAAGAGATTTTTGTTAACATGAAGTTAATTGACGAGTCTGTAATTGATTATGAACAACTATTAAGACCAGATTGACCCAGAAGGGTGTGCCATTTAGATGGTCAGGCGAGTGTCAGTTGAGCTTTCAGAAGCTCAAGACTGCTTTGACTACAACGTTAGTGTTGATATTACCCACAGGTTCAGGATCGTATACGGTATATTGTGACGCCTCTCACATTGGGCTTGGTGCAGTATTAATGCAAGATGGCAAGGTAATTGCATATGCGTCACGGCAATTAAAAGTTCACGAGAAGAATTATCATGTTCATGACTTAGAACTGGCAGCCATTGTTCATGCGCTGAAGATTTGGAGGCATTACCTCTACGGTATCTCGTGTGAGGTATTTACTGATCATCGTGCCTTCAGTACCTGTTCAAACAAAAAGATCTTAATTTGAGGCAGAGAAGATGGTTGGAGTTGTTGAAAGACTATGATATCACCATTTTGTATCACCCCGGAAAGGCCAATGTGGTGGCCGATGCTTTGAGTAGAAAGGCTGTGAGTATGTGGTGTCTTGCGTATATTCCGGTTGGTGAGAGGCCATTAGCTGCATATGTTCAGACTTTAGCTAACAAATTTGTGAGGTTAGATGTTTCAAAACCCAGTCGAGTTCTAGCTTGCACAATCGCTCGGTCTTTTTTATATGAGCGCATCAGAGAGAGGCAGCATGATGATACTCGTTTACTTGTCCTTAAGGATATGGTGCGGCACGGTGATGCCAAACAGGTTATTGTGGGGGAAGATAGACATCAGCGAATGCAGGGTCGTATTTGTGTGCCTAATGTGGATGGGCTTCGTGAATTAATTCTTGAAGAGGCACAAAATTCTAGGTATTCTATTCATACAGGTATCGCCAAAGTGTATTAAGATTTGCGGCAACATTATTGGTGGAGGAGAATGAAAAAGGATATAGTTGCATATGTAGCTCGGTGTCTGAATTGTCAGCAAGTTAAGTACGAGCATCAAAGACCTGGTAGGTTGCTTCAGAAGTTAGAAATTCCTGAATGGAAATGGGAGCGTATCACTATGGATTTTGTTGTTGGACTCCCACGGACTCAGAGAAAATTTGATGCAGCTTGGGGTCATTGTGGACAGGTTGACCAAGTCAGCACATTTCATTCCAGTGGCGCTACCTATTCTTCAGAAAGGTTAGCTGAAATTTACATTCGTGAGATTTTCCACCTTCACGGGGTGCCCGTGTCTATTATTTCAGATCGAGGTACGCAGTTTACCTCACACTTTTAGAGGATAGCACAACGTGAGTTGGGTACGCGGGTTGAGTTCAGCACAACATTCCATCCTCAGACAGACGGGCAGTCCGAGCGTACTATTCAAATCTTGGAGTATATGCTCCGCGCATGTGTTATTGACTTTGGAGGTTCTTGGGATCAGTTCTTGCCGTTAGTGGAGTTTGCCTTTAATAACAGCTACCAGTCGAGCATTCGAATGGCTCCATATGAGGCATTATACGGAAGGCGATATCGTTTGCCAGTTTGCTGGTTTGAACTGGGAGAGGCTCGATTATTGGGTACCGATTTGGTACAAGATGCCTAGGATAAGGTCAAGATTGTTCAGGATCGACTTTGCACAGCTCAGTCTAGGCAAAAATCTATGCCGATCGTAAAGTTTGTGATATTGCATTCATGGTTGGAGAAAGAATATTGCTTCGGGTATCGCCCATGAAGGGTGTTATGAGAATTGGGAAGAAGGGCAAGTTGAGACCTAGGTATATCAGGCCATTTGAGATCCTCGAGAGAGTGGGGGAGGTAGCTTATAGACTTGCGTTACCTCTAGGGTTATCCTCAGTTCATCCGGTATTCCATGTGTCTATGCTCCGAAAATATCATGGTGACCCGTCCCACGTGTTAGATTTCAGCTCTATCCAGTTGGACAAGGATTTGACTTACGAGGAGGAACCGGTGGCAATTCTAGCCCGGCAAGTTTGCCAGTTAAGATCAAAGAGTTATCCTTCAGTTCGAGTGCAGTGGAGAGGTCAGCCTATCAAGGAAGCTGCTTGGGAGTCCGAGTCCGATATGCGGAGTAGATATCCCCACCTTTTCACCAGCCCAAGTACTTTTCTATGTTCGTTCGAGGACGAACGGTTGTTTTAGAGGTGGAGATTGTGATGACCCAAAAGGTCATCTTATGTTTTAGAACTCGAATCTGCGATCTTAAGCCTTAAAAATCTCATATTTACCCTCCTCGATTTGCGTGCGCAGTCCGGACAGGTTTCCGAAAAGCTTTTAGGTTGAAAACTAATGAAAATAAGAATTTTTGCCTTAAAAGTTGATTTTAGTTGATTTCGGTCAACATTTTTGGTAAACAGGCCCGGATCCGTATTTTGACGGTCCCGGTGGATCCATATCGAATTATGGGACCTAGGCGTATGCCCGGAATCGAATTCGGAGGTCCCTAGCTCAAGTTATGAATTTTTGATGAAAATTAAAAGTTTGAAAATAATTGTTTTTAAGAATTGATTGATGTTTGGCATTGCTAGTACCGGGTCCGTATTTTGGTTCCGGAGCCCGGTACAAGTTCATTATGATATTTAAGACGTGTCTGAGAAATTTGGAGAGAAACGGAGTTGATTTGACGTGATTCGAACCTTCGGTTGAGAAAATAGAAATTTTAAAGTATTCTTGAGAATTTCATTTGATTTGGTGCTAAATCCGTAGTTCTAGGTGTTATTTTGGCGATTTGATCGCGCGAGCAAGTTCGTATGATATTTTTAGATTTGTGTGCATGTTTGGTTTGGAGCCCCGAGGGCTCGGGTGAGTTGCGGATAGGTCACACGATGTTTTGGACTTTGGAAATCTGGTATTTTGCTGCAGCAGGTATTCTGGCATGTCCTTCTTCGTGTTCGCAAAGGTACTCTCGCGAACGCGAAGAGTAAACTGGGCAGATGAGGATTCCTTCTTCGCGAAAGCGAAGCGATGGGGGCGTTACCCTTCGCGAACGCGACAAGTCCATCGCGAACGCGTTGTGTTAGGCACTGGGGAGGGGCAGACAACGTTTTCTTCATCGCGAACGCGAACAATGACTCGCAAACGCAAAGACCAGGGAAGGGTAGCCTATGCGAATGCAAGCACTCCCTCACGAACGCGAAGGCTTGGCAGCCCATACACTTCGCGAACCCGACAGTGCTCTTGCGAACACGATGAACACTGTCGCCCGGCATTTAACAGAACCCAAAAACGGAATTTTAGCCAAAAACTCATTTTTCTCAAAAACCAAACGGTGAGAGGCGATTTTTCAAAAGTCATTTCTTCCCCAAATTGTTGGTAAGTGATTCTAAACTATTTTCTTTCAATTACCAATTACATTTCTTGAATTTTCAACCTAAAATCTAGAGTTTTCATGGTAGAATTAGGGGTTAGGGTAGAAACTAGGGACTTCGGGAATTTGAGAATTTAGACCTCAATTTGAGGTCGGATTTCAAAAACCAATTATATATTCGGGCTCGGGGATGAATGGGTAAATGAATTTTGGTCCGAACCTCAGGTTTTGACCAAGCGAGCCCGGGGTCGATTTTTTTGACTTTTTGGAGGAAATTTTGGAAAATTTAATTTATGCAATATAGTTGATTCCTTTAGAAATATTTGATATTATTGAGTCATTTTTGAATAGATACGAGTGGTTTGGAAGTGAATTCCAAAGAAAAAGTTGTGATTAAGAATTAAGTGGCCTTCAGAGCAAGGTAAGTGTTGTGTCTAACCCTGGCTTGAAGGAATTAGGAACCTTAGATTACTTGCTCAGTGAAATTCATGTGAGCGGCGTATATGTGAGGTGACGAGTACTTATGCGCTACCAATTTACCTGTTTTCCATGCTTCTCTGTTTTTCTTATATTGTCTCATTCCTATGCCAAATTTCTACGTGTTATACTAGTGTTGTTCAATTTATTATTCTTATCATGTTTACAGATTTTCTGGTGATAATTGAGTTTTTATTTCAAAGTTGAGATCGATATTATGGAACCAAATGTTGAAGTAAGGTTTGTACTTATTATTCTATCTCCCTGTTGTTATTTATACATTGCATTATGGGAAGGGAGAGTGTTAATGCACGAAGGGTGATGACGTGCTATATTGTGAGCGTTAATGCACGAAGGGTGATGCCGTGCCATATTGTGAGTGTTAATGCACGAAGGGTGATGTCGTTCCATGATATGAGAGTTAATGCACGAAGGGTGATGCCGTGCCGTTTCTATTAATTTTATGGTGAGATTGAGAGTAAAATCACGAAGGGTGATGCCGTGCATTTTTCCTTATTGTATTCACTATTCCTGTTGATTCATGGTATATTGACTTCTTCGATAATCATTCTATTGTAGTTCTTTATCTTTCATTCCCCTCAGTATGTTCCTCTCCTGACATTTCCTATTTAGTTCTCCATTTCTGTTATTTCCATATACACTGTTAAATTGTACAGGTTGATTTGTAGGTGCCTTGCCTTAGCCTCATCACTACTTCATCGAGGTTAGACTCGACACTTACCATTACATGGGGTCGGTTGTACTGATACTGTACTATGCATGTTCTATGCAGATTTTGATACCGACTCGGGTTGATCGAGATTTTGCTATTGGTCCGCTGTCCGGAGACTCAAGGTAGATCTGTCGGCGTTCATAGACCTTGAAGTCCCCGTCTATCTTTTCTGTTCTACTGTTTCTTTCATTCAGACAGTTGTATTTCTTTCTGACTATTACTTGTAGCAAATTCTAGAATGCTAGTGAATTGTGACTCCAGATCCGGGTGGTAGTAATCGATATAGTTTTGTGATTTTTCGCACTTATTATATTTTATCTTAGTTAATTATTGTTATTTACTGAATGGAAATAAGGAATTGGTTTAATGATTCTCTAACATTGGCTGTCCTAGCAAGTGAAATGTTAGGCGCCATCACGGTCCCGTCAGTGGGAAATTTTGGGTCGTGATAGGAATTCCCACCCTCGGGACCGTGATGGCGCCTAACAGTTCACTTGATTGGCAAACCTACGTTAGAATAGTTTTAAGCCATTTGTAACAAAACAAATTAACCGGTGCCAATTAAACTGAAATAACCGTAATAGAACTGAAATAAAGTGCGAAAAGTCATAACAACCGAAATATCTAAATACAACCCAGAACTGGCATCACAAGTACACGAGCGACTAGAACAATGCAGATAATTGTCATGACCCGCCACATCTTCATGCCACGTTGGTTCCCTTGGCATATATTTTTGCCGTATGGAAGGGTTACATTAGGGACTAGATCTTGGTGGAATATTCTAAAACTATGGAGAATTTCCGTAGGAAAGTTCTAGATATTTATGAATTTGGTAGGAAGACTCTTTTGGAAAGCCTTGGAATGTTCAAGTCATGTAGAAAATTCTAAAGGGTATACTTATTTGTAAATATGGAAGAACTTGTGGAATAATTATTATTTACATACTAGCCCCTAGGTGATTAGTATAAATAGGGGGATTCATTTGTAATTCACCAAGAAAAATAATCAAATTTTCTCTAATACAAAAAGCTTCCTTTGGCAATTCTCCTATGTTATAACATTCCCTTAGCGATCTTTAGTGTAGTAAGGCTCACTTAGCATAGCAAGAACGTGAGCAAGTTGTGCAAAATCATGATCGAGTTATAAAGTACCGCACGTGTACTTAGTCAAACACTAAGGACGTGACAATGTGGTATCAGAGAAAAGGTTACAACTAAGGGAATGGCGAATGACGGAGAAATTAACGTTGCCAACACCCAAGCCAACGACATCCAGGATGCTGCTGGCAAGAAATGTTGTAACAAAAAGAGGAATGCCACCAACAAAAGCCAGGAAGTGTCACCCGAGATTGTGACAAATGGGGGGCTTGCATACCAAGAACCATCTGCCACTAAGGCGAGCGAGGGTGAAGTGGAGGTCCTGCCGGAGGACGTCTCGCTCGGTAAAGAGTGGATGATAAAGGTGAATGCGGGGATGGATGCCATCAAGCTCTTTGGCTAATGGTTAGGAAAGGTGGAAGGCACCCTTAGAGTTCTTGAGGGACACACTCTTGAGGAGATTGAGAGTATCCAAAATGACTTGAAGGGACGTACACATACTGAGATGGAGCTAAGGCAAACCATCTCCGCCTTTGGAATGTAGACTCATGGAGGCCTTGAGTACTATCGATGCTATGAAGGCAAGGATATAATTACTCAAGGAACATGTCAATGTTGGCGTAACCGAGGCTGACCGTAATGTTATTATGACGAGGGAGGCCAAGATCGAAGCTCCCAAACCGCCGATGTTCAAAGGTGTTCGTGATGCACAAGAAGTGGAAAATTTCCTTTGGCACTTGGAGAACTACTTCAGGCACGGCAAAGTGAAAGACGACGAGTCCAAGATCAACACTATTGTGTTGTACCTCTCATAGATTGTTGTGTTGTGGTGTATTCAAAATTGTGTTGACATGGAGAATGGGCTATGCAAGATTGAGACGTGGGAGCAGTTTAAGAAAGAGTTGAAGAAGAAATTCTACCGGGTGAATATGGTGAAGACGGAAGCTAAGGGAACTCTGACAGACGGCCACAATTTGGGAGTATGTGCCGAGTTCACTACCATAATAATGCAAATCATGTCATTATCCGAGGAAGATTCACTCTTCTACTTCATGGATGGGTTGCAAAATCGGACAAAGCAGGAGTTAAGAAGACATCAAGTAGCCAACGTGGATGAGACCATAGCGGTAGTTGAGTCGCTCTTTGACTTCAAGATGGAACCTGCCAAGTTCAAAGAAGGCAACGCCGAGAGGGGTGGGGGAGATCATGACAAGGACAACGGGAAAGGCATAGCCGAGGTATACACGGGTAATGTCAAGGGGCCATCCCATAACGGACTAGGGTCTAAGAGAAACGGCAAGGGGATGGAAAACGGTAGCGAGTACGTGCCTAAGAGAGGGTGCTACTTATGTGAAGGATCACATCGGGCAAGTGAATGCCCAGATTTGAGGAGCCTTGCATCAATGATCGGAATCTTTGCTCAAGCACACAAGGGTCACACATGAGGGACCGCATGTATTGGGGAGATGCACTTGCAATATAAGCCGAAAGTAGGGGATTCCAAAGCCTATCTTGGCACCATACAAAATAGAGCATGGTGGCAGCAAGAAAAGTTGGGCGGACATAGTTGAAGAGGATGGCGAGTTACAAAGTGATGACACACTATCACACTTGGACGATATACCAAGCAGATGGGTTAAGTTTTCTAGCAAGGCTATGACCACGGAGGGCATCCAAATAGGGAGTGGAAGCATGGACCCGATGCTTCAGAAGTTGCTAGACTTGGTTGACTCATGGGGAGATTCAGGCCAAGAGCAAGGAGAGGCATCCGATGGGCAGAGGATCGAGGTCATCATTGCTAGCCGTTAAAGTTCAAACGGGGCAAGAAGAAAGGTGACCAGTACCTTGTGACATGGGAAGGTGAACCACTCCATAAAGCATCATGGCTAATTGACAAAGATCTCCGGCGACGACAAGGCGAGGTGCGTGCGTACGTGTCGATGCTTTGTGCCAAGGGCGGCACAAAATTGGGTGGGGGAGAGTGTCATGACCCGCCACATCATCATGCCACATAGGTGCCACTTGGCATATACTTTTTCCATATGGAAGAGTTACATTAGGGACTAGCTCTTGGTGGAATATTCTAGAACTATGGAGCATTTCCGTAGGAAAGCTCAAGATATTTATGGACTTAGTATGAAGACTCTTTTGAAAAGCCTTGGAATGTTCTAGTCATATAAAAAATTCTAGAGGGTGTACTTATTTGTAAATATGGAAGGACATGTGAAATAATTATTATTTACATACTAGCCCCTAGGTGATTAATATAAATAGGGGGCATTCATTTGTAATTCACCAAGAAAAACAATCAAGTTCTCTTTAATACAACAGCTTACTTTGGAAATTCTCATGTGTTCTAACATTCCCTTAGCGATCTTTAGTTTAGTAAGGCTGACTTGGCATAGCAAGAACGTGAGCAAGTTGTGCAAAATCATGAGTGATTTGTCAAGTGTCGCACGTGTACTTAGTCAAATACTAAGGACGTGACATAATGGTCTAAAAGAAAGTAAAACTGCCCGAAAAGAAATAAACAGCTAGGATAAAGCTGAAGGGGACTTCAGGGCTGCGAACGCCAAGCAAATGTACCTCAAGTCTCCGTCAGATGTCTGATTCGAGAAATCTACTGACCGCCGCTGGGACTGACTCCAAAGTCTGCACAAGAAGTGTAGAGTGTAGTATGAGTATAACCGACCCCATGTACTCTGTAAGTATCGAGCCTAACCTCGACGAAGTAGTGGCGAGGCTAAGGCAGGTCACTTACAATAACCTGCATGCAGTATAATAATAATGACAGGAAAGGAAATACAAGAAAATAAAGCAGTTAACTCATGACAATAAATTCAATCCTCGAAAACCAGTAAAACCAGAAATACCAATCCTCAGAATCTCGCATGGAAATACTGAAGCCAACACAACACAACAAAGAATACCCAACATATAAACAGTTACGGCGCGCAACCCGATCCCACCATACAAACACGATCCTCCCTTATTCCTCCATGTAAATATCAATAATAACAAGTAAAAATATATTGCGACGCGCAATCCTATCCCACAATGTAATCAGAATCAATATCATAATCCTCCCTTATTCCACCATATCAATCCTTCCTTATTCCACTTGTTGCAGCGTGCAACCCGATCCCACCATATCAATATCAATCCTCCCTTATTCTACATATTTCGGCGTGCAACCCGATCCATAAACACAAATCAATAAATGAAATCAATTCAACAACTCGAATCACAAGAATCTCTATGAATAACGAATATGAAAGCAGAACCATAAGGGAAATCTCGTACCAAATCAAGAATTGCTAAAATTAATACTAAGCAGCAAGGCGAGTCAAATAAATGACAACTAAAGGGTACAAGTATGTCAATTAAGGAAAGTAACAATCAAATCATGGAAGCATGGGAGAAACTAAAATTTTAATACGAGAATAATAATTGACAAGTAGCAAATTAAGGCATAGGAAGCAATTAAATCATGTAACAGTTAAGACATTGAATAAAATAATTAATAAAATATGGAAAATCATGAAAACAAGTATTTTGACGGCGTATATACACTCGTCACCTCGCATATACGCCGCTACACATGAATTTCACATAGCACATAGCTCAAGGGTTCCTAATTCCCGCAAATCAAGGTTAGATCCAACACTTACCTCCAAGCAAATCAAAGCTCTACCGAGGCCTTTCCTCTAAAATCCGCCTCCAAACCGATCGAATCTAACCAAAATCGACTTAATAACATAATGCCAGGGAAATCAATTACAATACATAAAGTTAAGATCTTCACACTTTTCCCAAAGAGTCAACAAAAGTCAACCCCGGGCTCGCTTGGTCAAAACCCAAGATTCGAACCAAAACCTATTTACCCATTCACCCCCGTGCCCGATTATATAATTAGTTTTAAAATCCGCCCCCAATTTGAGGTCTAAATCCCAAATTTGCAAAAACCCTCCAATTCTTCCCAAATCCCTAATTTTCTACCATGAAAGAACAAAGATTAAGGCTAGAAATTAATGGGTGATGATGGAAATGGAAGACAATAAGTTAGAGTACACTAACTTATGAAAGGGTGATGAAATTTCTCCTCCATATCGTAACTAGGACGAGCTCTAATGGAAAGATGGTGAAAAATGGGTGAAATCCCGTGTTTGAAATGTTTTAAGGTCTGGGCGCGAGGCCTTCTTCGCATTCTCAAAGGGCCTGTCGTGTTCGCGCTGCATAGAATCCCCAATGGCCTACGCGTTCGCGAGATGTGCTCCACGTTCGCGATGGCTCTTCGCATAGCACACAAGCCCAACTCCCCCAAAGCCCACAATGCTTCGCGTTCGCGGAGGAATAGACGCATTCGCGAAGGGCAAGCCCCCCCTCCACTTCACATTCACGTCCAGTACTTTGTGTTCGTGATGAGCAAAATCCACTCCAGTCCCAAACTACTCTTCGCGATCGCGAAGAAGCATGCACTAGAAACCAGCAGAAGCTAAACCAACATTTTTTTCCTAAGTTTGAAAACATCCGCAACCTTTTCGAAACTCACCCGAGTCCTCGAGGATCCAAACCAAATATGTACACAAGTATAAAAACATCATACGAACTCGCTCACTCGATCAAAATACTAAAATAACACCTAGAACTACGAACCAGACACCAAAACGAATGCAATTTTCAATGGAACTTCAGAACATGCAATTTCTCAACCGGACGTCCGAATCACGTCAAATCAACTCTGTTTTGTACCAAAATTTACAGACAAGTCATAAATACTGTAATGAACTTATACCAAGCTCTAGAACCAAAATCCGAACCCGGTAGCAATAAAGTCAAACTACAGTCAAACTTATGAATTCTTTAAACCTTTAAACTTCTAGTTTTCAACAAATTATGATAAATCAAGTTAGAGAATTCTGAATTCGATTTCGAGCATATGTCCGAGTCCCAAATCAAGATACGGACTCACCGGGATAGTCAAAATATTGATCTGGGTCCGTTTACACAAAATATTGACCATAGTCAACTCAAATGAGTTTTAAGGCACGATTTTATATTTTTATCAATTTTCTCATAAAAACCTTCCGAAAAAATGACACGGACTGTGCACGTAAATCGAGAAAGACTAAACGGAGCTATTTGAGGTCTTGGAACACAAAAATAAATGGCAAAACTATAAATAACCTATCAGGTCATCACAAACATAGCAAAAGCCTATTTTGTTATATAATAATAATAATAATTATGCAAAGGACTATACAATCAACAGTATAGTGTAGAAAATTATACACTCGTAATTTAACAAATTATGGCGATTTGTATATATTTCAGATGACTAGTTCTATTTATTATGAACAATTTACCTTTACTTCTCTTTTACTCTACATAATTTTATTGTATACAATTGTTTTCACTATGCTTTTGTAGAAGTTAAATTTATATAGGGATCAAAATCTAAAAGACTAAGACTCATTCACCCTAGTGATAAAAGAACCCTTGAATTTGTTACTTTAGGGATCGTTTGGTTGGGAAATAAGTTATCCCATAATTAATTATCCAGGGATTAGTTATCCCATCCCCCATAGGGAGCTACTATCTCGGAATAACTAATCCTGAAATTAGTAATACCACGATTTTATCAAAAACTAAATATGAGATAAACTCATCAAAAATTTAATCCCGAGATTAATTTTCCCTTATTCCTCGTACCAAACGAGCCATTGTTGTTCTTTTAGAATTTATTTGCTTGGTTACGTATCTTGGAATATTTGCTATGCCTCTAATATGAGAATTTTGGATGGAAATCCGTTATTAAATTCTGGAAAAATCAGTTACAAATTATTAGAATCCGTTGCTAATATGCTAATGGATTTGAGTCGTCGATAAAATTCGTTGGCAATTTTTTTTTCGTAGTGGAGTGCATGGATCAAAATCTATAATTAGAATACTTAAGTCAAAATAGAATTGGTGGAATGTTCCCAGCTGTCGCTTGTCGAAGTAATCTAGGAAGCGGTGAAGTCCGCGGTCGAAGAGTCAGCAAAAACTGAAGCCGAGGAGTCATCAAGGATCAAGGTTGAGGTCGAGCACCTTTGACAGAGTTATAACGACTAGTTTCAAGATAGGACATAAAAGAGAATATTCTAGTGGGTATTCTCTATACTTTTACCGTTAGGAATTTTAGGAACATGCTCCCTATAAATAGAAAGAGACACAATGAAAGGGGACATGGGATATTCATTTGTAAAATATATTTTTGACTTTAAAGTATAGGTGACAAAGGGGTGGGCCGGGTTGAGTAAAAAAGGGACCGGCCGGTCACCAATCCAGGTCGGTTACCGGTTTTTCCAAATTGGGCTTAATGAGTCCGGTCCCATCCGGTCAAATATTGAACCGGAACGGTTCCGGGCAAAAGTGTCCGGGTCGGGTTTATTTAAATTTTTCTTTTTGTATAACAATCGTCAACTTTATAAAATTAAACAAAAAAATAGTCATTTTACCGGTATGGGTCGGTCCTGTTAACCTGGTTCCCATGTGACTTGACCATAACGGGTTGTTCTAGTCCGGTTAACCGGTACCAAAAAACTACCCGGCACATTTTGGTCTCCGTCCTAACCTAGCCCCTTACTACCGGGCCGGGCCGGGCTAAAACCAGTCTAGGCCGGTCCGAAACCGGGCCAGCCCGACCCGTTTGACAGCTGTACTTTAAAGGAAAGAATCGGATCTTATTGCAAGCACACAACATTTTCACTAAGATTCTTGTTTACACTTTTCCACAAGATCCAAAAATAACTCAGAGATTAGAGGATTGTTGATCACTCATCATTGTCACAAAGAACATTCACTAATTCCATCCTTTCTTGGGTGACTCATTCATTCTATTTACTTTAGTGTCATTTATTGCTATTCATCAATATTTAATGCTACATTATTTTCTTTGACCTCTTAAATATTGGTTGTGTGTTGCCACTGCTATTAAAATATATCTACGTAGTATTTATTGCACTTATGAGAACTTCATTTTTGAGATATTATTTTTAACTAAGATTAACCCTCATTTATATAAATTTAACTAGTTGAACCAAGATCTATATTTTTTTATCAAACAATTTGGCGCCCTCTATGGGGATTTCTTAGTTAAATTTTTAGTTTCCTCTAGATCTACAGCTAACGCAAGTCACTGACATCACAAAACCCGAGATCTCCTTTCTTTCTATGCAAAAAAACCTACATAGCAGGTAACCAAAGAGAAAGGACAAAAATAACAAGTGATTTCTCTAGCAACATGTCATGACCCAAACTCCCTCTATATAACGTCGTGACTGCACCTAGTCTCTACGACTAGGTAAGCCTAACAAATTGCGAAAAATAACAAAACGAAAACAAAACTTATCAACTAACTACAATAGATACTGAATAACCAATAACAATGTCGTTCGGCATGTACAATAACCAAAACACTAGACGTACACAGCTTTTCCCAAAACTCGGAACATCATAAGTCACAAGCTACAAAAGAAAACTAGTATCTCTATACACCAGAGTCTAACAAAAAAAGTACGGAAGGTAAATGACATAAGAGAGAATAGATGGCGACTCCGAGATCTGCGGACGCGGCAGATGTACCTTGAAGTCTCCGTACAACAGCAAGCACTCTTATCTAGTAGAGGGGATGATAAGAAGCACCAAGATCTTCACATAAAAACATGTGCAAAAGAGTAGCATGAGTACACCACAACGGTACCCAATAAGTGCCAAGCCTAACCTCGGTAGAGTAGTGACGAGATCAGGTCAGACCCACTGGTATATAATAAATAAAGCAGGAGAATATAACAGTATAATAAGAGACTAGATTTTAACAAAAAGAAAACACAGCGATATAACAATGCAATATACAGAGATAAACAACAAGGGATCTCCCTAGATACCGTCTCGTAGTCCCAAAATAAATATGCAGGGAGAACTCCCGAGGTACTGCCTCGTAATATCAAAAGTAAATATGTAGGGAGAACTCCCGAGGTAATGCCTCGTAGTCTCAAAAGTAAATTTGCAAGGAGAACTCCCAATGTACTGCCTTGTAGTCTCAAAAGTACATATACAGGGAGAACTCCCGAGGAACCGCCTAGTAGTCTCAAAAGTAAATGTGCAGGGAGAACTCCCGAGGAACCGCCTCGTAGTCTCAAAAGTAAATATGCAGGGAGAACTCCGGAGGAACCGCCTTGTAGTCTCAAAAGTAAACACACAGCTCAACCGATAAATACCATAGTTAACAACAAGAATTCTGCAGTTTAGACTGATAAAGAACAAGGAAAAGCAGAAAATCAACTAGGCATGCTTCACAGAGTTCAATAAAGCAGTTAAAGCACGTAGACATGCGATATTAGACTAAACAGGATAACTACGCATGTTGGAATAGCTCAATTAAGAATGAAAACAGACTAATACTCATTTAAACGGTATAACTCAAATTAAAGGAAAAACAGGTTGCTACTCAGTAAAATAAATCGAGTTTTTCAACAAATAGCTGGTGTACGTACTCGTCACCTCACGTACACGATGCTCACATATCACGGCAGTACCAAATCCTAAGGGAATTTTCCCTCTCCCCCCCCCCACAAGGTTAGGCAAACCACTTACCTCGAACCAAGCTCAATCAATGGGTAACAATGCCTTTTCCACAAATATCCGACTCTGAATGGCCCAAATTTAGCCAAAAACAATTACATATCATAAATACAACTATAATAGACTAATCTAATTAATGAAATCAAGACTTTAACAAATATTTTGAAATCTGTCCTAAAACGTAGACCCAGGCCCATATCTCGAAATCCGAAAAAAATCACAAAATCTGAAAGCACATTCACTCACGAGTACGACCATACCAAATTTATCAAAATCCGACCTCGAATGACCACTCAAAACCCAAAATCAAACTCTTCAAATCCCTAGCCTCAAACTCCCAAATTCCACCTTAAATACACACTAACTAGATGGAAACATAAATGGGGAGGCAAGATTATTGATCAAAAATAAGCACAAGGGACTTAACTCAAGAAATACCTCAAAAATGCTCTCAAGAAATCGCCAAACCCGAGCTCAAAATGTCAAAAATGAGCAAAAATCGCTAACCCTTGCATTTAAGTGTTCTGTCCAAAACTTTCGCACCTGTGGACCTCTAGTCACACCTGCGACGCCACACTTGCGGAAAAACTATTGCAGGTGCGGAATCCACTCATGGCCAGGGTTTTCGCTTTTGCAGACCAGGGATTGCACATGCGATCTCGCTTCTGCGGAGACCGTTCCGCTCCTGCGATCCCAAACCTCCCAGGCCTCTCTGCTTCTGCGTTCAAGCTTCCGCAGAAGCGACTCTGCTCCTGGGGCCTTCATGTCGCACTTGCGACCCAGGCCAAACTCCTCCAGCCCGCATCTGCGATCCTCCTCTCGCACGTGCAAGTCCGTACCTGCGGTCACCCCACCGCAGGTGCAAAAACACTAGAAACGAGCAACTTCAACAATTTGCATAAGTCCAAAAATGATCCGTTAACAACCCGAAATTAACCCGAGGCCCTCTGAGACCTCAACCAAATATACCTACCAGTCCTAAAACACCATACAAACTTAGTTGAGCCCTCAAAACACATCAAACAACAAAAAAAACATGAATCACCTTCCAATCCAAACTTAATGAACTTGAAACTTCAAATTTCTACAATCGATACCGAAACCTATCTAACCACGTCTGATTGACCTCAAATTTTGCACACAAGCCATATTTAACATTGCAAACCAAGTCCAACTTCCGAAAACAGAATTCGACGCCGATATTAAAAAGTCCACTACCGGTCAAAATCTCCAAAAATGCGACTTTTGCCATTTCAAGCCTAAATCAGCTACAGACCTCAAATTCATAGTCCGGACACGTTCCTAAGTCCAAAATCACCCAACGGATCTAACGGAACCGACAAAACTCTATCCCGGAGTCGTCTTCATATTGTTCTGACTGCGATCAAAATTCTAAGGCTTAAGCTTCCGTTTAGGGACTAAGTGTCCCAAAACACTCCGAAACCAAAAAATAAAACCTCCCGACAAGTCACATAAGCATAAAAAGATATGGAGGAAGCAGTTAATATGGGATCAGGGGTATTACTCACAAAACGATCGGCCGGGTCGTTACATCCTCCCCCTCTTAAAATAATCGTTCATCCTCGAACGAGCATAAAGACATACCTGAAGTGGTGAAAAGATGAGGATAACGGTTGCGCATATACTACTCGGTCTCCCAAGTCGCCTCCTCGACCGGCTAACCCCTCCACTGAACCATTACGGAAGCAATGTTCTTTGACCGTAGCTTTCGAACCTGCCTGTCCAAAATAGCCACTGGCTCCTTAACATAAGATAGATCCTTGTCCAACTGGACTGAGCTGAAATCCAACACATGAGACAGATCACCGTGATACTTACGGAGCATATAAAAATGGAATACCGGATGAACTCCTGCTAGACTAGGAGGTAAGGCAAGCTTTTAAGCAACCTCTCCAACTCGCCGCAACACCTCAAATGGACCAATGAACCTTAGGCTTAGCTTGCCCTTCTTCCCGAACCTCATAACGCCCTTCATAGGCGAAACCCGAAGCAAGACACGCTCTCCAACCATGAATGCAATATCATGAACCTACCGATCCTCATAACTCTTCAGTCTGGACTGGGTTGTGCGAAGTCGATCCTGAATCACCTTCACCTTATCCAGGGCATCCTGAACCAAGTTTGTACCCAATAATCTAGCCTCACCCGGCTCGAACCAACCCACTGGAGGCCGATACCGCCTACCATACAGAGCCTCATACGATGCCATCTGGATGCTCGACTGATAACTATTGTTGTAGGCAAACTCCACAAGTGGAAAGAACTAATCCCAAGAACCTCCAAATTCTGTCACACACGCATGGAGCATATCCTCCAGTATCTGAATAGTGAGCTCGGACTGTCCGTCCGTATGAGGGTGAAATGATATGCTCAGCTCAACCCAAGTACCCAACTCCTTCTTTACAACCCTCCAGAATCGTGATGTAAACTGCGTACCCCGGTCAGAGATGATAGATTCCGGTACACCATGAAGCCTGACAATCTGGCGGATATAAATTCGAGCCAACTGCTCGGAAGAATAGGTAGTCATCACAGGAATGAAATGAGCTATCTTGGTCAGCCTATCCATAATCACCCAAACTGCACCAAACTTCCACTGAGTCCGTGGGAGTCCAACAACGAAATCCATAGTGATCCGCTCCCATTTCCACTCCGGAATCTCTATCTTTTAAAGCAATCCATGTGGCCATTGATGCTCATACTTAACCTGCTGTCAATTTAGACACCAAACCACAAACTCCACTATGTCCTTCTTCATCCTGCTCCACCAGTAATGCTGCCTCAAGTTCTGATACATCTTCACGACACCCGAGTGAATAGAGAACCGCGGACTGTGAGCCTCCTGGAGAATCAACTCACGCAAACCATCCACATAAGGCACACATAGTCTTCCCTGCATCCTCAATGGACCATCATGCCCAATAGTGACCTCCTTATCATCACCGTACTAAATCGTGTCCTTAAGGACAAGCAGATAAGGGTCATTATACTGACACTCCCTGATACGATCATAAAGAGAAGACCGAGAGACCACACAAGCCAATACTCGACTCGGCTTAGAAAATATCCAATCTCACAAACTGACTGACTAAGGCCTGAACATCCAACTCCATGGGCCTCTCTACTGCTGGTAGATATTCTATGTTCCCCAAACTCCATACTCGGCGACTCAAAGCATCGGCAACCATATTGGTCTTCTCAGGGTGGTACAAAATGGTGATATCATAATCCTTAAGCAACTCTAACCACCTCCTCTGAGGCAAATTAAGATCATTCTGCTTGAACAGATGCTACAAACTCCGGTGATCGGTGTAGATCTCATAAGGAATACCGTACAAATAGTGCCGCCATATCTTCAAGGCATGAACAATAGCTGCTAACTCAAGGTCATGGACATGATAATTCTTTTCATGCTCCTTCAGTTGTCTGGACGTGTAGGCAATCACCTTACCATCCTACATCAACACCACGCCGAGACCAATCCGCGATGCATCACAATATACAGTATAAGACCCCGAACCTATAGGCAATATCAATACTAAGGCTGTAGTAAAAGTTGTCTTGAGCTTCTGAAAGCTCTCCTCACATTCCTCTGTCCACCTGAACGGAGCACCCTTCTGGGTCTCCTGGTCATAGGTGTTGCAATAGATGAGAATCCCTCTATAAAATGATGATAATACCCCGCCAAAAAAAGAAAGCTTCGGATCTCTATAGCTGATGACGGTCTAAGCCAACTCTGCACTGCTTCCACCTTCTTCGGATCCACCTAGACCCCATCACTCGATACTACATGACCCAAGAATGCCACTAGGTCTAGCCAAAACTCACACTTTTAAAATTTTACATATAACCTCTTTTCTCTTAGGGTCTGAAGCACAGTCATCAGGTGCTGCTCATGATCCTCCCGAGTCCGAGAGTACACCAGAATGTCATCAATAAACACAATAACTAATGAGTCAAGATAGGGCCCGAACACACTGTGCATCAAGTGCATAAAAGCTGCTGGGGCATTAGTCAGCCCAAATGACATCATAAGGAACTCGTAGTGACAATACCAAGTCCTGAAAGTAGTCATTGGGATATCTGACTCCCGAATCTTCAACTGATGATAGCTGGAACGTAAGTCAATCTTGGAAAATACTTTAGCACCCTGTAACTGGTCAAATAAGTCATCAATACGAGGAAATGGATACCTATTCTGCACTGTAATTTTGTTCAGCTGGCGATAATCAATGCACATATGCATAAAACCATCCTTCTTCTTCACAAATAAGATAGGAGCACCCCAAGGTGACACACTGGGCTGAATGAAGCCCTTATCAAGCAACTCCTGTAATTGCTCCTTCAATTTCTTCAACTCAGGAGGAGCCATACGATACGGAGGAAAAGAGATGGGCTGAGTTCTTGGCAAAAAATCAATGCCAAAATCAATATCTTTGTCGGGCGGCATGCCTAGAAGATCTGTTGGAAACACATCTGGAAAGTCCCTCACTACTGGAACTGACTCAATTGTGGGGGTATCAATACTGACATCTCTCACATAAGCTAGGTACGTGTCACACCCCTTCTCAACCATTCGTTGAGCTTTAAGAAATGAAATAACTCTGCAGGGAGTATATTCTAAGGTACCTCTCTGCTCAAATCGCGGTAAACTTGGCATAACCAACATCACGGTCTTGGCGTGATAATTAAGAATAACATAATGTGGCAACAACCAATCCATGCCCAAGATAACATCAAAGTCTACCATGCTGAGTAATAATAAATCGGCTCTAGTCTGAAAACCACTAAGAGCAATCAAACACGACCGATACACGCGGTCCACAACAAGAGATTCTCCCACAAGAGTAGACACATAAACAGGGGAACTCAAAGAATCCCAAGATACGCCAAAATACAGGGCAAAATAAGAGGATACATAGGAATATGTAGATCCTGGGTCAAATAATACTGACGCATCTCTCTGACAGACCGGAACAATACTTGTAATGACAGAGTTAGAAGCAACTGCCTCTGTACGAGTCGGAAGAGCATAATATTTGGCCTGGCCTCCCTCACTAGGGCGACCTCCCCGACCTCCACATTGAGCTGGCTGAGTAGGTGGGGTGGTAGCTGATGCTGGAATCATAGCCTGAGGACCCGGTGGAACAAGTAGTGGCTGAGAAGTCTGCGGAGGTGCTTCCCTCCTAAGTCTGGGGAAATCCCTCACCATATGGCGGGTGTCGCCACACTCAAAACAATCTCTCGGAGAGCATGGCTTCTGGGACTAGCTTGGGCCAGGTCTGTTAGACTGGCCGCTAAAAAAACCCCGGGCAAGAGGCACACTAGATACTGGCGGTGCATAATAAGGCTCCTAGGGCCTAGTAGGGGCTGGAACACCACTGGCAGCTGGAAGAACTGAATGAACGGGGCGACTCACATAACCCCTACCATGTCGAACTGCAGCTGGGGCACGAGTACCGCTGTAAGTGCCAGACTCTCGAGACCTCTTGGCCTCCCTCTCCTCTCTATCCCGGGCAAGCATGCCCTCCAATCTCCTGGAAATACTCACAACCTACTAATAAGAAAAATCCATCTCCAACTCTCTGGCCATACTAATACGGATACTGGGGTAGAGTCCCTCAATAAACCGACGAACCCTCTCTCGAACTATGGCAACCAAGGCCGGTGCATGTCAGGCCAAATCACTGAAATGAATTGCATACTCTGACACAGTCATAGCACCCTAGCGCAGTTGCTCAAACTCCGTGCACCATGTGTCCCTGGGGCTCTGAGGGACATACTCTCTCAAAAACATGTCCGAGAACTGAGTCCATGTAAGTAAAGCTGCCTAATCTGGACTACTCAACTCATAAGCACGCCACCACTGATAGGCTTCTCCTCTAAGCTGGAAGGTGGTAAAAGAAACCCCACTCGTCTACGCTACGCCCATAGTACGGAGAATACGATGACACTCATCCAAAAAACCCTGAGCATCATCTGTAGCCAATCCGCTAAAGGTAGATGGGTGGTACTTCTTGTACCTCTCAAGTCTGAACTGCTCCACCTCAGAAACGATTGTTCTAGTCTCGTGCTGAACTGGAGCTACCGGCTATATAGGGATGAACTCTGGGTCCTTGTCGACCTGAGCCCACTTCTCTGGAGTACCGGCGATAGGAGTTCGTGCTCCTCCCTCGGCCTGAGATGTGGCAGGAGCAATGGAATCAATCCGGCCTGAGCTAAGGAGCTGAACATGCTCAAAAATTGGGCTAGAGTCTCCTAGAGAGCTGGTGCAGCAATAGGCACCTCAGGTGCCTGCCCTCCAGCTGGAGCTACTAGAGGATCCTCTGTAGCAGCTTGTGCGGGTGCTCTGGCTTCACCGTGTGGACGTCCTCGGCCTCTACCTCGACCCCGACTTCTCGCGGCTCTAGTAGGGGGCGCAGGTGCCTGGTCATCAGATCCGCCTGTACGCGTCCTCACCATCTGTGAGAAAATAGAATACAAAATTTAATTTTTCGCACGACAAGGAATCAAATAAGTATAATTTTTCCTAACAGTTCCATAGCCTCCCGAAGATAAGTACAGACGTCTCCGTACCGTTCCGCGAGACTCTAATAAATCGGATTATGACTCACGACACCTATGAACCTAGAGCTTTGATACCAACTTGTCACGACCCAAACTCCCTCCGTATAACGTCGTGACGGCACCTAGTCTCTACGACTAGGTAAGCCTAACAAATTGCGGAAAATAATAAAACGAAAACAAAACTTATCAACTAACTATAATAGATACTGAATAACCAATAACAATGTCGTTCGGCATGTACAATAACCAAAACTCTAGACGTACACAACTTTTTCCAAAACCTGAAACATCACAAGTCACAAGCTACAGAAGGAAACTAGTATCTCTATAACTAGAGTCTACCAAAATAAGTACGGAAGGTAAATAACATTGGAGAGAATAGAGGGGGACTTCGAGATCTGCGAACGTGGCAGATGTACCTTGAAGTCTCTGTAGAACAACAAACACTCTCAGCTAGTTGTGGGGCTGATAAGAAGCACCTGGATCTGCACACAAAAACATGTGCAGCAGAGTAGTATGAGTATACCACAACGGTACCCAGTAAGCATAGTGAAGAGGTCAGGTTAGGCCCACTGGTATATATTAAATAAAGCAGGAAAATATAACAGTATAATAAAAGACTGGAATTTAACAAAAAGAAAACACAGCGATATAACAATGCAACACACAAGGATAAACATCACGGGATAACAAATACCATCTCGTAGTCCCAAAATAAATATACAGGGAGAACTCCCGAGGTACCGCCTTGTAGTAGTAAAAGTAAATATATAGGGAGAACTGCCGAGGTACCGCCTCGTAGTCTCAAAAGTAAATATGCAAGGAGAACTCCCGAGGTTCCGCTTCGTAGTCTCAAAAGTAAATATACAGGGAGAACTCCCGAGGAACCGCCTCGTAGTCTCAAAAGTAAATGTGCAGGGAGAACTCCCGAGGAATCACCTCGTAATCTTAAGTAAATATGCAAGGAGATATCCCTAGGAACCGCTTCGCAATCTCAAAAGCAAACAGACAACTCAACCGATAAATACCATAGTTAACAGCAAGCATTCTATAGTTAAGACTGATAAAGAACAAGGAAAAGTAGGAAATCAACTAGGCATGCTTCACAGAGTTCAATTAAGCAGTTAAAGGACGTAGACATGTGATGTTAGACTAAACAGGATAACTATGCATGTTAGAATAACTCAATTAAGAATGAAAATGGACTAATACTCATTTAAACGGTATAACTCAAATTAAAGTAAAAACAGGTTGCTACTCAGTAAAATAAATCGGGTTTTTCAACAAATATCCTGTGTACGTACTCGTCACCTCACGTATACGGCGCTCACATATCACGATAATACCAAATCCTAATGGGATTTTCCCTCCCTCCCCACAAGGTTAGGCAAGTCACTTACCACGAACCAAGCTCATTCAATCGATAACAATGCCTTTTTCATGAATATCCGACTCCGAATGACTCAAATCTATCCAAAAACTATTACATATCATAAATACAACTATAATAGACTAATCTAATTAATGAAATCAAGACTTTAACAAAAATTCCAAAATCCATCCTAAAAGGTAGACCCGGGACCATGTCTCAGAATTCGAAAAAAAAATCACACAATCCGAAAGCCCATTCACTCACGAGTCCGACCATACCAAATTTATCAAAATCCTACCTCGAATGACCACTCAAAACTCAAAATCAAACTCTTCAAATCCCTAGCCTCAAATTCCCAAATTTCACCTTAAAAACACACTAACTAGGTGAAAACATAAATGGGGAAGCAAGATTATTGATCAAAAATAAGCACAAGGGACTTACCTCAAGAAATCCCTCGAAAATGCTCTTAAGAAATTGCCAAACTCGAGCTTAAAATGTCAAAAATGAGCAAAAATCGCGAACCCTTGCATTTAAGTGTTCTGTCCAGAAATTTCGCACCTGCGGCAAAACCATTGCAGGTGCGGATTCCACTCATGGCCAGGGTTTCCGCTTCTGCGGACCAGGGATCGCACCTGCGATCTCGCTTCTGCGGAGACCCTTTCGCTCCTGCGATCCCAAACCTGCCAGGCCTCTCCGCTTCTGCGTTCAAGCTTCCGCAGAAGCGACTCCACTCCTGTGGCCTTCATGTCGCACCTGCGATCCAGCAAAACTTCTCCAGCCCGAATCTGCGATCCTCCTCTCGCATGTGCGAGTCCGCAGGTGCGAAAATACCAGAAACCAGCAACTTTAGCAATTTGCATAAGTCCAAAAATGATCTGTTAACCACCTGAAATCAACCCGAGCCCCCCTGGACCTCAACCAAATATACCTACCAATCCTAAAACACCATACGAACTTTGTCGAGCCCTCAAAACACATCAAACGATAACAAAAACATGAATCACCCTCCAATTCAAACTTAATAAACTTGAAACTTCAAATTTCTACAACAAATGCCGAAACCTATCAAACCACGTCCGATTGACCTAAAATTTTGCATACAAGTCATATTCAACATTACAAACCTACTCCAACTTCCGGAATCAGAATCCGACCCCGATATCAAAAAGTCAACTACCGGTCAAAATCTCCAAATATTCGACTTTCGCCATTTCAAGCCTATATGAGCTACATGCCTCAAATTCATAGTCCGGATATGCTCCTAAGTCCAAAATCACCCAACAGAGCTAACGAAACCGACGGAACTCCATCACGGAGTCTTCTTCACATTGTTCCGACTACAGTCAAAATCCTAATGCTTAAGCTTCCGTTTAGGGACTAAGTGTCCCAAAATACTCCGAAATCAAAAATAAAACCTCATGACAAGTCTCATAAGCAGAAAACGATACGGGGGAAGCAATTAATATGGGATCGGGGCTATTACTCTCAAAACAACCGGCCAGGTCATTACACAACCTCATGAATGTTATCAACGAGAGATGCAAAACAGTAGGCGAGAAAGTGACGCCCAACGCGTCCCCTAGGCACGAGAGGTCACCTCCATCCACTGCAGCATAACAAAACCAGAAGAAAAGGGGCCTCCATGTCCGCAGAAGAAGGGACACCCCCAGCTGTGAAAAAACTCCTCAAAGCTTGGCTGACCGACATGCTAGTGAGTGTCCTCAACAAACCCGCTCCAGGTATGACTACAGAAACTGCGGGAGCCTGCATGATACAACAAATATACGAGCAGTACAAGCCCTCTGACGTCAAGTATAACTCACAATATTACTAAAAATGCAGGTGACAACGCCTCGATGTAGTTCTAAAGAGGATGAAAGAAATGGAGAATGAAAAAAAAGCACTCCGAGACCAGATGAAAGAACACCAAGAATGAGTCGACAAGATACCGGGCGCTCTTAAGGTGATGCCAAAAAGGGACGCTGGCAAGTTCATGGAGCATCCGTACAGCGATAACGCGGCCCCACATCCCATACCAAAGACTTTCAAAATGCCGCCCTACCTTAGGATATACAACGGAATGACCGACCCTGAGGATCATGTGACTCATTACGTCACCTCCACGAAAGGCATCGACCTCACCAAGGAACAAGTGTCCTCTAGTTTGCTGAAGAAGTTTGGTGAAACCCTTACGGGATGGGCATTAACATGGTATTCGGAGCTACCAACCCGCTCTATAGAAACTTTAGAGGAAATGGCGGATAGGTTCATAACCGCCCATGCCGGAGCAAGAAGGCCGAAGCAAGAGTAAATGACATATTCGCTATCAAGCAGTCCTTGGGTGAGGGACTAAGGGAATTCCTCGCCCGGTTCAACGGAGTAAGGATGACTCTGCCGAATGTATCTAAAGGGATGACGATCACAACTTTCTAGAACGGGTTGAGTAGAGACGGTTCAAGAGAGACTAGAAAACTATTGAGCTGATTGATGAAATATTCTCCAACCACTTGGCTAACCTCGGTACAAACCGAATCCAGAAGGGATCACCCGGTTCCGCGACCCAACAGGGAATGACACCAACCATACGTCAGGGCGGCCGATGTGCCTCCCACAACTATGAAGAAGGTCCATCCGGGCCAAGGACTGGGATTCACCGGAACGAAAAAGGATGGCCCCTTTATTATCTGCTCATAAATTTTGTGTGTCACCTACAGAAATAGTTTACGCTCTTGAGAAAATCAGAACAAATGTGAAGTGAGATCATACCCGAACACCAAAAAATCTGACACCCTCTGTGAGTTCCACCAGGAACGTGAGAACAAAACAGAAGATTGCATCACCCTCAGACAAGAAGTCGTAAACATGTTGCGGCAGGGACACCTCAAAGAGATATTAGGCGATAAGGGGAGAACCAACTTCGTAAGAGGACGTGAATACCAAGGCCCGACGAAACCGCCATCACAACCTCATACTATCAAAATGATCATCAGCGGCAACGACGATGCCTCCATCAACGGCGTGAAGTTCACCACAACTCACAAGCTCAAGTGGTCTATCACCCGTGAATGGCATGACGAATTTGAAGAAAGTATCATCTTCGATGATTCAGATGCCGACAGTTTGACTTCTCCTCATAATGACGCCCTCGTTATTACTTTACGCATTTTAGATACCGATGTAAAATGCATCATGGTGGACGATGGAAGTGGAGCATGCATTATCCATCCCCGAGTCCTCACCCAAATGAGACTAAAGGATAAGATAGTGTCGCGTTGCATCAGGCTAACTGGTTTTAATAATGCAGCTAAACGGACATCCGGGGAAATTACACTCCCTGTTTTGGCTGACTGCGTGACTTTGGAGACGACATTTCACATCATGGACCAGGCCACCGCGTACAACACTATAGTGGGACAACCATGGATACATCCCATGAGAGTCATACCCTCCAGGCTATACCAAGCAATTAAATTACCAACACCATGAGATATATTCAGCATACGCGAAGAATAACGCACGTCCCGGGAATGCTACCGCATTGCCTTAGACAGCACGGAAACCCAACAGAAAAAATAAGGAAAAAGAGGCATAGCAATCAACAGGGCCTAGGTCGACGCAAGAAGAGACCAGGAATGTCATCATGGATCCCGAAACAGTCGAGGTTGTAGACTCAACCATAGAAGACCACGACCCCGTTGAACTGGACCTCAATGACCACAGAAAAAAGGCCTATATCGGCTGCAAACTCTGGGAGCTAGGTAAATTCAGTCAATTCTTAATAACTAATGCAAATTTGTTTGCCGTCAGCCATGCAGATATGCCAGGCATACCAAGGGAAAGAACCACACACAAATGAAACGTCGACCCGTTCTACCTTCCAGTAAGACAGTTCAGGTGTAAATTCAACTCCGCCATCAATGATGTGGTCCACGAGAAGGTAGAAAAGTTGTTAGAGAACGTCTCCATCAGGGAGTCAAAGTACCCTAAGTGGATCGCCAACGTAGTGATGGTCAAAAAGAAAAAAGAAAAATGGTGGATGAGCCTAGATTTCACAGACTTGAACAAAGCATATCCGAAGGATTCGTTTCCATTACCAGACATCGACCAACTCATCGACGCAATAGCCGGTAATGGACTATTGAGTTTCTTAGACACTTACTCAGGCTATAACCAAATTCTTATGGAGGAAGAAGACCACATTCATCACCCACCAAGGAACGTATTGCTATAGGGTCATGTTGTTTGGGCTGAAGAACGCGGCGACTGCATATCAAAGATTGGTGACAAAACATTTTCAAAGACCATCTCGGCAAGACCATAAAGGTATATATAGAAGACATGTTGGTCAAGTCCGAAAAGGCAGAGGATCATATCGATCATTTGAAACGACTTTCAAAATACTAAGACGATACAGAATGAAGCTAAACCCGGAGAAATGCGCGTTTGGCGTAGCCTCAGGAAAGTTCTTGGATTTTTTGGTGTCATAATGAGGGATTGAGGTCAACCCTAACCAAATCAAAGCTATATAAGGGATACAAGAGCTCTTGACTACCAAGAAGCAAGTCCAAAGGTTGACTGGATAAATCGCCGCCCTATCAATATTCATCTTGCGGCCGTCTGATAGATGTCACAAATTCTTTGGCATACTCAAAAAGGACAACAGCCTCAAATGGACTCCTGAGTGCGTCCAGGCTCTACGAGAACTAAAGGCATACCTATCATCACCACCACTGCTTTCAAAACCCGAACCTGGGGAACAACTCCTCGTCTATCTAGCCGTCTCCTAAGTAGCAGTAAGAGCAGTCTTGATCCGCGAAAACAAAGATACGCAATCTCCCATCTATTACATTAGCAAAACACTTGTCGATGCCGAGATGAGGTACCCGCACCTCGACAAATTGGCTTTGGCTTAGTCATAGCTTGAAATCTTAGACCCTATTTCTAGTGCCACCCCATCTCGGTCGTCACAACCTTTCCCCTGAGGAGAATTTTGCATAAACCAGAGCTATCAGGGAGGCTGGCCAAGTGGGCCATCGAGCTAAGCAAGCACAATATCACATACTAGATACAAATGACGATAAAGTCGTAGGTGCTCGCCAATTTTGTCGCTGATTTTAGTGCAAAAATAATGCTTGAAGTCAAAAGGGAGGCCGTCCAAGCTTCCCTCCAAACAAAGACCTCTGGGTCCTGTACACCGATGGCACATTCAATATGGCAGGGTCCGGACTGGGACTCGTACTGGAGGTCCCTATAGGCAAAGTAATTCTCCAATTCATAAGGTGCCCAGATATGACTAATAATGAGGCCGAGTATGAAGCCGTAATTGCAGGGTTGAGACTAACACTCAAGTATGGGGCGAAACAGTTGAAACTCCATTATGATTCCCAGCTTATAGTTAACCAAGTCATAGAGACTTTCCAAATCAAGGAACAAATGTTGCAAAAATACCATACCAAAATTTGCAAGCTATTACCTGAGTTTGACGAATGCCAGCCCTATCAGATCCCACGGGCACAGAATGTCGAAGCAGACGGCCTCGCCAAACTGGCTGCAGGTACCAAAAGCATCACGATCGGGGATAAAAGCGTAGTCCATCTCTTCAACTCATCACTAGATCAAATCGAGGTACGAACTATTAGCTTAACTTGGGATTGGCGCAATCGTATTATTGCCTATTTTCAGGACGGTACACTCACAGGCGACAAGAAAGAAGTCAAGAAATTAAGAATGCAAGCGGCCAGCTAAAGTCTCCTTCATAGCGACATGTACAAGAGGACTTACGGTGGTCCTCTGGAGAAATGTTTAGGCCCGAACCAAACCCAGTGCATCCTCGAAGAAGTCCATGAAGTCCATTACGGTGCTCACTCTGGCAATCAAACACTGGTTAGATGCCTCATACTAGCGGGATACTATTGGCCCACCATAAAAAAGGACGTCGCAGACTTCGTGGGGAAATGCGAATAGTGCCAAAAGTACACCCCAATGATTCACCAACTAGGCGAACACCTCCACTCAGTCACCTCCCCTTAGCCGTTTATCAAATGGGAAATGGACATCGTGGCCCCCCTCCCAGTAGGGCGAGGTAATGTACGGTTTCTTTTGATTTTAATTGACTATCTTTTCTAAATGGGTGGAAGCAGGAGCATTCACCCAAATACGGGAACATGAGGTAATCACCTTTATATGGAGAAACATCATCTGCAGATTCAGCCTACCCAAGGAGATCAACTGTGACAACGGACCTAGTTCACGGGAAAGAAAACCGTCGAATTCTTCGAAAAATGACATATCAAGAGGATACTCTCGACCCCATATAACCCAATGGGTAACAGGCAAGTAGAGTCTTCCAACAAGTCCATACTAAACATCAAGAAGAAAGAGCTCGAGGACGACAAGGGACTGTGGCCGGAAATACTACCATAAGTACTATAGGCCTACCAAACAACCCCGAAGACGAGCACATAAGAGATGCCCTACTCTTTGGTCTATGGGACTGAAGCAGTAATATCGATCGAGGTCATCAAACCCTGCCTAAGGTACTCCCACGAAAGCGGTATGATTAACGATGAGAGCAGAAGGCAGGAACTCGACGAAACTGACACACCAAGAGATATGGCGTACATCAAGATGGTCGCCCAAAAACAACAAGAAGAACGCTATTACAACAATAAATCAAAGGTTCAACCGCTTAAAGTCGGGGACTACGTGCTGAAAGCCAAAACTCAAGCGAGCAAAGACCCCCGAAAAGGCAAGCTGGGAACAAACTAGGATGGACCATACAAAATCATAGCCAAAGCAAACAAGGGTTCATTCTAACTAGAGACAATGGAAGTAAAGCAACTACCAACCAATTGGAACATCATCCACCTCAAATACTTCAACTTCTGAGAGAAAATATCTCCACCAAGTTGTACTCTTTTTCCCTCACTTGAGTTTTGTCCCATTTGGGTTTTCTCAAGGAGGTTTTTAACGAGGCAACGAAGGGAACACTTTACGTGAGGGAGGGACCGTTGTTAATTTTTTATTGCTTGACTCCTCAATACTCTCCAAGACAAATAATTAAGGGGCTAGGTAGACTGGGACTGGAACACCAGCCAACACCCAAAATCTGTAACTTTCTCCAAGTATGTAACCAAAGCAACAATGTCAAAGTAAAAAAGAAACTTACAACATCGGACAACTTTTTCATATTAAGGTTACGCTCGACTAGGCTCGAACAAACACCTACCGGCCCTCGGCCATAATTTAATAAAAGGTTATGTTTGACCCTGCTCGACCAAATACCTACCGACCCTCGGCCGCGATTTAACAAAAAGGTTATATTCGACCCCGCTTGAAAAAACACCTACCGACCGTCAGCCGAGATTTAACAAAAGGCTATGTTCGACCCCGCTCGAACAAACACCTACCAGACCTTGGCCTTAATTTAACGAAAGGTTATGTTTGACTCCTCTCTAACAGACACCTACCGGCCCTCAGCTCGATTTAACGAAAGGTTATGTTCGACCTTGCTCGAACAAACACATACCGACCCTCGATTGCAATTTGACGAAAGGTTATGTTCGACCTCACTCGAACAAACACCTATCGACCCTCGATAACATCTCAACGAAGAAACGCATGCGACCTATGAATATTCGACTCCAAGGCCACGACCAGCTAAAATACAATAACAATAAAAAGGACAAAAGGTGAAACGAGCAAACAACAGAAGCAAAAAATATATAAGTAAAGAAAATAAACCACAGGAACGGAAGAAGATGCAAGGAACACCTTTGATATTTTATACTTAAACTATTTACAAAGGCTCGTGAATACGCCAGCAAAAATACAGAAAAAGTCAAAAAGAAAACTACTGGTCGGCATCATCATGATCTTCAGTGCCCTCGCCGGCTCGGTTTTCAACGACATCACCTCCCTGACCACTGATACCCTCACCATCCCGACCCCGCTCACCAGCACCACCTTCATGATAAGGATAAGCGGTATCATACTAGGATTTCTCCTCAAGCCGGTCTATACCCTCGTCCATGTCCCCCTCATTGCCTCAAGCATAGCGGGATCATATCCACAAGCGACTCAGAGTTCACGAGCCTTAACACGAGCATCTTCAAGGGCAGCTTAAGAAACGGACCCCGCCACATGCAAATCTTGAAATACATCTAACTTGGCCTCGTCATGAGTCTATTATTCATATAATTCGCGAGGTACATTGGCAAAATCTGAAATACAGGAACAGGAAGGTTGTGCAAGTAATTGAGCGTTCTCGACCTCCAAAGCGGCCACTCAATCATGAAGAACTGAGCTATCTTTCTCTAGCTCTCTGATCCTCTCCTCGAGTCGATCTTCCTTGGCTCTCGCCGTCGATTGATCATTCTCCCGCTTGGCTCGGAGAGTCCTATTCGCCGACTCAAGCATCTTCGTCTTTCTCCGAGCATCCAAACGAAAGGACTCCGCCTTATCAAGATCCTTTTGCTTCTCGGCGATCTCACTATAGAGGGCATCCAACTAATGTCGTCACTCTTCTAATTTCCCCCACAACTCGGCCACTTGAGCTTGAAGATCCCTACACGAGCCTCCACACCCATGCTGACCTCAACCTCCTCTTCCCTACTCCTCAATATCCCCTCAAGGATGCTACATTTATCGATGGCTTGCACCAGCTTATTATCATTCTCTTTCAACTTGTCCCAAAGGGCCTACATATCGCCGCCTTCGTGAAATCGCCTGCGGAGATCTCGATACTTGCCACGATACTCAAAATACTTATCTTTCGATTTCACAAAGATCTCTTTACGCCTTTTCACCCTCCGGGCGCTCTCGATCTCCGAAATCACCGTTTGCAATCATAAAAAGGAAAGAGAAGAAAGAATTCAGAACCAAAGACGTCCTGAATAACAAAAAAAAGAAGAAGGTCGAAGCACAAACACTCACCCTAAGAGAAGAAATGCTCCTCGACAAAGCACCATCGTCTATTTCATTATGGGTCTTACCCTCTATCTCAGAGCAGAGAGGGACGAGGGAAGGGACTACCTCCTCGGTGTTCTTCAACAAGTCACGATACATGGGGATTGCAATAGTCCTCATAGACCCCTCTAACTTTATCTCAAGCTGGGTAAGCCCTTCTGCCATCATCCTCAAGTCGTCCGCATCAACATCAGAACCTGACTTATCGCCCTCCTCAGCGATGCCTTTGCCTCTCTTGTTAGCAGGCAAGGAGGTATCCACGACTGTTCGAGAAGTCGACACCTTCTCTCGCCGTAAAGGGTCGAGAACGTCAACAGACGTCTCTCCTGTCTCCATCACTGCAGAGGGAAGAGACACATCCAAATCAGCTCCCACTGACCTCAAAGCCTCGGATATCGGTTCGACATCATCCCCTACTACAATAGTCGTCATCTCACGCAGTGAAAAGTCCCCTTCCGACATATCAACGGCCCTGGGTGACTCCTTCACCAGCATCCACGGACCTCCTCTTTTGAGGTTGGATATCTCCATTACTAGGAAAAGGCTTATCGTCCTTGTCAATAAGAGAATATAGAGGGGGAGCCAAAATTTCCACGGCCGAAGTAGAAACAAAGTCGCACGCGAAAACAAGAGGAGTTGGGAGAAAGATAAGATCAGTCGTTGTCGAAACATGGGCAGAAACTGAGGGCGTAGTAGCCTTCCTCTTCCGGAATGAGAGCGCGGGAGCTATCAACTTCCTTGTAGACCCCATGGCCGAAGCTCAGGGAAAAACAGGAAAGGGAAAATCAGCGAAGTAAAATGAGCAAAGAAATCAAAATGCTGATGGTAAAAAGAAAATTACCAGTCGAAGGAAGATCAGGCCCGGATTTATTGAACAAAGCTTGGACATTCATGAATCCCTACGATGTGAGGAAGGAGCCGCTCAACCCAGTCAGAAATATGAGTGTCCAAAAGAGGAGGCGAGGTCTTGGCTGCAAAAGAAGAAGGCGAGAAGTCAAAATTCAGGACCGAACACGGGGAAGAAACCAAAGTACTTACGAGTATAGTTCCAAGCCTTAGGAAAGCCATCGACATTAGCCACGATGTCCTCGGTTCTGACAAAAAAGAAGTTAAACTAGAATGGACTACTGGCCTTATCGTCCATCTTCACCACCAAGAATTTGCCCCTCGGTCGCAAAGGTTCAACATCTCCCCCTATAAAAGCTAGGAGCGAATAGATGAATTAAGTGTCGCAGTGTCAGTTCGACCCTGACCAGCTTAGCAAACTTAGTGAGCATTTTTATAGCTTTATAGACGTACTACGCGAGCTGAGTAGGACAAATGCCGTAGTGATGATAGAACTCTTCTACCAGCGGAAGGAGGGGAAAAGAGTAGCCGACTTGGAAGGGGTAGACGTAGAGGGCGCAATACCCAGGCGGTGAACCTATACCGTATCTCCCTCGGCTGGGATCAACTCGAGATGATTGGGAAGACCGAATTTGGCCTTAAGCTCCGCTAATTCCTTCACTGTCATCACTGACCGAAAAGCTCCAGGTGTGGTCTCTAGTGACTTGGTTAAAGCAGACCTGGAATCAGTTTGCATGGGATTATCTCCTCCACCGACGGGAAGGATTCATCCTCAGCGGTAGTAGGAACGCTCTCCCCATGGGAAGGGAACACCACTGCCAAGGGAGCAACACGACTCCCCTCTCCAGCCTCAGAAGGTAAGTTAGACATGATTCAACATAAGGAAGGAGAATAACAAACGAGAGGGAATGAATAACAATGTAAGTCAGTGAAACAAAAAAGAGAAATTCGAAGAAGAAGAGAGCAAGAGAAAGGTATGGGAATTTGAAGCGTTAGACGATTTAAAATCCAAAATCGTGTTCAAAGACCTTTATTTATAAAGGTCATGGCACCGAAACGGAAATGACTCATCATGATTGGCACCAGAACCGGAGTGGAAGGTCTAATCAAAGGTCATACGCGAAACAAAACGATGCATTGAGAATATGCGCCTTATAACATATGACATCATGACGTCATCCTAACTCGTGGACATCATAACTCCAACAAATCGCCCGAGAAATTCGAAGCATTTGAAATGTGCGGCCCACAGAGGGCCGCTCGTCGCAACAACCATGACCTATGCAGTCCGCTTGATTAGCTCGACCACCAACAACGCGATCCGCTCATCGAACTAGTCCACAAAGTCGACCTTAATAAGCGCAGGGACTAACTGTATGGGTCAAAATCTATCTTTAGCATATTTAAGTCAAAATAGAATTGGTGGAACGTTCCCAACTGTCGCTTGTCGATGTAATCTAGGAAGCGGTGAAGTCCGTGGTCGAAGAGTCAGCAAGAGCTGAAGCCGATGAGTCATTAAGGATCAAGGTCGAGGTCGAGCACCCTTGACAGAGTTATAACGGCTAGTTTCAAGATAGGACATAAAAGAGAATATTCTAGAGGATATTCTCTACACTTGTACTATTAGGGTTTTTAGGAACATGTTCCCTATAAATAGAAAGAGACACAATGATAGGGGACATGGGATATTCATTTGTAAAATATACTTTGACTTTAAAGGAGAGAATTAGATCTTATTGCAAGCATACAAACACAACTTTTTCACTAAGATTCTTATCTACACTTTTCCACTGAATCCGATAATAACTCAGATATTCAAAGAATTGTCCATCACTCATTGTTGTCAGAAAGAATATTCACTGATTCCATCCTTTCTTGGGTGATTCATTCATTCTATTTACATAAGTGTCATTTATTGCTATTTATCAATATTTAATGCTACATTATTTCCTTTGACTTCTTAAATATTGGTTATGTGTTGTCGTTGCTATTAAAATATATCTATGTAGTATTTATTGCACTTCTGAGAACTTCATCTTTGGGATATTATTGTTAACTAAGATTCATTTATATAAATTTAATTAGCTAAACCAAGATTTATATTTTTTGGTCAAACATGGAGTATTTTTTTCTTGCTTTTTTTAAATATATGTTGCTGATTATGTGTATATTTTCTTAATTTGGCATCTAACCGTCCCATCAAGAATGTGGTTTAGAGCAGTCAGCATATGCTAATTATCGACTAAATGGCATTTAAGTGAATCAAGGCGACCAAATTTAAAATTTACCTCTTTGGTGAGTTAATGCTCATTAATAATTAGACAAAAGCAAAAAGACAGAAATTATATGCATTTAAAGTCAGTTAATCATCGTTGTGGGGCGATCCCTAGAAAATTTGTCGAGAAAAACAGATACGGTTGAGAATATTAGTTATTTTCATCATTCTCTTCCCAATAAATATGAACATATTATGCTGTTGAGTTTTTTTCACATATGAAAACCACCCCATCAAAAGTAAATGAATAAATCTCCCATTTTCAATTTTGCAATTATCCTAGTAATTTTCAGCTTCGTTCTTATTTCATCACATGGTAAGTAAATGTTACTCCCTCCGTTCACTTTTACTTGGCACATTTTGACTTTTCACGCCCCTTAAAAAATAATAAATGAAATGCATAATTTATCATGATACCCGTATTAATTGATGAATATTTTATGGAATTTGAGAAAATGATTTGAAATGAGTAATAAATAATATGGGTATAACAGAAAAAAATTGTCTTCTCTTGATATGCGTAAAGTGACAAGTAAAAATAAAAATCTATTTTTAGTATATCTGCCAAGTAAAAGTAAACGGAGGGAGTATTTTTTATTTCTCCAATTAATTGGTATTCTCTCCGGTCGACTTTAATTGATTTTTTGACTTTTTTTTGTGGTCCATAATATTTAATTTTTTCTGATATCAAGAAGGTATTAATTTCTTTTTTCAAAAGTTGATCTTGGAGTAAAGAGCCTAGGAGTATTTGTTGTATTTTCAATGAATAAATTAAGGTAATATGATCAATTTTATTGTCAACTAATATTAAAAGATGGATTCCTTAATATGTGTGAAAACAGTCAAAAAATTAATTAAAGTGGACCGAAGGGAGTATCATTTCCTAGGGGAAAATACATAAACAACCATTCTTATGACTACTATTTATGGATTAGTCAGTACTTATTTGTTCTGAAAATTTGAATTAAAAATCATAAATTCATGACAATTTATGATACTTGTGTCTAGCAAAATTGAACAGAAAAATTGAAACTCAGAATATACGGTCTAATTCATAATAAATAACAGTCCTTTAGAGTGGCTACCTAATGTTATTTCTACTATTTTCTTTTGTATCAAACACAAAAGTATCTATTTCTTCTTAACTTGGTATCATTGGACATGAATCTCAATTGGAATTATGCAGAGATGGGAAGAGTGGAAGCTGCAGCTAGTTGTGAAAGATTACGTGCAAAATTTAAATGGCAATGCTTAGCTCCCTACAATTGTGACGAGGCATGCAGGTTAAAAGATAAAAAATTGTATGGGCGTTCTATTTGGTCGCCCCAAAAATTACACAAGAAGTGTACAGTGTAGTATGAGTACAATTGACCCTATGTACTTCGTAAGTGTCGAGCCTAACCTTGATTAAGTAGTGACGAGGTTATGACAAGACACGTACGTAAACAACATGTACAAACATATACAAATATGAAGCAACAATAACACAATAATTAACAATTTATAAATTTAGGAGGGAACATGCGAAGGGGGATGATATAGAAATTTCAGCAGGTGGAGTGTCACGTAGCAGCCAATTAATTCATCAACAATAAAATGAACAACTGATAATATGAACGTAACACGGCACCACTCGTCGTGCTTTTACTCTCATTCTTCCCATAAATTTGTAAATAAATAATAAGATTGGCATGGCATCACCCTTCGTGCTTTAACTCTCTTCTGGCACGGCATCACCCTTCGTGCTTTAACTCTCTTATGAAAATGGCACGACATCAACTTTCGTGCTTTTACACTCTTTCTCACCACGGCAAGGATAATATAAACGGCACGACATCACCTTTCGTACTTTTACACTCCTCCTTACCATGAAAATAATAATATAAATTCGGAAGAGTATTTAAATGCGGGGATATATACTTATCAATCAATTCAATACCAGAATACGGACTTCACCTTCCAAAATATGCAACAATAATCAAACTAGCAATAATCTCATGAAAAATGATCTAATAAATAATGATATTTTAAGCAGGGATATCTTAATTAAATAGGCAATTATTCACAATAAACAAATTTTACCCGCATGCTTTGACTCAACCGCAACGTATAAGTACTCGTCACCTCACAACATTTCGTGCTAAGTGTGTACACATTAAAATACCCTCTTATTCCACTTAATCCCATGTACAATTCAAAGTACTTCCTTGTTCTCCGCCAATACTTGAATTTAATTCAAATCGCACATGTCTCCAAGTTGTAGGAATACATTCGAGTTGCCCATTAAATCCTTGACTATCATACATAACTTTTAACATCCCTGATGCAGAACATCGTAACTATTGCTCGTAATGAGTATGTAATTATCGTACAAGCATTTCATGTTGATCGTATCCTTTTGATCATAAAGGTTACTGGTAATACCTCATTCGTCTTGTTTTTAGTAACTATAACTTTTTTTTTAAAACCATCACTTTAAAGGTGATATCTGCTTACTTAGACGATCCCCCACTTAGGAGTAAATGAAATTTAAAACTCTTACCTACCACTAGATAAATTTTTCTCGGACTATTTACATGCTCACCTACTTTTACGAGCTATTTATCCCACAATTCGAATTCTCTATTTTACCACTTCAATCATTCATCGTACGTTGACTTTTATTTCATCATTATGCCGATATGCTAATTATTCTGATAATATGATAGATTGATTATACTCATAGGAACTTTCTTTGTTCATTTTCGTATCCAAGTATCACTTCGCTACTAGCTGCAACATATATTGCTAGGGGCCATTATTTTCCGCCCTTACGACATCATTACAGTTAGCATTTTACTCTTTTATGTTCACTCTACCATTGAAATCTCTTCTAACATTCCACCCTTCAATCCATGCTCTAATACAGTACTAGTAAGTACGACTACCTTGCGCCTCTAATACAGTACTAGCAAGTACTATTCATTCCATGAACTAGAGTTTTATAATCCAATCTTTCAACCATTAAAACTTGTAACAAATACTTCAAATACTTCTAACTACTCATAATAAACGAGTTTGAAGCATTGGAATTACCTCTAGCAGATCAATCTTGAAAAATGATAACTTTGGTGATTTTTGTGTTCTTGAGGATATAATGATGAAATCTAGTATTTGGATATAAGAATGATATTAGAACCATTCTTCGCATCCCCAGTTCACTCCTCTTTGAAGCTCGGACACGGACCCGAATGCTATGGCAGTACTTCACTGCCAGCCGTTCTTTCGGACGCAGCCCCGGATGCTTCACATCCCCAGTTCACTCCTCTGCTTGTCTTTGGTAATTTGGTCATAATGTCTTGTAGAAATATCCAATGACAAACAGTTTGAAGCGTTAGAAACTAGACTCGCAGATCTTTCATTTGATAGATGTTACATCACATAACTCCTTATATATATGTAGATATGCTCGTCCAAAGTTAGGTCTTGTGCGTACTCATTTGGAACTTTAGTCTATCATATAATTTCCAACTTGATTTGTCCCAAGGGCTCTCCTTGTGCCCTATATCACTTCAAATATACCTCGTACACTTATTATCATATCCAATTAATATCCATCAAGTTAATAGTTCTCTTCTACACACAAAATAATGTAATTAGCACACATCAACTTTCTTAATAGCGCTTAAGTATTTTGAAATTTTACGCGGTGCTACAAATATACTCCATCTGTTATATTTTATGTGTTTTAGTGTCACGTACCAAACTACCCCTAGACGTGACTGACACCCAACTAACACCACCCGCCAGACAAACCATACTTTCATATCTTATCCATTAACTTGCAATATTTGATTAATTAAATGAGTATTCAAATAATCTGATAACCATTACGAACAATTAATATCTTGAAATATCAAATTGAAACTCTAGCCCAAATCCCCCACTAGACCATGAAGCATATAAGAGAATTACAAAAGACATTAGAATAAATGATAAAGACCTTTTTGGCAACCTCCATAGACAATGCGGTGGCTTACCTCAATAACCGAATCAACTCTAGCGAACTTGTCAGCTACTAGCTTCATCTTTACCAATAGTATCTTCATAGACATGCATGTAAGGAGTGAGTTATACGTAAATATAACCCAATAAGATCCTCGACCCACCACTCTGAATACCTCTGGAACAAGTGTTAGAGAATACAAACACACAACGAGCACAGAAATAATAAGCACGGAAATTCTTTTACCATATAATTACTCTATAAGGTCTAAATAATTATTCAACAACAACACTATAAATCTCATCACAATATACACTAAGAACTTGTCATAAACGGCAGTGCAGAAAATTTACCAAATACCCCAACAAGTCCATGTCAGCATACACAATGTCCCAAATCTATCAAATATATTAAGACATCGAAGAAATAATTTCTAACGCCCCAACACCATAGCACGAGGCTACGCCATATCATACCACACCACACCACAAAATCACTTATTAAATAATTTTAGCTTTTTACAAAATAATATATATTTACGGCTGGTCAAAGACCACCGATTCTGCCAAGCACACACTTGTCCTAACACATGGACCAGACAGATAAATCATACTTTCAAAACGAATTTTTGAAAAGCAAGCATGGTTGCGTTTCTCTTGGTTAAGCTCATGAAAAGCAACTACTGACTTCTCGGCCACCAAGTTTGAATAAGTGTGGAGATCTCTTGCAAGTTGGCAACTTGCCTTTGTAAACTTGCAAGACTTAGTTCAATTTCTCCTATAAATACTTATGATGCTCTCCAAAACAAGATTTGAGTTGTTCATTTCTTATTTCTTCTCCTCTTTTAGTAATTGAGAGTATTTTGTAAGAGAGTTGAGTGTTGGGAAACACTTGTGTGATCCCCTTTTCTTCGGAGTGATCTTGTGAGGTTATTCTATCGGGGGTATTTGGGATTAATTAAAGTATTTACTCTAATTTTGTACGCTATTTTGTACTCTTATTACTATAGTAAAATTGCTCTTCTCCGCTTGTGGACGTAAGTCACACTGACCGAACCACATTAAATTGGCATCTTCTTTATATGCTTTAATTGTTGTTGTTTTCAACTTGCATTGTCTTTGTTATTAGCTTTATAACATTGTATGACTAAATTTCGCATAACCCGGGTTCCCAATCCTAACAAATTAGTATCAGATCCAGATCTAACCGGGTTAGTTTAAATAGCCAAAATGACTCGAACAAAGTCTTATGTTGAGAAATTTGACCGAAGTGCAAACTTCAGAATGTGAAAATTAAAGATGGAAGCTAACCTAATTAAGGATGGCTTAGATTTGGCACTGCAAGGAAATGAGAAGAAACCGGATAAAATGACGGACGAAGAGTTTGCCATTATAGGCAAAAACATGTATTATTTTAAATCTCTCAAATGAGGTTTTACGTGAAGTTGCAGCAGAAAGCTCAGCCAAGGGCATATGGAAAAAGCTGAAAACCCTATATATGAAAAGAATAGTAGAAAACAGTCTTTACCTAAAGCAAAAACCCTACACTTTTCGTATGGCTGAAGGTACCTCTATACTTATGCATCTTGATACTTTTGATTCTATTCTTATGAATTTAAGTAACATAAATGCTAAAATCAAAGATGAGGATCAAGCTGTGCTATTGCTTGTTTCCTTACCCCAGTCATTTAAACATATAAGAGATACTATACTTTATGGAAAGGATAATATCTCTTATAAAGATATCAAATCTATTTTAAAATCAAAAGAACAAATAGATAGAGATATTACTGGAGAAACTAGTGGGAACCAAGGGGAAGGCTTGTTCATAAGAGGTAGATCAAATAAGAAAGATTCAAGTAGTGAGAGACCTAAATCAAGGTCAAAATTTAGATACAGAAATGTCATGTGCAAACATTGTCACAAGAAATGTCACATTATTTTTGAATGCTTTAAATTAAAAAAACAAAGAAAAGCATACACAAAAGAAAAATGAGCACAAAAATACTGACACTGCTGAAGCAAGTGTAGCTGGTAATGAGACTGAGGGAACTATTTTTTTAGTAACTAATAATAGTTTCAAATCTAACAATGAGTGGATTTTAGATTCGGGTTATTCTTATCATATGTGTCCCAATCGGGATTTATTTACCACATATGAATCTATTGGAGGTGGAGTTGTCTTGATGGACAACAATGCTACCTGCAAAGTTATTAAAAAAGGTACAGTCCGAATCAAAATACACGATGGTATGGTGATAACTCTCACGGATGTTAGACATGTTCCTGACTTGAAGAAAAATCTCATCTCTTTGGGCACTCTAGAATCTCTTGGGTGCAAGTACACAGGTGAAGGTGGAGTTCTGAAAGTTTCTCATAGTGCTCTTGTGATCATGAAAGCACGCAGATCTGGTACGTTGTATACTCTTTTGGGATCTACTATTACAGGTGCTGCTGCAGTTTCAACATTATATAAATCAAATTCTGACATTACCAAATTGTGGCATATGCGATTGGGGCATATGAGTGGAAAAAGGTCTTTCCATCCTCAGCAAATAAGGTCTCTTATGTGGCCAAAGTATCGGAAATATGGAGTTCTGTGAATATTGTGTATTCGGGAGGCAGAAAAAAGTCAGCTTTAAATCTCCATCGACTCATAGAACAAAAGGTACTTTGGATTATATTCATTCAGATCTTTGGGGTCCTTCACATACCCCATCAAAAGGTGGTGCCAGGTATATGTTAACTTTTATTTATAATTATTCAAGGAAAGTTTGGGTTTATTTGCTTAAAAATAAAAGTGATGTTTTAAATTTCAAACAATGGAAAGTTTTGATTGAAGAGCAAATAGGAAAACAGGTTAAGCGGCTTAGAACAGATAATGTCTTGAAATTTTATAATGATGAATTCAATGAATTTTGCAAGAATGAAGGAATTGCTCGATATCGTACTGTGAGAATGACACCTCAAAAAAATGGTGTGGCAGAAAGGATGAATAGAACTCTTTTGGAAAGAGCTCGTTTCATGATTTCAAATGTTGGATTGACAAACGCCTTTTGGGCAGAAGCTATCTCTACAGCTTGTTATATTGTCAACCGAGCTCCTTCTGCACCTTTGAACTTTAAGACTCCATAGGAAATGTGGTCAGGTACTCCTGTTAATTATTCTGATTTAAAGATATTTGGTGGCCCTGCATACATGCATATAAATGATGGAAAATTAGAGCCAAGGGCTAAAAAGTGCATTTCCCTTGGGTATGCGTCTGGGGTGAAAGGATACCGACTATCGTATCCTGATCCCACGACACCAAAATTTATAATTAGCAGAGATGTAACCTTTGATGAATCATCTATGTTACATTCTAGAAAAGTGTCTTCTAGTTCTTGTAATACAGATAAAGGAAAGAGTACATAGAAGCTGGTGTAGGTTGAGATTGGCATTCCTTCTGAGTCAAGCTTATCAACTTTGGAGCAAAATACAGTTGAAACTCCTGAAGTTGAGCCAGAAGCTGAAATTCATGAAGTTGAGACTTCTGAAGTTGAACCAGAAGAAGAGGAGTATTCTATAGTCAAACATAGACCAAGAAGAGAAGGTAAACAACCATTAAGGTTTGAAGATTATGTTGTATTTGCTTTTTCAGTTGCACATGAAACTGAAGAAATTGGAGAACCATCAAAATATTCAGAAGCAATTTCTGGTGCTGACTTAACCAAGTGGCTGATTGCAATGAATGAAGAAATTGAGTCTCTTCAAAAGAATGGTACTTGGTCTATTGTGACGCTGCCATCAGGAAAAAAAGAATTGTTGGTTGCAAATGGGTCTTCAAGAAAAAGAATAGCATATTAGGGGTTGAAGATGCGAGGTATAAGGCATGATTAGTTGCAAAGGGCTATAGTCGGGTACAAGGTGTTGATTTTAATAATATTTTCTAACTTGTTGTTAAACATAGCTCTATTCGTATCTTGCTTGCCTTTGTTGCCATGTATGATTTGGAATTAGAACAACTTGATGTTAAGACAACTTTCTTACATGGCGAACTTGAGGAACAAATATACATGCACCAACCCGAAGGATTTGAAATTGAAAGAAAAGAAGATCATGTTTGCTTGTTGAAGAAATTCTTATACAGATTAAAGCAGTCTCTAAGACAATGGTACAAAAGGTTTGATTCATTTATATTGGGTCATGGTTATTCGAGGAGTATGTATGATAGTTGTATTACTTCCGGAAGTTAAATGATGGTTCATTTGTGTACTTATTACTTTATGTTGATGACATGCTCATTGCTGCTAAGGATTTAACAGAAATTCACAATTTGAAAAGTCAGCTGAAAAGTGAATTTGGGAGCAGCTAAGAAAATCCTTGGCATAGAGATCAAAAGAGGTCGAAAAGCCAACAGGCTATTCCGGACCCAGAAGAAGTACTTGGAGAAAGTTTTGGAGAGGTTTGGCATGAAAGATGCTAAACCAGTTAGTACCCCTCTTGCTGCTCATTTTAAATTATCAGCTGCTCAGTCCCCGTAGTCAGAGGAAGAAGAGAGGTACATGGCACAACTTCCTTATTCCAGTACAGTCGGCAGTATTATGTATGCAATGGTTTGTACATATCCAGACATTTTACAAGTAGTGAGCGTGGTAAGCCGGTATATGGCTTGCCTTGGTAAATCACATTGGCAGGCTGTGAAATAGATTCTCAGATACTTGCGAGGTACTTCAAACACATATCTGGAATTTGGGAAAAATACTAACACTTTGGTTGGTTTTGTAGACTCAGATTATGCAGGTTATCTTGACAAAAGAAGATCACTGACAGGCTACATATTTTGCATTGGTGATTGCGCTATTAGTTGGAAAGATATATTACAACATGTAGTAGCTTTATCTACTACCGAAGGAGAATATATGGCAGTAACCGAGGCGATCAAAGAAGCCTTATGGTTGAAGGGTCTATATGCGGAACTCAGTTCACACCAAGGTGGTATTACCATTTTTCTGATAGTCAAAGTGCCATTCACTTGACTAAAGATCAGATATATCATGAGAGGACGAAGAACATTGATATAAAGTATCATTTCATCCGAGAAACCATTACTGTTTGTTCAGAAGATCAACACTAGAGACAATCATGCTGACATGTTCACAAAACCTCTTCGAGTTGTCAAGTTCAAGCTTTGCGTGAACTTGATTGGTATTTATGAATAATGATTTTGCCCATTCAGGCTTTTGCGGACAATGTGAAACAAATTTACTATATTGGTCAAAATTAGACCAAGGTGGAGATTTGTAATATGGCCTAATTGGCATTACAAGAAAATGATGATTTTTTTTAATTGTAAAATCCAACTCATTCTTAGTTGGCAAATAGGCATGTGCCTATAAGAAAGGTGTGCTTGGCAGAGATTTATTCTCGGCCATCAAGTTTGAATAAGTGTGGAGATCTCTTTCAAGTTGGCAACTTGCCTTTGTAAACTTGCAAGACTTAGTTCAATTTCTCCTATAAATACTCCTGCTGCTCTCCTTTCTTAAACACACCAAAATAAGATTTGAGTTGTTCATTTCTTGTTTATTCTCCTCTTTTAGTAATTGAAAGTATTTTGCAAGAGAGTTGAGTGTTGGGAAACACTTGTGTGATCTCCTTTTCTTCGGAGTGATCTTGTGAGGTTATTCTATCGGGGGTATTTAGGATTAATTAGAGTATTTACTCTAATTTTGTACGCTCTTTTGTACTCTTATTGCTATAGTAAAATTGCTCTTCTCCGCTTGTGGACGTAGGTCATACTGACCAAACAACGTTAAATTGACGCCTTCTTTATATGCTTTAATTGTTGTTATTTTTAATTTGCATTGTCTTTGTTATTTGCATTATAACATTGTTTGACTAAATTCTGAACTATCCGGATTCCCGATCCTAACATAACCAATTTGTGATAATTAGTGGAGCCACTCAAAATGAAGATACATTTAAGTTAACAAATATTTTGCGGGTGTTACATTTAGTTTGACTGAAGACGAAGTATAAGAAAAAATCTTTCTAATTCTAAATTAAAGATATGTATAATGTATGAAATCCTAAGAGGAAGCCGGTAAGCTAAGGGCATCCATTACCACAACAGTGATGCAAGATCTTTGTGGTCCCACATCTAATAAAACTAACTCTTCTTGCACGTTGGGTTGTGAAAGGAATTACTTTACTTTAATGTGAATTTTTTTTTTTATAAAAAGAATGAACGCTTTCTAAATTTGGTAATAATTTAGTTCAAACTTATAATTCTACCCTTAATGAGAAGCTTTTATAATCACATAAATACTTTTGCCTCTTTTGACTTGTTTATGACCATAAATTCCAAAAGTCTTCATTTTTTCTTAAAGTGAGAATAACAGGCACCTCAAGGTCAACATACCTGCTATATCTAAGGGTCAAAAGCTAATCTACCATCTAAAGTCCAAGTGGCACGTTATTAATTGGATGAGCTTTCCAATTTTTTAACTGTGCTTTTTGCGTAGGGAACTTTATACAACTGTCACAGTTTAAAAGAAATATAACAAATTCTTAGCCTGAAATCTAATATTACAGTTGTGGTAGGGAAATATTTATATTTGTAGTACACAGTTCCATTAAAATAGGAATTTTAATTATTAATCCCTAAATATAAGCAATTTGAATGGAAAGTCAATAATTCTCTGTACAAAAATCATACCTTCTTTTTCTCTTTATCTATTAGCTTTCCTTCTTTTTCTTCTATCTTCTTAATTTTATTTTCTGCCGAAACTAATATATTTTTTAAATTTATTTCATTCTTTTTCTTTTTAATTATCTTTCTTAAGTTTTTCTCTTCCTTCTTTCTTCCTTTCTTAACATAAAAATCTTAATTCGATAATAATATATGTAACGTATATATAAAAAAAATATACATTGAATTAACACATATAAAATATATAAAAATATACATAAAAAATATATCTTCAATTAAGATGACACATAGACATGTGAAGTATACATAAAAAAATATATCTTAAATTTAATTAAGATGGCATATAAATATACAAAAATAATATACATAAAGAATACATCCTGAATTAAAATGGCACTTGGCATATAAAATATATTTGAAATATACATTAAAAATACATCTTAAAATAAGATGGCACTTCACAAATAAATATACAACAAATATATACATAAAAATATATTTTGAATTAAAGTAATACTTGATATACAAAGTATAAAAAACGTATAAATCAATACATCTTAAATTTAGGTGGCATTCACTTGTGCATCAGATTTTTTAAAATGGAGTGAAGAAGATGAGTGTTGGAAAGGGAGAATGGAGATGGACAAAAAAAGTACTTCCTGTGATTAGTGAGTCAGTTAACTTATTAAATATTGAGCTTAATTTTTATAATATGCTAATAATGAAAAAAAAGTACTCTTTATGAAATAAACAATAAATAATGCTATTTTTTTAAAATAATAGTTAAAAAAGCATCAAGCGGGTAAAAAAAAAACCTTTTTGGTACGCTGTCCCTGATTCTCATTTAGCAAAAGAAAACTTCGGAAAATGTGCCCTTACACCATCATCAGCAAAGGACCTTATTAGATTAACATTCAAAAGATTAAAAACTAAACTATTCCACTGCTGCTCATAAGATTATAAAAAAAGGTTTTAGTTTAGGGATCTTTTGGTTCATAATAGATGCTTAATTTCATTGAAATATCAACGCATAATTTAAATATGTGGTTGATTTTATATTAGATAAACTTGAAAAATACGAGCAACTGATATCACTATAGTAAGAAATTTTATACTTTGTAGGTCCGAGTAAAAATACTCCAAAAACCACTATAACACTCAAAAGAAATAACCCTTTTTTGATAATCCCACCTCACTACAATATCGCTCACTCTCTATTTTTCTCACATACTATTTTCTTATACCATGTCTATGATGCTTCACTCTTTCTTTCTCTCTTTATTGGGGTGTAGAAATGAGAGCCGAAGCTCTCATTTTATAGCCGAAACTTCACTCTCTGAAGCCTATTATATTTGGCAATTTGCACACACTTTTCTTTCTTTTCTTTCTTTCATTTATGGGGATGGACCCCTTTCCTTCTTTTTCTTTCTTTCATTTACGGGGATGGACCCTTTCCTTCTTTTTCTTTCTTTCATTTATGGGGAAGGATCCCACATCTACTTCATGTAACATAGTTTTAATCGGCATGAGATTTAATAAAGAATGAATAATTTTAAAAATTATGCTCAAAAATCATAACAATTTGTGTGGTTATAAAACTTTTGAAACTCGTGATTTTAAATATGCTATAACATTTGTGTGGTTATAAAAACTTCTGATTAATGATATATAAAATGAGAAGCGTAAAGTTAATTATTTTTAAAATTAGAAGTGTGCCATTCTTTTTGAACGGTAGTATAATTGTAATGACCCAACCGGTCATTTTAACTTTTAGAACCCCGTTCCCTAAAATAAAACTTTTCGTAGGTGCTTGTAATGATTTATGACTTGCGGGGATGGTTGGTTCGGGATTTGGAAGTGTTTGAGGTGAAACCGGAACACTTGGTTCCTTAAGTTAGCCTTAAAGTGCTAAGTTTGACTTCAGTCAACATTTTAAATAAACAACCCCGGAATAGAATTTTGATGATTCCAACAGCTCCGTATGGTAATTTTGGACTTAGGAGCATGATCGGAATTTTATTTGAAAGTTCGTAGTGAAATTAGGCTTAAAATGGCTAAAATAGGAATTTAAAGTTTGAAAGTTTGACCGGGGAGTTGACTTTTTGATACCGGAGTCGGAATCCAATTTCGAAAATTTTCATAGCTCCATTATGTAATTTATGACTTGTGTGTAAAATTTGAGGTCAATCGGAGTTGATTTGATAGGTTCCAACATTGAATGTTGAAGTTGAAAACTTTTAGTTTCATTAAGCTTGAATTGGGGTATGATTCATGATTTTAGCATTATTTGATGTGATTTAGAGGTTCGACTAAGTTCGTATGGTATTTTAGGACTTATTGGTATATTTGGTTGAGGTCCCGAGAGCCTCGGGTGAGTTTCGGATGGATAACGGATCAAAAGTTGGACTTAAAAAGCTGCTGCAATTTTCACTTCTGCTGCATATTCTGGGTAGTGATCGAGCCTCAGATCGAGCTCCAGATCGAACCCAGATATCGAGCGCACGATCGAGGCCTGAGTCGAAGCCAGGGACGAGGCTCAGTATCGAAGCCTCGATCGAAGGCAAGGCTCGAGGGCATGATCGAAGGCAAGGCTCGAGGGCATGATCGAAGGTAAGGCTCGAGGGCTAGGATCGAGACCCATGCTCGATGTCCTGATCGAAGGCTAAATCTTGATGCCATGATTGAGGCTATGATCGAAGGTCCAACCTCGATTCCCTGATCGAAGGCTCAAGCTTGATGCCATGATTAAGGCTATGATCGAAGGCCCAACCTCGATGCCCTGATCGAGGCCATGACCGAGGTCCAGGCTCGAGCCTGTGATCGAAGCCCCGATCGAGGCCCAGTTCGAGGACCAGTTCCGAAGGCTGCTGGGCAGTTTTATAAAAAGAGGGCATTCGTCCCATTTGCCATTTTTGACGAACTTAAGCTTTAGCAGAGACAACTTTTGGCAGATTTTCAAGGGAAAAATATTGGGGTAAGTGATTCTAACTCGGATTTGGTCTACATATACAAGTATATCATTGTTTTCACAATTTAATTAGTGTTTTGAGATTGAAATTTGGAAAAGTTTAGAAATCTCGTAGAAACGAAATTTTGAGATTTCGGTATCGATTCGGAGTCGGATTTGAGTGAAACTGGTATGGTTGGACTCGTAATTGAATGGGTTATCGGATTTTATAACATTCACCGGATTTCGAGATGTGGGCCCCGCGGGCAAAGTTTTAATTAATTTCGGGATCTTTTCTTAAAAATATAGTATTTTCTTATAGAATTGATTTCTACAATATTTAGTGATTGTATCGAATTATTTTGGCTAGATTCGAGCCAGACGGAGTTGGATAATCGTGGAAAAGGCATAATTGTGGATTAAATTGGAACAAGACGAGGTAAGTCTCTTGTCTAATCTTGTGAAGGGGAAATTACCTCATAGATGATTAAGATTAAATAATTGTTGCTAATTGTGGGGGTTACGTACGCACGAGGTGACGAGAGTTCGTGCGTAGCTACTATTAATGCTAAAGTCCGGGTAGTTTAGGACTCAAAGCATGTATTACTTGTGTAAATTGTATTCTTTGATTAATTAATATTAATTGATATATATGAATATATTGTGAATTGTTTGATAAAGATACTAAAGGATGGAAATCTCATAGGCTTGATTTTCTATTTAAATCAATTAATTGTCAAAAGAAATTATTCTCCTCCCAAATTTATCTTATAATAAACATATTGTCCTTCCGGAGGCACATAAGAAAATGTCCTCCTTTCTTTTGGAGCGGGTCGAACGCCTCGGCAGGATAGATGCATCTATGGATCGCGCCGCACGTTCATTGGCAGTGTACATGACACTCTGGATCGGGCCGTACGTCCTCGGCAGAAATCGTTCTTAATAATAATAATTACACGATATTTTAATAATTTATTTCAGCTTGAGAAGCTAATTAATAAATTAAAAAATCCTTGGAATTTAATGAATTATTATTCTTGCTTGTTTATGGAATTAATTATTACTCCTGTAAATGAGATTCAAATTGATAAATTGAAATTTTTCTGAATTGAAGGAATTTAATTAATATATTGAGAATTGTTACATTTGAAGGAATTTGATTATCTCTGCTGATTAAACAAATTATTGTAAATTCTGTAAATCATGCTGATTTAAGTATTTTAGTTATATTTCAGTTATTATTATTGACCCATAGTGAGTGTCAAAGTCGGCCATCTCGTCTCTACCACTTCGAGATTAGGCTTGATACTTACTGGGTACACGTTGTTTACGTACTCATACTACACTTGCTGCACTTTTTGTGCAGGATCTGAGACAGGTACTAGTGGAGGACCTATCATCACATACCCACGTTATCCCGAGGCATAGTGGTGAGCTGCCTTTCTAAGCCATTCTGCAGCTACCAGTGTCTCTTCTTATATTTATATTCTGTCTATTTCATTTCAGACAGTATTTGGAGTTTTGTATAATCTACTATATGCTCATGCACTTGTGACACCGGGTCTTGGCACACACATTGGTAGAAATTGGTATTTTATTATTTTCTTGGAATAAAAGTTTAACCAATGTTTGTTTGACTTATTAGTTGGCTTGCCTAGCTGTAGTGTTGGGCGCCATCACGACCTATAGGTGAAATTGGGTCGTGACAACATGGTATCAGAGCACTAGGTTCACGTAGGTCTCACAAGTTATGAGCAGACCTAATAGAGTCTTGCGGATCGGTACGGAGATGTCTGTACTTATCTTCGAGAGGCTATATGGTGTTAGGAAACTACCTTTCTTCATATTCTATCGTGCAATTGATGTAGTACTAAATATCCTTCTCTTATTCTCTCACAGATGGTGAGAACACGCTCTAATGAGATTCCAGACCAGGGAAGAGCTACTCCCCCAGTTGCTAGAGGCCGAGGCAGAGGCCGAGGGAGGGCTCCAGCCCGTGGTAGAGGGCGAGGACGTCCCAGGACTATTCCGGTTATGCCTCTAGTGTATCCAGCAGAGAATCCCATTATTGAGAAGCAGGGTGAGGTACCTATGGCAGAGCCAGCTCCGGTGGACTTCACATCTTCACCGGGATTTCAGGATATAATGGGTCGTATGCTGCGATTCATGGATAATATGACTCAGGCCGGTTTATTTCCGGCAGACTCAGCCACATCTCAGGCGGGCGGGGGAGCACAGACCCCTACCGCGCAGGCTCATGGACAAGCAGCTGTTATATATCAGACCCAGGGTGCACTACCCGTGGGTGGAGTCCAACCAGTGGCAACAGCTACACCTGAGCCCAGGCCAGCTATAGCCGCCGATCCTCAGAAACTATTGGACAGATGGACTAGACTACATCCTCCTGTCTTCGGGGGTGAGCGACATGAGGATCCACAGGATTTCATTGATCGTTGCAAGGATAGACTGTACAACATGAGGATATTGGAATCCCATGGGGTTGATTTCGCTACTTTTCAGCTAGAGGGTAGAGCCCGTAGATGGTGGCAGTCTTATGCTCTTGGCAGACCATCAGATTCTCCTCCCATGACTTGGGACAGGTTCACCCGTATCTTCTTGGATAGGTATATTCCACCCTCCCAGAGGGAAGAGTTGCGGTTTCAGAGTGCGGAGGTTTGTAGCCGGTTTACATACTGGTATTCAGGCCACTATGGATCGAGAGGTTGAGATGGGTACTTCTTATGAGCGAGTTGTAGAGATAGCCCGGAGGATTGAGGGTGTACGTCAGCGGAGCCGAGAGCAGATTATGAGAGATAAGCGGTTCAGGTACTTTAAAGAGTTCAGAGGTGCTCCGTCCGGGGGCAGAAGTCAGTTCGTGAGGGGACAGTCCAGCAGATCCCTATATCCAGCACCACCACCTCCTCGAGGTGCTCCAGTGCGACCTTATCTTAGTGCTATCCCAGAGAGTTCTTACCGCCCACCAGCTATTCAGAGTCCTCCCAGTGGGTATTCAAGTCCCCAGGGCCAGACACTTAGTCAGCAGCCCATCGCACCGAAGAGTTGTTACGAGTGCGGGGATCCCAGTCACATGCGGAGGTTTTGCCCCAGGCTTCGAGATAGACCAGTACAGCAGGGTCAGCAACCTATGCTTACCGGACCAGTTGCTCCACCAGTAGTCCGACCACCTAGAGGTGGAGGACAGGTGGGTAGGGGTCGTCCTAGAGGTGGAGGTCAGCCAGGCGGAGGCCAGACAGTTGGCGCTCCAGCTCGGTTATATGCTTTTCCGGCTAGAACAGATGCAGAGGCCTCAGATGCTATGATTACAAGTATTATTTCTATTTGTGGCAAAGATGCCTTAGTATTATTTGATCCAGGATCTACGTATTCATATGTGTCATCTCTATTTGCTCCATTCCTGGGTGTTTCTCGTGAGTCTTTGAGTACTCCTGTTTATGTGTCCACTCCTGTGGGTGATTCTGTTGTCGTGAACCGGATATACCGGTCCTGTATTATTACATTTTGTGGTTATGAAACTAGAGCAGATCTCCTATTGCTTGAGATGACCGATTTTGAAATTATTCTGGGCATGGACTGGTTATCTCCATATCATGCTATTCTAGATTATCATGCCAAGACTGTTACCTTGGCTATTCCAGCAATGCCTAAGCTGGAGTGGAAAGGTTCGCCTATTAGTTCATTTAATCGAGTTATTTCTTTTATAAAGGCTCAACACATGGCTGAGAAGGGTTGTTTGGCTTATCTAGCCTATATTCGGGATACTACTGCAGAGACTCCGGCTATTGATTCAGTGCCTGTAGTTCGGGAGTTCCCCGATGTATTCCCGTCAGATCTTTCAGGTATGCCACCTGATTGTGATATTGATTTCTGTATTGACTTGGCTTCAGATACCCAGCCTATATCTATCCTACCGTATCGCATGGCTCCGAAAGAATTGAAAGAATTGAAAGAACATCTTAAAGAGTTACTAGCCAAAGGGTTTGTCAGACCGAGTGTATCGCCTTGGGGTGCACCAGTATTATTTGTGAAAAAGAAGGATGGAACAATGCGGATGTGTATTGATTATCGCCAATTGAACAAAGTCACTATTAAGAACAAGTACCCGTTGCCGCGTATTGATGATCTATTTGACCAGTTGCAGGGTGCTAGGGTATTCTCTAAGATCGACTTGAGGTCGGGGTACCATCAGTTGAAGATTCGGGATTCGGATGTTCCGAAGACTGCTTTCCGTACTAGATATGGTCATTATGAGTTTCTGGTAATGTCTTTTGGTTTAACTAATGCCCCGACAACATTTATGGATCTGATGAATAGGGTATTCATGCCATATATTGATTTATTTGTCATTGTCTTCATTGATGACATATTAATCTATTCACGCAGTAAGGAGGAACATGAGCAGCATATGAGATTAGTGCTTCAGACATTGCAGGAACAAAAGCTATATGCTATGTTCTCTAAATGTGAGTTCTGGCTTGAGTCTGTAGCATTTTTGGGACATATTATATCGGGCGAAGATATTAAAGTTGATCCCAAAAAGATTGAGGCAGTTCAGAATTGGCATCGTCCCACTTCGGCGACTGAGATCAGGAGTTTTCTGGGTTTGGCAGGTTATTATCGTCGGTTCGTGGAAGGTTTTTCATCTATTGCAGAACCTTTGACCAAATTAACCCAGAAGGGTGCCCCATTCCGATGGTCCGATGATTGTGAGGTGAGCTTTCAGAAGTTTAAGACATCATTGACTACAACACCAGTGTTAGTGCTGCCTTCCGGTTCGGGGATGTATACAGTGTATTGCGACGCTTCGCGCGTTGGCTTAGGTTGTGTATTGATGCAGGAAGGGCAAGTTATTGCATATGCTTCACGTCAGCTGAAGCCCCAGGAAAATAATTATCCGGTACATGATTTGGAGTTAGCTGAGATTGTTCGCGCTTTTAAGATTTAGAGACATTATCTTTATGGGGTGTCTTGTGAAGTTTACACTGATCATCGTAGTTTGCAGCATTTGTTCAAGCAGAGGGACCTAAATTTGAGACAGCGCAGATGGCTGGAGTTACTAAAAGATTATGATATTACGATCTTGTATCATCCGGGCAAAGCAAATGTGGTTGCAGATGCCTTGAGCAGAAAGGCGGAGAGTATGGGTAGTTTGGCTTTCATTTCAGCAGAGGAAAGGCCATTAGCCTCAGATATTCAGTCCTTGGCTAACATACTTGTGAGGCTGGATATTTCAGAGCCCAGCCGAGTTCTTGCATGTGTTGTGGCCCAATCTTCACTATTTTAGCAGATTAAGGCTCGCCAGTATGATGACCCACACCTAGTGGTTCTTCATGAAATAGTACTACGAGGTGGTGCCAAAGAAGTCACTATTGGTGCAGATGGTGTTCTACGACTCCAGGATCATCTGTGTGTTCCTAATGTGGATGAACTGAGGAAAAAGATCCTGGAAGAGGCACACAGTTCTCGATATTCTATTCATCCAGGTGCTACTAAGATGTATCGTGACTTGAGGCAACATTATTGGTGGCGACGAATGAAAAAGGACATAGTTGAGTATGTAGCTCGGTGTCTAAATTGCCAGCAAGTTAAATATGAGCACCAGAGGCCAGGTGGCCTACTCCAACAGATGACCATACCAGAGTGGAAATGGGAACGAATTACTATGGATTTTGTAGTTGGGTTGCCGCGGACCTTAAGGAAGTTTGATGCAGTTTGGGTGATTGTTGACAGGTTGACCAAGTCGGCACATTTTATTCCTGTTGTGACTACGTATACTTCAGAAAGGTTGGCCCAGATTTATATTCAGGAGATAGTTCGGTTGCACGGTGTGCCAAGCTCCATCATATCGGATAGAGGCCCTCAGTTTACTTCACATTTCTGGAGAGCAGTACAAAGTGAGTTAGGGACCCGTGTAGAGCTCAACACAGCCTTTCATCCACAGACCGATGGACAGTCAGAGAGGACAATTCAGATTTTAGAGGATATGCTCAGGGCATGTGTGATTGACTCTGGAGGTCAGTGGGATCGTTTTCTGCCTTTGGCCGAGTTTGCTTATAATAACAGTTACCAATCCAGCATCGAGATGGCTCCATTTGAGGCTTTATATGGTCGGCGATGTCGTTCACCTATCTGATGGTTTGAGCCAGGTGAGGCTAAGTTATATGGTACTGATTTGGTAAGGGATGCCTTAGAAAAGGTAAAGTTGATTCAGGAGCGACTTCGTACAACACAGTGCAGACAAAAGAGTTACGCGGATCAGAAAGCACGTGATATATCATTTATGGTAGGTGAAAAAGTTCTCTTGAAGGTTTCGCCGATGAAGAGAATTATGAGATTCGGGAAGAAGGGCAAGTTGAGCCCAAGGTGTATAGGCCCATTTGAGGTGTTGAAACAAGTTGGGGAGGTTGCTTATGAGCTTGCCTTGCCTCCCAGCCTATCAGGAGTTCATCCGATTTTTCACGTATCTATGCTCCGGAAGTATCATGCCGACCTATCACATGTGTTAGACTTCAGCACAGTTCAGCTAGATAATAGCTTGGGTTATGAAGAGGAGCCAATTGCCATTGTTGATAAACAGGTTCGCCAGTTGAGATCCAAGAGGATTTCTGCAGTAAAAGTCCAGTGGAGGGGCCAACCAGTCAAGGAAGCGACTTGGGAGGCCGAGGAAGACATGGGGATCAGATATCCACACTTATTCAGCACTCCAGGTACAATTCTAAACCCGTTCGAGGACGAACGTTTGTTTAAGAGGTGGAGAATGTAATGACCCAACCGGTCATTTTAACTTTTAGAACCTCGTTCCCTAAAATAAAACTTTCCGTAGGTGCTTGTAATGATTTATGACTTGCGGGGATGGTTGGTTCGGGATTTGGAAGTGTTTGAGGTGAAACCGGAACACTTGGTTCCTTAAGTTGGCCTTAAAGTGCTAAGTTTGACTTCGGTTAATATTTTGAATAAACGACCCCGGAATAGAATTTTGATAATTCCAACAGCTCCGTATGGTGATTTTGGACATAGGAGCGTAATCGGAATTTTATTTGGAAGTCCGTAGTGAAATTAGGCTTGAAATGGCTAAAATAGGAATTTAAAGTTTGAAAGTTTGACCGGGGAGTTGACTTTTTGATACCGGAGTCGGAATCTAGTTCCGAAAATTTTCATAGCTCCATTATGTAATTTATGACTTGTGTGTAAAATTTGAGGTCAATCGGAGTTGATTTGATAGGTTCCGACATTGAATGTAGAAGTTGAAAACTCTTAGTTTCATTAAGCTTGAATTGGGGTATGATTCATGATTTTAGCATTTTTTGATGTGATTTAGAGGTTCGACTAAGTTCGTATGATATTTTAGGACTTGTTGGTATATTTGGTTGAGGTCCCGAGGGCCTTGGGTGAGTTTCGGATGGATAACGGATCAAAAGTTGGACTTAAAAAACTGCTGCAATTTTCTCTTCTGCTGCATATTCTGGGCAGTGATCGAGCCACAGATCGAACCCAGATATCGAGCCCACGATCGAGGCCTGAGTCGAAGCCAGGGACGAGGCTCAGTATCGAAGCCTCGATCGAAGGCAAGGCTCGAGGGTATGATCGAAGGCAAGGCTCGAGGGCATGATCGAAGGTAAGGCTCGAGGGCTAGGATCGAGACCCATGCTCGATGCCCTAATCGAAGGCTCAACTTGATGCCATGATTGAGGCTATGATCGAAGGCCCAACCTCGATGCCCTGATCGAAGGCTCAAGCTTGATGCCATGATTGAGGCTATGATCGAAGGCCCAACCTCGATGCCCTGATCGAGGCCATGACCGAGGTCCAGGCTCGAGCTTGTGATCGAAGCCCCGATCGAGGCCTAGTTCGAGGACCAGTTCCGAAGGCTCCTGGGCAGTTTTATAAAAAGAGGGCATTCGTCCCATTTGCTATTTTTGACGAACTTAAGCTTTAGCAGAGACGACTTTTGGCAGATTTTCAAGGGAAAAATATTGGGGTAAGTGATTCTAACTCGGATTTGGTCTACATATACAAGTATATCATTATTTTCACAATTTAATTAGTGTTTTGAGATTGAAATTTGAAAAAGTTTAGAAATCTCATAGAAATAAAATTTTGAGATTTCGGTATCGATTCGGAGTCGGATTTGAGTGAAACTGGTATGGTTAGACTCGTAATTGAATGGGTTGTCGGATTTCATAACTTTCGCCGGATTCCGAGATGTGGGCCTCGCGGGCGAAGTTTTAATTAATTTCGGGATCTTTTCTTAAAAATATAGTATTTTCTTATAGAATTGATTTCTACAATATTTAGTGATTGTATCGAATTATTTTAGCTAGATTCGAGCCAGACGGAGTTGGATAATCGTGGAAAAGGCAAAATTATGGATTAAATTGAAGCAAGACGAGGTAAGTCTCTTGTCTAATCTTGTGAGGAGGAAATTACCTCATAGGTGATTAAGATTAAATAATTGTTGCTAATTGTGGGGGCTACGAACGCACGAGGTGATGAGAGTCCGTGCGTAGCTACTATTAATGCTAAAGTCCGGGTAGTTTAGGACTCAAAGCATGTATTACTTGTGTAAATTGTATTCTTTGATTAATTAATATTAATTGATATATATGAATATATTGTGAATTGTTTGATAAAGATACTAAAGGATGGAAATCTCATAGGCTTGATTTTCTATTTAAATCAATTAATTGTTAAAAGAAATTGTTCTCCTCCCAAATTTATCTTATAATAAACATACTGTCCTTCCGGAAGCACATAAGAAAATGTCCTCCTTTCTTGTGGAGCGGGCCAAATGACTCGGCAGGATAGATGCATCTATGGATCGCGCCGCACATCCCTCGGCAGTGTACACGACACTCTGGATCGGGCCGTACGTCCTCAGCAGAAATCGTGCTTAATAATAATAATTACACGATACTTTAATAATTTATTTCAGCTTGAGAAGCTAATTAATAAATTTAAAAATCCTTGGAATTTAATGAATTATTATTCTTGCTTGTTCATGGAATTAATTGTTACTCCTGTAAATGAGATTTAAATTGATAAATTAAATTTTTTCTGAATTGAAGGAATTTAATTAATATATTGAGAATTGTTACATTTGAAGGAATTTGATTATCTCTGTTGATTAAATAAATTATTGTAAATTCTGTAAATCATGCTGATTTAAATATTCTAGTTATATTTCAGTTATTATTATTGACCCATAGTGAGTGTCAAAGTCGGCCATCTCGTCTCTACCACTTCGAGATTAGGCTTGATACTTACTGGGTACATGTTGTTTACGTACTCATACTACACTTGTTGCACTTTTTGTGCAGGATCTGAGACAGGTACTAGTGGAGGACCTATCATCACATACCCACGTCATCCCGATGCATAGTGGTGAGTTGCCTTTCTAAGCCATTCTGCAGCTACCAGTGTCTCTTCTTATATTTATATTCTGTCTATTTCATTTCAGACAGTATTTGGAGTTTTGTATAACCTACTAGATGCTCATGCACTTGTGATACCGGGTCTTGGCACACACACATTGGTAGAAGTTGGTATTTTATTATTTTCTTGGAATAAAAGTTTAACCAAATGTAGGTATGACTTATTAGTTGGCTTGCCTAGCTGTAGTGTTGGGCGCCATCACAACCTATAGGTAAAATTGGGTCGTGACAATAATAAAAAAGTGTCATATAAACTTGAACGGAGCAAGTAATAATATTCACGTACTAAGTTTTTTATTTTTGGTTTCCCACCCGGTGTCCGGTACCCGCATTGGAGCCCGGCTATATTCAAATTCGTGCCGGGTAAGGCCCCATTCGGGATGTAGCATTTCCTACAAAGAATTTTTTTATACCCACGGCTTGAATTCGAAACCTCTGATTAATGGAGCAACAACCCATCCACTGGTTTAGGAGCACAGAATGTGTTGAGTTTTTAATTTATTTGGAGAATATAACTTCTCACACATTCTTAAATCTTTAGCCATTAACTGGCCGTTATGCATTTGAGGAGAAAATCTGTCTTCGAGAAATGAATCATAATTTCCAATTGAATACTGTGTAAATAACGTAAAAATAATTTTTTATTATTATATATAAACTGTTGCATCTTTTGATACAAGAAGAGATTCTAGTATAGTTATAAAGAGGGTTCAAAATTGCCTTACGTAACAAAGTCAAATCTTAAGTGTGGCACTCTAGTATTTTCCTGGATTAATCCACTTAAGAATTTCTGGGTTCACTATTGTTTATATATTCCATTATTGTTCTCCAAAGCTTAACATTTATCTCTACTTCGCCGACTGGAATTAGCTCAAATGGAAAATTTGATATCGTCTATAGTGGAAACACATTCACAGGTACTAACACATGCAAAATAACTCGCTCATTTTTCATGAATACATATTATTAATTACTTGATACTTTAGAGCTTTGTTGCTCGGACTCTTAAAAACACCTTCGGATTATGTCGGGTCATCCAAAAAGTGCATTTTAATGATCCTCCCACTTTCTTACTTTCCCGCTTTGCAAAATCTTTAACGGAACCGTAACCATTAGTTCAGTTTCAACTTGTAATAATCCCAACTAATTTGTCTGTCTATATATCTGCTCTCGTTGCTTTACCAAAAAAAATAATCTTTAACTTTAAGTAGGACTCTAAGAGCTCTATCTTAGAAAATGAGTTAAATTTTCTATGTTAACAAAAAGAAATGACGCTAAATATTTGAGTATGAGACTACGTGCAATAATTTCATAAGCTATCCATCACCCACATATTCTTATTTGAAGTGAAATTAATACCCTATGGTATATATAAAACCAAGTACGTGAGGTGATGTGTTTCTACGCGGGCTGCACGTAGAAAATCTATGCCGTTTTTATGTTTTTAAGGTAAATTCAAACTTTTTCTATTTTTCATATTTGGTTACTGTATCTATACACTACAAAGTTGCCGACAAAAAGTTACAATAAGTATCAATTCCGACATACAGAAAAGTCCAAATAATTAAAAGTAACGAAAAAACTATTATTTTCAGTTCATCTCTTATATTTTTTTTAAAAAAACTTATTGGCTCCTTGTATATTAGAGGAATCAACAATCCATTACTATTACACAGAAAACAACAAATATAATAAGGATCAGAACGGCTCAAACGATTTGCTTGCGATATTTTTCGAGGTGAATTTGAAGATAACAAGAACTAATTCTAACTTTAAATTTATAAAGTACTCTAATTTCTATAAATAGCTATTATTCATCCCAATTTTCATATAACTCTCATTGCTATTTGATATAAGGAGAAGTTTGAATATGGCTGAATCTCATGTTTGCTTCTCTAGATTTCTTGTAATACTTTTCAGCCTACTCATTGCCTTAAATGGTGAGTTTTAAAGAAAAGATGGAAATCACTGGCTTTGTTTCCATTATTTGATCCCTTCTAATAGATATATTTTGAATCAATCTAAAATCTTAAGTTGTTAGACACTCTCAATTATTTATATCTATAATGTATATAACATATCTTTCCACGTCGGCTTGACTTTTTTTAATATGTGGACCAAACACAAAAAAATTTATTTATAATATGTATCGGCGAGAAACAAGAGCCTTAGAACAACGGTAAAATTGTCTACATGTGACCTATATGTTACGGGTTTGAGCCGTAGAATCAACCTCGGGTGCTTGCATCAGGGTAAGTTGTCTACATCACAGTCCTTTGGGTGCGGCCTTTTTCCGAACCCTGCGTGAACACGAGATACCTTATGCACATGCGAGATATAATGAGAACCCTTTTTTTGTGGGTGCAGATATTAACGCTGTGGATAATGGTATTTGCGAGGTATTTAGTTCTACATTTCACGGGCAATGCTATAATTCGGATCATTGTGAGAGAAATTGCAATAACGAAGGATATCCCTCAGGACAGTGTGAGTGGAGATCAATTCGTTGGGGATTTTCTTGCGTTTGCCAATATCTCTGCTGAGTGAAAATATATAAGCTTATTCCTTTATAAAACAGCTGAATAATTGTACTTGCATGCAGAACCAGAATTTTCTCAAAAATAAATAATAATTAAAATTACAGGTGAATAATTGTTTCTGCTGTTAATTGTGTTTTACTCATGACGATTAGAAAAATGATATAGAAAGTATAAGATGTATCTTTTGTAGTTATGCAATTAAAGACATTTCCCAAGACATCTACAATATTCTCTGCATCATTCTCACGATGATCTTCCCTGGTCAAATTCTCTTGGTTAATTGAAGGGCTTAGTATTTGTTTACCTTTAAAAATGGATAACAATTGAATTTATACGCGATTTTAATAGTATGTGGGCTAATTCAATACAAGTGATTAACAACGTTAGATGAGCAAATTAAAGATAAAATAAATGGCCAAACTAGTAGTAGTACCGAGTTTGTCACGACCCAAAATCCTAACCTGTCGTGATGGCGCCTATTGAGGGTACTAGGCAAGCCGATTCTCAAAAATACTTCCAATGTTTTACAAAAGATAAGTCAAAAGCTTTTACATGATAGAGTTTTCGTAAAAACAGGAGTTAAACTCAAAATACAGTGCGAAAAAATAGCCCCAAACATCGAGTGTCACCAAGTTATGAGCATCTAAACAACCAGTCTAAGAAACAGTGACTACAAGAGTCTGTGTCAAAGTACCAATACAGAAAAGAAAAGATAACAAGGAAGGAGTGACAAGGACTGCGAACGCCAACAGCTACTTCGTGAATATCCGATACTCAACCACGCACGAGTTCAACGTCCTCCGTGACCAGAAACACATGGATTTACGCATAAAGTACAGGGTGTAGCGTGAGTACAACCAACTCAGTAAGTAACAATAATAATTAAGGAACTGAGAGGTAGTGACGAGCTATACAAACACAGTTCATTTCAGTAATTCCAGCAATGAAAGTATACATGTTTCAATTCCGACAATTTAAGTCAAGTCAGTTTCACATTACCAAGTTCAGATAAAACCGGATACAATATTTTGCAGAAGTTTCAGAACAATGACATAAATCATCTAAGTGCAGCAACAAATGAAACAAGTGCAACCTCTCAGGGCAACAGTCCCTCAGGCTCTCTCAATAGCTCAACACTCGGCTCTCAGCCCTCAATACTCACACTCAATAGGTACCTGCGCTCACTGGGGGTGTACAGACTTCGGAGGAGATCCTACAGCCCAAGCGCTATAATCCGCACGGACAACACACGTGTTGCATAGACAAATCATGTGCTATACTATCAATTTGTGGATCCGCACGGACAACTCACGTGCTATAGTTTCATATCAAGATCCGCACGGACAACTCACGTGCTATGGTATCAATACCTCACAAACAGGCCCTCGGCCTCACTCAGTCATCAACCTCTCTAGTCTCACGACCCTCAGTAATAAAGGGGAATCAGCCCAAAATAGAATGATATAATGTATCAACACGGAATAACAGAGACTGGGGTATAATATGCAAGTAATACTACGACAGAGTACAAGTAACAATAAGCAGGAAGGTTCAACATGTATCACCACCACTGGGGTCTTTACAGCACCAACACATAGCCTAAGCATGGTTTCTAGCATGTTTCACTGTCAAATTTCTATAGTACAGAAAGGGCACATAGCTAACAACAAGCTTATTAAACTTTCCAGTTTCACGAAATGGACCAAGTCCCAATTCCCACAGTGCACGCCCACACGCCCGTCACCTAGCATGTGCGTCACCTCCAAATACTCACATAATATAATAATCCGGGGTTTCATACCCTCAGGACCAGATTTAAAACTGTTACTTACTTCAAACCGTGCAAAACTCTACTCCAAAGTGCCCTTGCTTCTCGAATCGGTCTCTAAACACCCCGAATCTAGCCACAAGCAGTACAATACGATTAATATAGGCTAAAGGAATCAATTCCATAAGAAAAATATGAATTTATAAGCCAAAATCCGAAATTGGCTCAAACCGGCCCCCGGGCACACGTCTCGAAATTTGACAAAAGTCACATAACCTGAAAGCCCATTAACTCACAAGTCTAACCATACCAAATTTATCAAAAATCCGACACCATTTGGTCATCCAAATCTCCAAAATTTACTCTCCAATTATCTAGCCCTAAACTCCCAAATTTTACCTAAATAACTCACCAACTAGGTGAAATCAGTAGGAAAATAACATTATTGAAGATAAATAGACACAAGGAGCTTACCTCAGTAATCACTTCAAAATCCCTCTAAAAATCCTCCAACATCCGAGCTCTAAGTGGTGAAAATGGTGAACAAATCTCAAAGTCACGTATTTATATGCTCTGCCCAGGCCTTTCGCACCTGCGACCTCTTATCCGCACCTGCGGAACCGCTTCTGCAGTTATACCTCCGTTCTCCGGAAACCACTTAAGCCACTGGGCTCGCACCTGCACTCCAGGTCTCGCACCTGCGCTCCAGGTCTCGCACCTGCGGAGGCGCTTCTGCGGCCCTTAGTCCACTTTTACAGAAATGCCCAAATCTTCAAACTTCGCATCTGCGGAGCCATTCACGCATCTACTGGCTCGCAGATACGCATTCTCCTATGCACCTGTGTCCCCTGCCCTTCCTGGACTTGCCCGCTTCTGCGGCCTCCCTCCTCGCTTCTACTGGCTCGCACCTGCGATTAAACTTCCGCACGTGCGATTACACCAGCTGAGTCCAAACTTCATCAGTCTTCCAACTTCATCCGTTAACCACCCAGAATCAACCCGAGGCCCCTGGGACCTCAACAAAACATACCAACAAGTCTTATAATCCAATACGAACTTAGTCAATCCTCAAATCACCTCAAACAACCTCAAAACATGAATTACATATGGATTCAAGCCTAATTAACTTTGAAATTTTCAAATTCTTCAAACGACGCCGAAACCTATCAAATCACTTCCGATTGACCTCAAACTTTTCACATAAGTCATAAATGACACCATGAACCTACTCCAACTTCCGGAAATCCAATCCGACCCCGATATCAAAAAGTTCACTACCGATAAAACTTTCCCAAATTCCAACTTTCGCCATTTCAAGCCTAATTCTACTTCCAACCTCCAAATCACAATCTGGACACACTCCTAAGTGCAAAATCACCTAACAAAACTATCAAAATTTAAATCCGAGGTCGTTTACACATAAGTCGACATCCGGTCGACTTTTTCAGCTTAAGCTTTTAATTAAGAGACTAAGTGTCTCAATTTACTCTGAATTCACACTCGGACCCAAACCAACTACCCCAGTAAGTCATAAAACAACCGTGAAGCACAAAAATGAGCAGAAAAGGGGAACAGGGCTACAACTCTCGAAAAGACCGGCCGGGTCATTACAGAGTTCGGGCTCGGTTATGATCAAAACAATTAGCCTGCCTTTAATTCGGAACCAAACACTTATGAAAGGTTATATAAAAAATTAAGAACTTTGAATAACCTTTAATTAGAAGAAGAGAAAATAAATGTATATTGCCTTGATATGGGTGTTACAGTCTGTTTAATAAATAATCAGCTTACCAAATATATAGTAGGGGCGTTTTACCCCAAGTACAATTCTAAGAAAGATAAAAATCTTCACTTTTGCTAATCATTGATCTACCGCTGATATGGGCCGAGATTCATGCCGTGATATCCGGTTGGACACGGATATCATGGCCCTTCGGTAATCGTGTGTGGTCGTTCGGTAATGCTCTCCGAGATCTTGGAACTCGAACTGGACCCAAGGGGTGTGGTCTCGATGGCTCCGAGGGCAGGTGTTTTGCTCGGGCTTTGATGCGAGAGGCTCCTGGCTTCGATTCTGATTCCTTGCAGTCATGTCCTTGATTCGTTTTTCTCACCGGAAAATCGGGGTACTCACTAGCCTCGGTTTTACCCGTATACAAATAGTCTCCTCATTTCTCAGAGAGAAGGTTTGTCGAAATTATGGGAAATAATAGATGTTCTTCGGTTCCTTCCTCTGTACGTCACGACGAAGGAGCCAAAACGTCCCATCAGTCACGTCGTTCTGACTTCGGACGCGTGTCAATCATCGGTTGGTTGCCTCAAAATGCGAAGCGTCGCCTACTTCCCTATAAAAGCTTCCATCTATTGTGTTTTTTCTACTTTTCGAAAAAGCTTTTACCCTTGAGCTTCCCAGCTATCATCAACTTCTTCCAAACCTTCATACCTTCATCTTTTGATCTTTAAATCTTCATAATTGTTCTTAGATTCTTACCAGATCTTCTTAAATTCTTCATATCCCATTGTTCAGCCTTCAAGCTTGTTCTTCCAAACCTCCATACTTCCTCTTCCAATCTTCAAATTTTACCAGCCAACAATGGCTAAAACTTCCAAATCAGTTCCCTAACATGCTGCCTTTTGATCTTCCCAACTGGGCGTTGGTACTGAGGCAGTCGATCCCGAAATAGTTTTCCTCTAGGAGGCTGCTCCCGACGTGGCTGCCACCGAGTCGGCAACCACCGAACCGGCTCCCAAGCCCCTTTGAAAGTGTTTATTCCCGAGGGTTGTTTTATTGCAAATGACTTTAAGGTTGAGAAAACCTCGTCCAAGCAAGACCGGGGTGAAAGAGCATCAAGGTACATATGCTCCGTGACCTAAGACGTCCTTCCTGTGGTCCGAGAGGACTGTAATTGGGAAGGTAGGGACGTTGTAGTCCCCGGGCCCAAGGACGCTATTACTACCCACGTGGAGGGGTAGTTAAGTGTTTACACTTACCCTTTCACGCTGAGCCCGGTGGACCTAGTTATTTTAGATTTTTGTAAGAGATACGAGGTGTGCTTGGGGAAAATCCACCCGTCTCTATGGAGGATCGTGATCCTCCTTCGTTACTTCTTGAATAAGACCGAATCTCATTAGTTCACCCTCGATCATCTACTCCGTTTATACAGTCCCCTAATCTTCTGAGGGGGACTAATTAAGCTTACTCGCCGGGCCAGCAAGGCCCCCTTTTCGAGCATTGACGAAGACCAAGACCGGGGCTGGCAGGGGCGTTTCATTCGGGTGAAGACCAAAGACTTGATTTCTCCCGAGTTCATGCCATTCCCTGAGAAGTGGAATGTATCTTGTAAGTGCAGCCTCTCCTTAAGCGTCAACTTTTCTTCATTTTCTTTCCTTTCATTCACTCTTGTGATTGTGCAACTGTTGCCTCAGTTCCAAATGCGGTAATGGATTGAAGGCATCTACAAACAGATGGCATACTTCGAGCGCTCATGGCGCAAGTTGTTGAAGGGCCGATAGGAGGCCTGTTCTCATGGTAAGGTTCCTCTTCAAATAGTTGTTATCGCGTCCTTAGCTCACAACATACTGACTTCTCTTCTTTACTTTTATAGGTTTGCCTAAGACCACCGAGCTTAGGCCTTTGGAAGGGGACGAGGACGTATCCTTGTTCGTTGATCCCTCCATTATGGGACAGCCCGAGGCTGCCATGGGGGAAAATAAGAAAGGGAAAAGAAAGCCTTTGGGCTCCTTAAGATCGACCAAATCGATCAATATTCCGAAAGGAGATGGATGAGATCCAAGTCACGGCCGATGGGTGGAAGAGCAAGATGGATCTACTGGCCTCGGAGAAGGAAATCGCCCAGGCAAAGCTATCTTCAGTAGAGGTTCAGCTTCGGGTGGCGAAGCAGAAAGCTGATAAACAAGCTCAGCTAAATGAAGGTCCCCGAGCACAGTTGAGCTCGGCCGCCGCAGAACGGGATGCCCTTTGTAAAGAGCTCGAAGCAACGAGGTCCAAGCAAGAGATAGCCGTTGCCGATGCCAAAGAGATGGTGGCCCAATACAAGGCCGATGTCGAAGCAGCCGAGGCCCGCCTGAAGGCCAATGCCAAATATGTGAGGCGGCTGCCTCGAAGGGAGACCCTTGAAGAGATCCATGCCCGAGGCTTCGACCTGTCGGCCGAGATCGAGGAGGCTAAAAGCCTTGAGGTCGAGACTAAGTAACTATCAGAGCCCGAAGGTGCAGAGGGCTCTGAGGGTTCTGAAGGATCCGAAGGCCCTGATTGTTCTAGTAATGAATCGGGCTACGGTGAAGATCAGGCGTGAATGCCTCATAATATTTTAGTTTTTGTGTTGTGTACATATTTTTTGTTTATTTTGAGGCCGTTTTTGTTGGGCCTTTGTAAAGATATTCTGGAATATATAAAATTTCCCCTTTTGGCAATTTCAAATCTCTACCTTTTTAGCATCTCTTCACAATTTCTATTCTTGCAAATATTTCTAATGCCTTATTATATAATCAAATGTAGTAATAAGTTGTTTGTTTTTCGGAGGTCCAAACAGAGCCTGACCGCGATGCAATTTTTATTTGGTCCACTATTTGAAAACTCGGGGTGATCGGAATTTTTTCAAGATGCTTAAGTATTTTTAGATGATGCTTTTGACAAGGGTATCCTTTTGGCCGGTTTTGAATTTTTATTAAAGGCCTTACGTTTTGATTATGGGCTTCGGACATCTCCGAGCCATTTTTATAGGGTGGCCATAGCCTTTTAGGTTTAGGCATTACCTAATGGATTTTGTGCCTTCGGGATTCGATAGCCCGAGTTACCCGAACTTGTTTCGGACAACAGTCCCCGGGTGGGGGTAGCCCTTGGGATCGATAGTCCCCGTATAGGGATAACCCTTAGGCTCGGGTAGGGGTAGCCCTTGGGCTTGATAGTCCCCGAATAGGGATAACCCTTAGGCTCGATGCTTTAAGAGGAAAAACACGTAATAGCAAGGTAGAACCTTTCTTTCATTTCTGTATGTAACGTACATGATCGAAAGCTTGTAAAAGCTTGTATTATGGCTAAGGCGGTCTACGTGGGAACGACTCACTTGACCATTTGGCCCTTACAATAAATCCTAACCACCGAGCCTAGACTGTTTAAGTACAAAGTTTCCTTCTTTCCTTGCTAAGAAGCTTAACCCGAGGGTGATGGCCCCCAGTATTCGAGGTTGATCTTGAGAGGGATCGGATACTGTTGATGATACCATTGACTCCGATTTAAAACCGGTGTTCGAATCAAAGTTAGCATGATTTATTGTTGCCTCGTTAAAAACCATGCCGAAAAACCCATTTGGTACAAAACCGGTTCAAGGGAAAAAGAGTGCAACGTGTGCTTTCAGACCTAATAGTCACATTCTCCTTTGGCTGTTTCCTGCAAGTGTTAGTCCGATTCACAATATTATAAAAAGGTAAATGAGATCGTACCTTAGCAGTAAAACTGCTTTAAGTGTATCACATTTCAGTTGTTCGGTAGCTGTGCACCATTTCCTGCTTCGAGTTTGTACGAGCCTTTACTGGTAATCCCGATGATTCGATATGGTCCTTCCTAATTCGTCCCCAGCTTCCCCTCGTTTGGGTTCCGGGTGTGCAGTGTTACTTTTCTTAACACCAAGTCCCTACTATTAAAGTGTCGGAGGTTGGCTCTTCGGTTGTAATACCCTTCTATCCGCTGTTTCTGGGCGGCCAACCGGACTAAGGCGGCCTCGCTTCTTTATCCAATAGTTCCAGGCTTGTGCTCATGGCCTCACCATTTGACTCTTCGATTGCATTGTAGACCAATGAAAATGGAGCGGCTCCAGTACTAGATTTTGAGGTTGTACGGTATGCCCACAAGACTTCGGACAGAATTTCCTTCCATTTCCCTTTGGCATCGGTCCACCTCTTCTTTAGGTTTTGGAGTATGGTATTATTTCTTGATTCCACCTGTCCGTTCCCGCTAGGGTGATAGGGTGTTGACAAGATCTTTTTGATCTTCGAAAATTTTGTTTACCTTGCTGCCGATGAACTGCTTCCCGTTATCACACACTATCTCGGCAAGTATCCTGAACCGATATATTATGTGATCCCAAATGAAGTCAATGACTTCTTTTTCCCGAACCTTCTCGAACGCTTGAGTTTCGACCCATTTAGAGAAATAATCGATCATAAATAGTATGAATCGAGCCTTACTAGGTACCAACGGTAGGGGACTGACGGTGTCCATTCCTCACTTCATGAATGGTCATGGTGACAAAACCGAATGTAGTAGCTCTCCGGTTTGATGGATCATCAGTGCGTGTCTCTGACTGCCCTCGCATCTTGGTACAAAGTCCTTTGCATCTTTCTCTATGTCGATCCAGTAATAGCCGGCTCGGATTATCTTTCAAACCAAAGACTCTGCCCCTAAATAGTTTCTGTAAGCGCCTTCGTGAACTTCCCTCAAAACATATTCAGTATCTCCCAGACCCAAGCGTATGGCGAGCGGGCCGTCGAACGTTCTTCTAAACAGATTACCTTCGGACAGGCTGAACTTGGCTGCCTTCGTGCGTAGAGTTCTCGATTATTTAGGATCCGAGGGCAACTTCCCAGTCTTCAAGTAGTCTATGTACTTGTTTCTCCAATTGAGTTTATTTCGGCATGGCCTTATTCCACTACAAATTTTATGAGTTGTACGACCGTTCCTGAGCCAAATTCATTGTCATCAACCGATGACCCCAAGTTAGCCAGAGCATAGGCCTCGCTATTTTGATCCCGAGGTACGTGCTGTAGGGTCCATTCCTTGAATTGATGTAGCGTTACCTGCAATTTGTCTAAATACATTCGCATTCATTCCTCTTTTACTTCGAATATCCCATAGACTTGATTTACTACAAGGAGAGAATCGCACTTAGCTTCGACCACCTCGCCCCCCAAGGCTTTTAGCCAATTCGAGACCTGCAATCATGTCCTCATACTCGGTCTCATTGTTAGTCAATTTTATAGTTCTAATAGATTGCCTAACTACGTTACCTGTGGCGGCTTCAACATGATGCCGAGTCCGGACCCCTTTGCATTCGAGGCACCGTCCGTAAAGACGGTCCAGATCCCCGAGGAAGTCCCCGAGATTAATAACAATTCCTTTTCGACTTTGGGTATTAAGGCTGGCATAAAGTCGGCCACGAAGTCTGCCAAAATTTGTGATTTGATGGCAGTTCAGGGTCGATATTCGATAATGTACCCGCTAATTTCTACGGCCCATTTGGCCAACTGGCCTAAGAGCTCAGATTTGTGCATTATGTTCCTTAGTGGGTAAGAAGTTACGACGCATATGGGGTGGCATTGAAAATATGGCTTTAATTTTCTGGAGGCGCTTAGCAAAGCGAACGCCAATATTTCTAGGTGAGGATACCTTGTTTTTTCCTCGCCTAGAGTTCTACTAACATAATAGATAGGAAATTGCATACCTTCCTCTTCCTGGACTAGGACTCCACTTACCGCTACCTCGGATACCGCCAAGTACGAGTACAACTGCTCATTTGCCTTCAGAGTATGGAGCAAGGGTGGACTCGAAAGGTACCGTTTGAGTTCTTCCAAAGCTTGTTGGCATTTCGGGGTCCAAGAAAAGTTATTCTTCTTCTTCAATAATGAGAAGAACCGATGGATCTTATCGGAAGACCTCGATATGAATTGGCCCAGGGTGGCTATGCGCTCGGTTAGCCTCTGAATGGCCTTGACACTATCCACCATAGTGATGTCTTCTATAACTTTGATTTTATCGGGATTGATCTCAATCCCTTGGTTGGACACCATGAATCCAAGGAACTTCTCGGATCCGACTCCGATGCGCATTTCTCCGGGTTCAGCTTCAAATTGTATTTCTTCAGTATGTCAAAGGTTTCCTGTAAATATTTCAAATGGTCCTCTGCTCGCAGAGACTTAACTAATATATCTTCAATATAAACTTCCATTGATTTTTCTATTTGTTCTTCGAACATCCGGTTTACTAGGAGTTGATAAGTGGCACCAACAATTTTTCGTCTGAACGGCATTATGTTATAATAGTAGGTGCCAAATTTAGTGAAAAAGGAAGTTTTTTCTTGATCGCCCGGGTCTATCTGAATTTGGTTGTACCCGGAATAGGCGTCAAGAAAGCTGAGTATCTCGTGCCCGGCCTACATTGATCATGCCATCAATGTTAGGCAAAGGAAAAGAGTCCCTGGGGCAGGTGTTTTGCTTGGGCTTTGATGCGAGAGGCTCCTGGTTTCAATTTCGATTCTTTGCAGTCATGTCCTTGCTTCGTTTGCCTCACCGGGAAATCGGGTTACTCACTAGCTTCAGTTTTACTCGTATACAGTATTATGGCCAAGTATGCGTTGAATATTCTTGAATTCTATGGGAAAGACAGTTCTATGCGTAAAGCGTGCATGAAACTCTACGAATTTCGTCGATAATTTGTCGCTAAATTGCTCATATCTAATAGAAGATTTTTGATAATTTATCGCTAATCCATCACTAACTAGAATTAGCAACAGATTTTTTGTTTAGCTACAAGGTTTATTTATTCGCTAAATAGGATGAGCGGCAACCTTTTCCATTTTAGCTACAATATTTATCTGTCGCTAAATACGATTAACGATATATTTTTCTGTTTAGCTACAAAATTTATCCGTCACTAGTTCCAACCTTTTTAGTAATGGTATTAGGCCTTTAGCTACACCTAAAAGAGTGGCTTAATTCCTAAACTATATATATGAAAAGACGTGGCTTTCGATCAAAGGCCTCACTCTTCGACGTACTGCAACATTCTTTAAAATATGGTTGTTTACCCGTAAAACGGTACAATTAAATTTGTTACGTGATTTATAGACAAGCGAACTGCTTTGATCCAAAATGATAAATAAAATAGATTAAAAATAAGACTTAGCATTAAAATCGAATGGAATGGCAGGCCTGGCTCCGGGAGAGATGCTTCCGAGGACAGAAATAAGAGCAGTATAAAACATAAAGTAAAGTTGTATTATTTAGCTTGAGAATAGAATGTAGCATAAGTTTTCCCAGAGATTTCGCCTGCTCTACAATGATTGTTGATTCTACTATTTATAACTATACTTAGGAAACAAGATCCTAGGATCAAGCCTCTCTTAAATGACAATAAAAGGGGCCATTGATGAATATGTAACGGCATGCCATGAATGCCAAAATTCTCGGCAATGGCCGCTTATTTAATACGAGGGAATATTCTTCATTAAATGTCATCTGGTGACAACCATTTATCCCGCTCACATTGATTATGCTCCCTTCGGGGTCCATCTCATGCCAACTGTAGTTGTTGTTCCCGTTCTTGGTTCTTACCCGATTCATCTTTTGCCTGTCTCTAGTTTCGCGTGTCATGTTGTAATTCGATTATTTAATGTAAACTAATTTTACCCTATACAAATATTCTCCCAACTTTTCGGTGGAATATCTTTGTGTCACCGGGAAGTTTGGTGAGGATTCCTTTTTTTGGCGGGAAATCTTTTGAAAACCCTCTAAACCGTCTCTGACGCTTGAAAGGATGCACGTCTCCTCGCAATTAATACCCCAAACACGTGTTGCCCCACAATTTAGCAATATTTTCAACGGTTCTTGAGGTAATCATGACCAAAATTTTTTCCGTCTATATCTATACATATAATCATCATTCTACCTCTTTTACTTCCATAATTTTCATAAATCTAGTATCTTCTGTGCACTTAACCTTCTTCTGCTTTCATCTCTTTCTGATTTTCTTCAAAAACTTCACCATCTTCCTTTTATAATGGCTTCTTTTATTGATTCCTTCGAGAACTCTGGTCTTCTCTTCGGTGGAGGCTCGAAGAGAAGCAAAGATAAAGATGTTGATGTTGATTCTGATCCTCCTACGGTAATCCAAACACCTAGGCACCGCTAATGACTTCCAAGAGAAGTTCCCTTCTGTGCATCCACGAACATGGGCCATTAGTAGGTATCCTTCCTCTATTTTCCCTTCCAGTATTTTTATAGTGAAGGAGGATTGTAACTTCTTAGACCTCAACATCATTGCTCCTGACCTGATAGAGAGGGTTACCTTCACCAAAGAAGGTTTTACGTATGTCTATACGTACCCCTTCACTTTGGGCCCGTTTTCTTTAATTGGGGGGCTTGACCCCGTGATCTTGGAGTTCTGCAATCGGTATCAGGTCTTCTTGGCACAAGTAAGAACCTCCATATGGAGACTGGTAGCTTGTCTACGCCGGCTCTGCACGGAGACGGGGGAAACCCTTACCCTGGCACACATGATGAACCTCTACTCCACCAAAATCTTCTGTGGGGGACCAATATATTTCAGTAAATATGGCCACCACGCCCTTCTTACCAGTGTGGATAATAATAACGACCATGGATGGATGAAGCGATTTGTCATCATTGCTACTCGGGACATCACCCCCGGCCACAACTCCATCCTTCCCCGAATTTTGGAATCGTTCGCATAAGTTTGTAGTTTATTAATGTCTTTCCTTTCACTCGTAGAAAGACTATTCTTTATCGTTGTTGACCTTTTTCTTATCGTTATTTCAGCTACTCGGTGGACACCACCAAGGGTTAAAGGCCTGTACCTATGGGTTCAGAAAATTCTGGATATTACTATGCTAGAAACCCGTCAGTGGAAGGAGATGGCCTCTAATACGTGTGGAAGGCCAAGAATTATGGTAAACGGAGTCCTCCTATCTTCCGCTTCCATATGTACATAAGTAAACTTATCAACCATATCCTTTTGCTTGATTCAGGATTCCCGCAGGGCACTATTACCTGTCCCGAAGTCGACGTTTTGGCCGATCCTGCGGAGGCTGCGAGATTATTACAAGATGCTCTCACCCGGAATAGTGACCTCAGGGCTGCTTCCGATGGGGGCACTTCCTCTCGGAGTCCCCAGCTAGAGAACAAGCAGCCAAAAAAGCAACGTTCTTTCTCTGATGGGAATGAAAATAAGAGAATAAAGAAAGCCACTTATGAGCTGGCTGCAACCACTGAGGTCATTAATAACTATGGGGAAGCTAGTGATGAAGAGGCTTCCATTCAACGGAGACAACGATCTTCATTAGATCAACCGATTGCTTAACCGGGAGAGCTTAGAACCCTAACCGAAGGTGTGGTCCGAGCACTTTGGGGAGAAATGGAGATGATAGAGAATGACGATTATCTCTTTTCGACCCCCGTTTATGTCTCTGGTCTTGTGAGGTGTAAACTAGGCCTTTCCCGCCTTCGGTTGGTGAGCAACCAATAACCAACACTTTCCCTACTGCAGCTGCTTCTCAACCTACAATACCAACAACTTCGCGCCCCTCCACCAGCTATTCCTATGCCACCAGCATATGCTGTATCTTCTCCGCCAATCAAAGATGCGCGAGAGGAGGGTGCTTCTCTTCCCCAGTCCCCAGACCACGGGAATTTGGGGCACAATTATTCACCCCCTTCTCCAGATCCCCGAGGAAGGAGGAATGTCACCCTCTCAGTTTGGAAGGGGTGCCATCTGCTCTCCAGGCCGGTGGAGATAACCAACTATCTGAAGCCACTAGCTTCAGAGAAAGATAAGAAGAAGAAACACTCTCTTTTTGGGGAGTACATGTTGGACAATGCCATGCACAATGCGGTAGCTGTACCGAACTTGCTCTCTTACTGCTTGTTTTTTATTTATCTATTATAATAGGTTTTCTGACTTTGATATATGTTTTGTAGTCCAACTTCCTTGCGTCCAAGGGCCTTCAGAGACTGATTCGCGATAAAGAAGGGCTTATGTCCGAGCGAGATCAGCTGTTGGATGAAAAGAATCAATTTGATGCGTGCCTCTCGGTGCTAGAGTCAAAGGCTGCTGAAGCGATCGAGCTTGAGGACCAATTACAGCTAAGTGAGCAAGAAGTGATGGCCCTTAGCCAAGAAGCCACCCAATTAAACATATGATATCAAGAGGCTAAGGCTAAGTGGTATGAGGTGCAAGATGTTGTGCTTGCTATCGCCGAGCGTGAGTCTACCTCCGTTGAAAGAGTGAATAATTTGGAGGCAGTCTTGAGCTCGAAAATTGAAGAGGCTGCTACCGCCGAGGAGAAGCGAGCCTGAATGGCAGAGAGATTTAAGAAGATCATGGAGAAAGAGCGGGTTCACATATCAATAATCTGTTATCTTGATCTTAGCCTTGGCGGCACAAGATCCGAGTGGGATGGTCTCCAGGACGAGATTGACAAGTTTAAATCAAAACTCCAGTCCCAAGAATATTCCCTTATATTTGAAACGACGTACGCCATGTATCATATGAGGAGAAAAACCTTGGAGGAGGCCAAAATGGGCATCGTCGATATTGATGATGAAATCACCAAGGCCCGAGTGCTGGAGTTAACTACTCGAGAGCGTCTCCTGGCTAATCCTAATGCAACTGGCTCTTCGAGTATCAATTCTGAATATTGGGGAACTGAGGAGGAATTTGAAGAGAATGCTACTGAAGACCCAGATCCGGCACCGGTGGCAAATCCGCCTACTTTTCCAGGGGAAGGCGTAGATGCCTCTCTCCCCCAAGTTCCGGTGGCGATAATGTATAGATTTCCTTTTTTTAGTTTGTTGTTTTCCCTTTGTACTTTTGTACTTATGTCGTTTGGCATGTTGATAAAAAAAAGAAGACTTTTTGTTTGAGTATTGCGCAAAGTTTATTCTTTTTGCGTTGAATTAGATAAGGCTCTAGGTGTATTTTCTTCTGATAGATTTTGGGTTCCGGGCATAAACTCTTTCGGAACCAACCCTTTACAATGAGGGTTTCATAAGAGAGTGCCCTCTTATGTTTACGGTGCTCTTGAAGAGGACGTCTCATGTTCATTCCGGCACAATCATTTGAAGTTTTTTGTTAACTTTCAAATGATAAAATCAATTTATCGTTTGGACAAGAAACAAGAAAAAAATAAAAGGACTTTATTTTATTCCTTCTAAAAAAAATAAATTTCCAATACAAGTGGCTAACTTATACAACTTGTTTCTACGGGGTTGGCCGTACAGTCCCCGATCCCGATGAGACATTATTGTTCTCGGGTCTCGTAGTCCCGATTTTTGTAGTAATCACGTTGCCGTATTCTCATACTAATCCCCCCTAGTGTTCGAACGCGAAGTATGCGAATTGGAACATTGGAAGTCTTACTCCGCTGGGTAAATCACTTTTGAATGATTGAATAGCCTTTGTTTCTATGGCAAGCTTTACTTCTCATTAGGAATTTGCCATCGAGCCAAAGACTATTTAACTATCCCGTAGTGGTCTATTGTTTTAATGTGAAGGTCTTAACTTTGCTGATGACGTTTCCTTTGTAGTATGCTTGATTGTGTCCAAATGCACACCTCAAAAGAAGTATGAAACGGTCGTTTGCAATAATAGAAATCCAACTAAGAGTCAGGGTCGAATCCACAGGGAGCTAAGATAGGAGTTAGGGGTATATATCTCAATGTGTGTGATTGAATTATCTAGATCGCACTTCCACACAAAGATTTGTTTTCTATTTCTAATTTTATTCTAAAGATTGCAAAATAAAGAGAGTAGACTAGAGATAATTATTTTTGAGGTTCTTCAAAATTGATAAAAAGCCTAGGGTTGTGACCATTACTTAGATGTTTGCCTGATGGGATAAAGACTTTAATGCTTGTTTTATTGATTGGGTATATTATAGCTATCAACTCTAAATTACCCACTCAATACCTCTCGGTCAGAGAGTGGTTTTGCCCAATTTGACTTTCTCAAGACCAAATGAGTATAACACAAAACAGTTAATAAAAGCTCAAGTCAAGTTATTACTATCTCTAGGTTGAACCCTTTAATTTGATTAATCAATCTCTTGATTGACCCAATTCCTTTTTAGCTAAGTTATCCTAAACTAGGTCTCTCTTTATCAAGTAGAGACTAAGTCAAATAGGCATGAACTAATATTTGCAACCATTAATTCCAAAATTAAAGCATGAACTAATCTAAATAATAAATACCCAATCATAAACAAGTACTAAATTAGATACACATAATATTTTTACTAGGGTTGGGTCAAAACCTTAGTAAAAATCTAGCTACTCATACTTGGGTTTGGAGAAAATAGAGAAGAAAGACTAATTAAACTCATAATGAAAGCTTAAAATGATTAAATCTATTGTAAAATATACCAAAGCAAAGTAAACTTCCAAAAATGGCAAAGAAAAACGACTACAGTAATTGCAGAGGTTCAAACTTGACCTAATTTTGTGAAACTCGTCTATTTATACAAGGCTGAAAATCTCGAAAAATATATCCCTCGAGAGGTTCTGCGACCGCACAATTCTGAACTGCGGTCTCGAAGCAACTTTTCTATGGTCCATAGATTTAGAACTACGGCCGCAAGACAATCTTCTACGGTCTGCAATATTAGGATTGCTGCCGTAAGCCAATCTTTTGCGGCCGCACAACTCTTGTGCAGTCCGCAATTCACTGAGGCTCTGAATTTGGTCTTTTTGCACTCTCTGATATTGACTCCTAGACTAACTTTTGCGGCCGCACAATTCATGTACGGTCCGCAATTTGCACAAATGCCTGCTAATTGTTCCTTCTTTGTTTGCGGCCGCAGATGGAATTCTACGGTCCGTAATTTCTTCTACGGCTGCAGAATTCCTTCTGCGGACCGCACATTGTGTGTTTCTGTGCCTTTTATTGCCTTGTGCTTAGACTGCTCTTTTTTGAGTCAGATTTCATCTCGGGGGCCCAACTTCCAGCATTCTTGCAATTTTGCACAATTTTATTAATTTCAGGAACACAATTCAATACTTTTAGACTAGAACAAAAGGTTAAAGACGCTAATAAGTTGTCATAATTCCCACTTATCAATACTTTCCTTTGGTGCCTCGTTAAAAACCTTACTAGAAAAACCCTATTGGGACAAAATTTGGTCGAAGGGAAAATAGTGCAGCATATACTTTCAGTACAGGTATGATCCATCAGCAATAGTACATTTTGAGGTGAGTCACATTCCAGTTGCTAAGCAATTTGACTCCATCTTGATTCTCCAGCTCGTATGATCCTTTACCGGTGATAGTTAAAATCCGGTAGGGGCCTTCCCACGTTGGACCCAGCTTCCCGACGTTGATTTCTTGAGTGTTCTGAGTCACTTTCCTCAAAACCAAGTCTCCTACTTTAAAGTAGTAGAGATTGGCCCTACAGTTGTAGTATCTTTCCAACGTTTTCTTCTGAGCCACCATACTCCCGTGTGCCAAGTCCTTGCGTTCATCGAGCAGTTCTAGCTTTACCAACAATGCCTCATTGTTTGCTTCTTCATTTGTTCCGTAGAACTGTAAAGTTGGTTCTCCTACTTCCACCGGGATCAGAGCTTTGGCACCGTATACGAGAGAGAAAGGTGTTTCTCTCAAGCTTGATTTTACTATCGTCCGGTATGCCTATAGCAAGCCCGGTAACTCTTCGGGCCACTTGCCTTTGGCTGCTTGTAACCTCTTTTTGAGGTTTTGAAAAATCAACTTATTGGTTGATTCGACCTACCCATTAGCGCTCAGATGGTATGGTGAGGATGTAATCCTTTTGATTTTCAGGTCTTCAGGAAATTTTGTGACTTTGGAGCCTATGAATTTTGGTTGGTTATCACAAGCAATCTCCTTCGGTATTCCAAACCGGCAAATTATGTTTTCCCACAGGAAGTCGACCACTTTGCGCTCACCTATATTTTGATAAGGACCTGCTTCAACCCATTTAGTGAAGTAATCGGTTAAAATTAAAAGGAAACTTACCTTTCCGGGACTCGGCAACATCAGCACAACTATATCCATTCCCCATTTTATGAACGATCATGGGGATAGTACCGAATGCAAGGGTTCCACCTGTTGGTGTACCAATTATGCATGGCGCTGACATTTGTCACATTTCTAAATGAATGCCCTTGCGTGTTGTTCCATCCGGCGCCAATAGTATCCTGCCCTTACCAGCTTTAGCACCAATGAGTCCGCACAAGAATGGTTCGTGCAAATTCCTTCATGGACCTCTCTCATCACGTAGTCCGCTTCCGAGGCTCCTAAACATCGGGCCAACGGGCCTTGGAATGATCTCCTATATAACTGTCCACCCAAAAGGCTGTAGCAAGCCACTTTGGTGCGTAGTGCCCGGGACACTTTCGGGTCTTCGGACAGCTTGCCATGCTGAAGATAGTCGATGAACTCATTCCTCCAGTCCCAGACCATGTTGGTCATATTTAGTTCACAATAGCCGTCCACATCCAGTACCGAATGCATAAGTTGAATGACAGTACCAGAGTCAAATCCTTTCATCTCCGTGGATGACACTAAAATGGCCAATGCATCTGCTTCTATGTTCTCTTCTCTTGGTATGTGTGTGATCGACCACTACCTAAATCCTGCAAGCAAATTTTGAACTTTAATCACATATTGTTGCATGCGTTTTTCCTTTGTGTCGAAATTCCCATATACTTAGTTTACTACTAGCTGGGAATCACATTTGGTCTCTATGACCTCGGAGCCATGTCCTTAGGCCAGTTTGAATCCTGCAATCAAAGCCTCATACTCGACTTCATTGTTTGTTAATGGAATGGTTTTTATGGCCTGCCTCAGGGTTTCCCCGGAAGGCATGATTAGGACCACCCCGAGCCCAGATCCTTTCACATTGGAAGCTCCTTCCGTGAACAAGGTCCAAACTCCTGATGTCATTTCCAATACCATCACCGCTTCTTTAACAACCAAGGATAATAACTCAAGACTGAAATCTGCCACAAAGTCGGCTAAACCTTGTGATTTGATCGCAGTCCTAGGCTTGTGTTCAATATCAAATTCGCTAATTTCAACTGCCCATTTGGCCAACTAGCCTAATAACTCAGGCTTGTGAATCACATTCCGCAAAGGGAAGGTTGTCACTACGGTTATCGGGTGGCACTGAAAAATAATGTCTAAGCTTTCGGAAGGCAACTACGAGAGCTAAGGCTAACTTTTCGAGGTGCGGATAATGAGTCTCCGCTCCCGACAAAATTTTGCTAACATAATAGATGGAAAATTGCGTACCTCCATCCTCCCGTACTAGAACGACACTTATCGCTACCTCCGAGACTGCTAAGTATATTAACAGTTGTTCATCTTCCCCCGATTTTGATAATAGCAGGGGCTTAATAGATAATGTTTCAGGTCTTTCAAAGCATGCTGACATTCCGGAGTCCATTCGAAAGCGTTATTTTTCTTCAGGAGTGAGAAGAAGTGATGACATTTTTCCGAGGATCGAGAGATGAACCTGCTTAGAGCGGTTCGGTTAGCCTTTGGACTTCTTTTATGCTTGTTAGCTGGTCTGGGATGTTCTCGATGGCTTTGATCTTATTGGGATTTACCTCTATCCCCCTTTGTGAAACCAAGAAACCCAAGAACTTACCAGAGCCAACTCAAACGCGCATTTTTCCGGGTTGAGCTTCATGTTGTGTTTCCTCAAGATATCAAAGGTTTCCTGGAGGTGCTTTAAAAGGTCACGTGCATTCAAAGACTTGACCAACATGTCATCTATATATACTTATATCGTTTTACTTATTTGCTTCTCAAACATCTTGTTCACGAGCCTCTGATAAGTGGCTCTGGCATGTTTAAGCCCGAATGGCATCACATTATAACAATGTGTGCCAAAGTTCGTTTTGAATGAAGTTTTTTCCTGATCCTCCGAGTTTATCTTAATTTGGTTGTACCCCAAAAAAGCATCAAGGAAACTCATTAACTCGTGCTCGACCAGTGGGAACGGGTCATTAGAGCACCCCTTATTCAAGTCTTTATAATCTACACACATTCGAAAATTGTTATTCTTTTTCGGAACTACAACTACATTAGCTAACCACTCGGGATGCTTTACCTACCGGATTGAACTGATGTCAAGTAGTCGAGTTACCTCTTCCTTAACAAACATGTTTCTAACCTTGGCTATCGAGCATTTCTTTTGCCTCGCCGGAGGGATGCTTGGGTCTAGGATTGGCTTATTGACGACCACCTCTAGCGGGATACCTTTCATATCCTAGTGCGATCATGCAAAACAACCAACGTTAGCTTTAAGGAAATTAATAAATCCTGACCTGAGTTCGGGATTGAGTCTTGTTCCCAAGTGAAATTTTCTCTCCAAGAATTCCTCAAACAAATCCACTTATTCGAGTTCTTCTACCGTGGACTTAGTTAAGTCTGTCTCTTCCGGTAACTGAAAGTATCTCGGTACCTGGTGGGATTCCGACGACTCCTCGCCTTTATCATCTTCACTTGATGTGGGAGCATGCGTCAATTCCTGTAATTGCTATTTGCTAGGGTCATTCCCTTTACTGCTGGAAATTGACACTATGTTCATTTCCCTCGCTGGTGGTTAATATCCTCTTATTTGCTTGATTTCCTCTAGGGTCGAAAAATTTAACAGTTGGTGATATATTGATGGTACGACCTTCATTTTATGTAACTATAGTCTACCAAGAATTATGTTATAGCCCATGTCACCATCCACCACTTCAAATAAGGTGGTCTTTGTAACCGTTCAACGTTCGTGGGCAGCAGGATCTCTCCTCGGGTTGTCACACTTGCCAGGCTGAACCCGACGAGGAGCTTTATTGCCGGAATGATACTTTCATTAATTTAGCTTGTTCCAGCACTCTCTATTGAATGATGTTGGTTAAGCTTCCTCGGTCAACCAAAACACATTTAATCTTGAAATCTAGAACATTAAGAGAAATTACTAGGGTGTCGTTATGCGGCATAAAAAGTCCATCGCCGTCTTCCTTCGTGAAGGTGATGTCGTCTTCGGCAACTTCCTGGAGCCTCTTGCTATGGGTCACCGATACTCTTGTTTTCTTTGCTGTCAAGAAGGTTACACTGTTGATTTCATTCCCTCCGAAAATCTTTTTGATAGTCAGTCGAGGAGGGTCTTCCCCTATATTCGAGGGTTCTGCGTTGTCCTGGCTGCGGCCGTAATTGTTTTTGGCTCGGTTGCTTAAGAACTCCCTCAGATGGCCATTCTTCAAAAGCATTACCTAGCTCCTCACGCAGATGTCGGTAGTCCCAAGTTCTATGACTATGAGTCCCATGATATTCGCACCATAAGTTGGGATCCCCTTGGCTGGGATCGGATTTGATTGGCTTCGAGAATCATGCTTCCTTGATATTTCTCATTGCTCATACTAGCTCTACTATGCTGAAGTTGAAATTATAATCTGAAAGATTGGGATATGAGGAATCCCGGGTCCCCGGTACCTCTTTTTCTTGTAGCGATCTGTTGCTCCGGCCGCGATCAATTCTTCTATCGGGAGCAAACCTATCTGAGGACCGGAACCCTTCGCTGCGCCGCATTCCTCGGCTCTCTCGTAAGGTAAGAAACGGCCTTTAGAAGATCGTCGGTCTGCATCAAAATTATCCTTGAATTGTTCCCGAATCTTGTCTTGGTCCCGCCCCTTGGTTGATGTAGGGAACCCGAGCTGATCAGCTTCTATCCTTATCTTCGATTCATAACGGTTATGGACATCCGCCTATATGGTCGCTTGAAACTCGAGCAAGCTTTCCTTCAACTTTCGGGAGCGTCGGAGCTCCTTGGGTTCAAACACTTAGTGAATGCCTCAGCTGCCCATTCGTCTGGTACGGCCGGTAGCAGCATCCTCTCTTTTTGGAATCTAATAACGAACTCCTGCAGCAATTGGGACTCACCCTGTGCGATCCTGAATATGTCCGTTTTCTGGGCTTGGACCTTTCTGGCCCCGGCGTGGGCCTTTATGAATGAATCTGCGAGCATTTCAAAAGAATCTACTGAATGCTCGAGTAGGAGTGAATACCATGTCAAGGACCCCTTCGTGAGGGTTTCTCCGAACTTTTGCAACAGAACCAACTCAATCTCATTTTGAGCCAAGTCATTTTCTTTCACCGCCGTTGTATAAGTTGTGATGTACTCCTAAGGATTTAAAGTCCCATTGTACTTTGGTATGTCTGGCATCTTGAACTTTTTCGGAATCAATTCTGGTGCTACGCTCGGCTTAAACTGCAACTGGGTGTACTTCTTCGAATCTGGGCCTTTCAAAACTAGTGGTGCGCCCGGAATCTGGTCCATTCGGGCGTGAAACTCCTTCACGTTCTTATCCTTCTCGTTTTGTTCATCTCGCTCACGAATTTCATGAGCTCGATTTTGAAGGGATCATTACTGTTGTCGTTACCGAATCCGCTACCGGTTCTCCCTACTCCGTCAAAACCGACCTCGCCCCTCTTGTATTGTTATCAATTTTTTGAGCCATTTGATTTGTAGGAGCGCCGGGTGGAATTGGGCTCCTTTGTTTGCATTGTTGGAAGCACCTGATAATGCCTGCTTCAATTCCGTCACGAACTCGTCCTGCCTTGAGAGATGGCCCATGATGACCTTTTGTTGGTCTCTCAAGATCCTTACTGTTTCCGCAACATGTTCATCTTTTGCGTCATCAGAAGTTGGCTCCCGTACATGTCGCGGGTATTGTCCTCCATGGACCGGGGTCGCCTCATCCCCCTCGCTGCGGGTGTCGCTGATTGAATCCTCGTGTTAAGGTATATTTTCATGTCCCTCAACATTGTGTGTGGTGTTGCCATCTTTAGCTGCCATTTTTGATTTTTTGCTAAGAAACAAAGAATCAAAAAATTAGTAATAGACGCAAGGACCAACTCAATTATGCAGTTGTCTAAGCTCCACGGTGGGCACCAAACTGTTTACCCATAAAACGGTACAGTTAAATTTGTTACGTGATTTATAGACAAGCGAAATTATTTGATCCAAAATGATAAATAAATTATATTAAAAATAAGACTTAGCGTTAAAATCGAAGGGAATGGCAGGCCTGGCTCCGGGAGCGATACTTCCGAGGACAAAAATAAGAGCATTATAAAACAGAAAGTAAAGTTATATTATTTAACTTGAGAATAAAATGTAGCATAAGTTTTCTCAGATATTTCGTCTGCTCTACAATGGTTGTTGATTCTACTATTTATAGCTATACCTAGGAAATAAGATCCTAGGATCAAGCCTCTCTTAAATGACAATAAAAGGGGCCATTAATGAATATGTAACGCAGGCCATGAATGTCAAAATTCTCTGAAACAACTGCCTATTTAATAAGAGGGAATATTCTTCATTAAATACCATCTGGTGACAAACATTCATCCCACTCACATTGATTATGCTCCCTTCGGGGTCTATCCGATGCCAACTGTAGCTGTTGTTCCCGGTCTTAATTCTTACTAGATTTGTCTTTTGCTTGTCTCCGGTTTTACGTGTCATGTTGTCATTCGATCATCTAATGTAAGCCAATTTTACCCTATACAATGGTGTATGCAGAAATTACTCATGCTATATGGATAGTACGGAAAGTATCTTTTATAATGGCCAAAGGCGGATCCAGAATTTAAACTCTATTAATTTAATATTTAAAAATTTTATCATTGACTCTGTATTTTTAAAATTATGGGTTCATATATACTATTTATTGTAGTTTTAATAAATTTTTATGCATAAATTCATGCACCTCGTCAAAAATCATGGGTTCAGTTGAACCCGGTATTTAGGTACGCCCCTGATAATGGCAGAGGGTAAAATTAATTTTAGAAAGACATTCATATTGCCATAACTTGCATAAGTTGTAGATTACGCAAATTTCGCACTAATAATATGAGTATCTCATTTCATCCGATAAGTCATCAGTCATACCAACGTATAAACACTTTCAAAACATATTTAATTTGAAATGCAAATACGTAAAATGAGGGGTCGGATTGTTATCGGTATTATACATCAGAGTGCGTTATTAATTTGCTATAAGTCGTTCACTTTTAATAAGTATCAATTCAAACATAACGTAACATACTTGAAATGTCAGAGTAAAAGCTAAAAGAAAAAGCCATGCGTAATTTCACTTCGTCTCTTATTTATCGAAAATTCTACTAAGAAAATAAAATTAACTAAGAATTTTGTCGCTAAATCGCTCGTAGCTAACAGAATTTCGTGATAATATATTGTTAATCCATGAACAAGAAATTAGCAATAAATTTTGCTGTTTAGCCACAAAATTTATCCGTTGCTAATTCCTATTTTTTTGGTAGTACTATACCTTATTGGTGGCTCCTTATCATTTAAAGGAATCAAAAGATCAATTACTATGATACAAAAACTACAAATAAAACAAGGATGAAAACAGCTCAAACCATTTCTTTTGCGATGTTTCTCATGGTGATTTGAAGATACCAATAACGATGTTTCTTGAAATCAACTAATTCTAACTTTAAATTGATTAAACCCAACTTTTTTTATAATGATCTCCTTATATATATTTGTATTTATTCCAATTATCATACACTAACGTTTTGCTATTATAAAGAGAAGTTTGAATATGGCTGAATCTCATGTTTGCTTCTCTAGGTTTTTGGTGATATTTTTTAGCGTACTCCTCATTACGTCAAACGGTGAGTTTAGAAAAGATGGAAGCAATTGCTTTGTTCCCATAATTTGATCACAGCTTCACTCAAGGGATAACTTTAGGGGTCATTTGGTTCAAAATCGGGATATTCCGAGATTATATTCCTGAGATTATAATAAGAACTACAACCTCACAGAATCCTCTAGAGGCAATTTTTCTTTCCACAATCTCCACGTAAAGAATGATATCTTGAATTCGAGCAAGAAATATTGACACGTGTTTCTAAGGGCTTATGGACTAACTTTTGTTTGCCTGCAGGGTATTAATATTGATGGAACTATCACACCAAGTTTTTGGTATAAAAATAATACTATCAATTTTAGTTAATAATCCCAATCAAATACGGGATAAATTTAATATCAATATTTATACTGAATAACACACCCAATCTCTTGAACCAAACGACCCCTTATTGTTTATGTTAGTTCTGTAACATGCCCCCACAACATGCTGACCTGGCTCTTTCTTTTATATATGGACCAAACATATGAAAATTCTTTTTCTTAATGTGTTTCGACCAGAGTACTTAAGAATTTTGACTATCTCTATACTCTAATAATATATTGAATTGTGTGACAACCTCTTTTAAAATTCAAGCTATTCGAAAAGGAGTACAATTATTTATTTATGTAGGAATATTAACACAATATAGAAGGAAAATACATATATTTTGTATATTAATAAGAAATATCATATAATATACATATTTTATATATAATCAGTATATAACTTTTGTAAATTCAATTAATTGTTGTAATTATTTTTGGCCAAACTGAATGGGTTAAAAGCCCATTTATTTATGTCTACAAAGGTTAAAGTACTAGTAATAAATTTCATTCTGCTTTTTTCCTATTACGTTTTTCTTTTTTGGGTGGCAGATATTAGTGCTGTGGAGAATGGTATTTGCGAGGTATTTAGTTCAACATTTCATGGGCAATGCTATGTGTCAGCTCATTGTGAGAAAAATTGCAATAACGAAGGATATCCCTCAGGACAATGTGAGTGGAGATCAACTCGTTGGGGATTTGCTTGTTTGTGCCAATATCTCTGTTGAGTGAAATCATCAAATGTTTCACGCTATATAAGAAAATATAAAAGCTTATTGATTCTTTTTATAACACAGGTGAATAGTTGTTCCTGAATGTATAAAGATTTTAAAAAAAAAAAAGAGGAAGAAAAGCACAGGTGAATAATTGTTCGTGAGGGTCGTTTGGTAGGATCTACGTAGAAAAATTATTTATATATTAATTCCTTGTGATAGTGTTTTTCAACCTATGTATACATCATATTCAATACTATTCTTATACATAACAAGTCATGGCATTAGCAATACCATGATTTTTAATACATGGATAAGCATATATAAATACATAACTGCCGTTTCTAAACCTTTTCCAAATACTTTTGAAGGGTATTTTTATAAATGTTTTTGAAAAATTATGTAATGCACGTTATATTTACTATACCAAACCAAACAACCGATAAGAAATAATTCCAGCATAACTAATCCCAACATTACTAATTTCAGCATTATTAATACACCATATTCAGTAATATTCTTATACACCCTACCAAATGACACCCTATTCAGGAGTAATATTCTTATACTCCTGAGTGTCATGACTCAAAATTAGACTGGTCATGACTGACACATAACGAGGGTTTATTTGATAAATGAAACAACGTTCGAGTAGGGCCAGAGGCGGATCCAGAATTTAGTGATTACGGTGCCATTATCGTTAATGCAAACTAACCATTAGCAAAAGAGATTGAATTAGGATGTACATTTAGTCGGTTAGATCCGTTCTGAATTAATTCAGTTTGATGTACATAATTTTTGGTTCATGAATAAATATGTGATCACCAAACCGAATAGGTTTATCCAATTTAATCTAATTCTCTTGATTCAATGTGATTAAAAAGTAAAACTAAAAGTAAAAATTTAAAATTAGCAACTACACCCCTTCAATCTACATATATTTAGATTAATATTATCTCTATTGATCCTATCATCATTCTTTAAAAAAATTGCAAATCAAGAAAAAAAGATAACAGTAGTTGGATAAAACGAGAAAAAATTTAAATCATATTTAAGTAAAATGTTAAAGAACTAGAAAAGAAAAATGAAACAATTTAACAAATAATAAAAATGGGTTCAAAGAGGAGGGAACAAAAAGATAAAGAAATAAAGAAATGGACCACAAAGAAAAGATAGAAGGGGAACAACGATAAATTGGAATGCTAACGTAGGCAATGAGTATCGATCGTGGATCTTGCTTCTAGGAGATTGGCACACTAACCATGATACATCGAGTCCATTTGTGACTGTGGGTGCCACCCTTTACATATATAGTCTTTGTTTTGTAAAATATCATTATTTACACAAAATTTTACCCGAGCATCCGGGTGGCATGGCCCCCCAATCATATACATAGATCCGCCCCTGAGTAGGGCTATTCAAACCGAACCGTAATCGATAATCGAATCGCAAAATTGCCTTATTGGTATTGGGTTATCCGATTAATGGCCGGTGAACGGATTGAAATTTATAATTAACGGTTTATCGGTTTGGGGGCGGATTACTCAATTTCCTAATTGGATAAATCGTTAATCCGTTAAGAATTATTATATTCATATTTTTACTCCTATGTATATATTATCTCTTTCACTATTTGAAACCCTAATTTCTTTCTCTCAACGATAACACACCACCACTGCTCGTCTCTCTCTTGGAGCTATGGGGTACTTTTGCTTGCACAAACTTTGTGATTGTAATTGTGAACTTAAACTTTGCCAATCTTTTAATACAAACTTTAGCTTGCTTATTGTAAAAGAAGAAGAAACTATAAGGTTGCTTCTGATTGTGATTGTAAATTTTTAGTGCTAGTGATCGATAGAGTCTGGTGAGACTTACAAAGTTACCATATTTTCGTGAGTGGCAGTGCTGTAGCCTTCCCTGCTTATTTTGATACAATTATTTATGTTCAGACTTTAGAGTCTTACAATTGTTCAGACAATTGTTTATGTTCACTCTTCACCCTTTCCCTTTCATGAATTTTGAATATGTATTAAGTTTCCCCTTATCTCTATTGAGTTATAGTCTATGTACTTCATTTTCATTGCATTGTTCATTTGATTTAGTCGCTAAACCGTCCGATGATTGCTAATTCGATACCAATTCACCCGATGTCTTATTGACTGGCTAGCAGATTACTACATTTATAAGTCGATAACCGATAAGCCAAACTGTTAAGATAAATATCAGCCCGATAAGTAGCCATACGCTCGAGTTTAAATGAACATGGCTATATATCAACGTCACATGCATATAAGTCGAAAATTTCATGTGTATCCCAATAATAATAAAATAATATAAATATTTCACATCATTAAATAAACGAAATTTAACATCTGAATACAAAAGATTGAGTAGCTTAATCCATGTATATATTACTAAGATTCATTAATCTTATAATTTATTTCTCTATATAACCATAGATTCACCAGGGGAGTCCACCAAAATTTCTCTAAAACATGGTTCTTAGTTTTAGGGTGTAAGACCATTAACGTAATAAAACAAAGATCAAACATGATGATATGTAAGATTATTAATGTAATAAATTCGAGATCAAACATGATATTAGGATACAAATATAAATTCGATTTGCAAAGATAATAGCATACATGTTTGCAGCATACATACCGCAGATTGGTGAAGGAATATATCTTCCTCTATCACACTATGGTGGCGACAACAGAACACCTAATAATATGAAATAACTTTGATAATGTGTTTATATACGGGACAGAGAAAGGGTCAAGCTACAATTACTAAAAAACTTGATGGGTCCTTCAACTATTGGCTTTGTTGGGTTGAGCCAATACTCACCATCACATTAAACCCACCAATCTCAAAAAATGCATGACACATTAAAATTGGAATCACGTTTATGGGCTATGATCAAGCTCAAAACGTTCAAAATATAACTAACATATTCATTATGTAAGCTCTCTCTTTTTTCTTTTTCTTTTTCTTTTTACATTGGGAACATTGGGGTCTTCAAGAATGGTGAATTTACCAACAACTATACTCTATGATGGTTTAGGCTTAATTGAGTTTTATCTCACAACGAGTCACTCTATTTTTCCCATTGACGGGATTGTAATTACTATATGGACTATGGAGTGCTGAAATATTCTAAAATTGGATGTATAGCAGGCAATCCTGAGGAATAAGATAAATGTCAAATTTGCAGAGTGATCAAAATGACAAAGAAATCATTTCTTATTGTAGAAAAGAAGTGTACAATTACTTGAACTTATACATTTAAACATATATGAATGGCGGAAATGTTCGGGACCCACCCTAAACTTGGCAATTTTTGTTTAGTTCCCCATGTATAGGGTAAAATCTGTTCATATTAAATACTCACATAATAGAGTGACACGTGGAACCGGACACAGATGAAAAACAAGACAGGTGGAAATCAAGACCGGGGACAGCAATCTCGATTGGCACCGGAAAGCCCTGAAGGGAATGTTGATCATAAAGACAAATGAATGTTTGTCGCCCGATAGCATGCAATGAAGAATATTCTGCAGTATTAAATACATAGTCAGTTATAGAGAATATGGTATTCATGGCCTGCCGTTACACATTCTTCAATGGCCCCAATAATTATCATTTAAGAGGGGCTTGATCCTAGGACCTTGTTCCCTAGGTGAAACTATAAATAGTGAGTTCAATAACCATTAGAAGGACACAAATTTTCGGACAAACGAATGATATATACTATTCAAAAGCTGAATAACATTTCACTTCTTGCTTATTAATATTGCTATTACTGTCTTCAGAAGCCCTGCTTCCGGAATCAAGCTATTTACTGTCTTATCTCGATTTTAATGCTAAGTCTTATATTTTATTTAATTTATAAACCAAATTACAAATTTAACTGTATCGTTTTACGGGTAAAAGATTCGGACGCCCACCGTGGGGCTTAGACAATTGCGTAATTGAGTTGATCCTTGTATCTATTACTAACCTGTTTAAATTCTTTGTTTCTTAGTGAAAAATCATAAAAAATGGCAGATAATGATGTCAACATCATGCACAATGTTGAGGCCCAAGGAAATCATCCTAAACACGAAGATTCGATCAGCGATACCCACAGTGAGGGCGATGAGGCCACGCTGGTCCATGGCGGGCAATATCCACGACATGGCCGGGAGACAACTCCTGATGATGCTGAAGACGAGCACGTCGCGAAAACAGTCAGAATCCTGAGGGAACAACATAAGGCTATTATGGGCCATCTCTCGCGTCATGATCAGGTCATGACAGAGTTGAGGCATGCGTTGTCAGGTGCTTCCAACAACGCAAATGGATGAGGTCCAGTTCCTCCCGGTGATCCCGCTAACCAAACAACCCAATGAATTGATAACAACACCCCGAGGGGTGAGGTGGATTCGATAGGGCCGGGGGGAACGACAGCTGATTCGGTAACAGCAATGAGAATGATCCCTTTAAAACCAAACTCACACGATTTATGAGGAAAATAAATGCCCGAATGGACCAAATCCCAGGTGCACTGCTAGTATTAAAAGGACCGGATTCAAAGAAATATGCCCAGTTGCTGTTTAAACCAAGCGCGGCACCGGAGTTGATTCGGAAGCGGTTCAAAATGCCTGACGTGCAAAAATTTAATTGGGCTTCGGACCCTCAAGAGCACATCACCACTTATACAATGGCGGTGAAGGGAAATGACTTAGTTCCGCACGAGATTGAGTCAGTCTTATTGAAGAAGTTCGGGGAGACCCTCACGAAATGGGCCCTGACATGGTAATCACTTTTACTCGAGAACTCAATAGATTCCTTCGAGATGCACACGAATTCTTTTATCAAGGCCAATGGCGGGGCCATGAAGGTACATGTCCGAAAGGCCGACATATTCAGAATTGCGCAAGGAGAGTTTGAATTGCTACAGGAGTTTGTGACCAGATTTTAGAAGGAAAAGATGTTGCTACCAGCCGTGCTGGACGAATGGGCAGCTGAGGCATTTAGGGCTGAATTTGAGGAGTTCTGACGCTTCCTAAAAATTAAAAGAAAGTCTGCTCAAGTTCTAGACAATAACATGGGCAGATGTTCACAAACGCTACGAGTCGAAGATAAGAATTGAGAATGAACAACTGGGTTTTCCAGCTTTAACTAAAGAACGGGACTGAGACAAAAATAGGGAAAAGTTAAAGGATGATTTCGACGCAGACCGACGGTCTTCCAGTGTCACGACCCAAAATTTCCACCTTCGGAACGTGATGGCGCCTAACATTTCACTTGCTAGGCAAGCCAACGTTAGAATAATATTATCCATTTTTAAAACAATTTTAAATTTATTAACAACAAGGAAGCAAATGCGGAAGTAATTTTGAAATAATCCATAATAACAACGGTGTCTAAATACCATCCCAGAATTGGTGTCACAAGTGCACGAGCTTCTAGAATAAATACAAATAAAGGTCTGAATAAAATAAAGCTGTCTGGAAATAAACACACAGCTAAAGTACAATAGACGGGGACTTCAGAACTGCGAATGCCATGCAGTTATACCTCAAGTCTCCTCTGATAGCTGAAATTCGAGCAAGTCTATGGTACGCCACTGGGACCAACTCCAAAATCTGCACAAGAAGTGCAGAGGGTAGTATCAGTACAACCGACCCCATGTACTGGTAAGTGCTGAGCCTAACCTCGACGAAGTAGTGACGATGCTAAGGCGGGTCACTTACATTACCTGTACGCAATATTAGATACAACAACAATAATAGAAATAATAAAGTAACTCATTTATAATAATTGAAGCCAACTCAACAGTCATAACCAATTATCATTTCCATCAATTCAGTTGCAGTTTTCAACCCGCTCTCACAATATATTCACATTCAATTCTGTTGCAGCGTGCAACCCGCTCTCACAATATATTCACATTCAATTAAGTCTATTACGGCGTGCAACCCGATCCTCCTATGTTGACTTTTAATAAGTCTGTTGCGGCGTGCAACCCGATCCTCCAATATTAACTTTTAATAAGTCTGTTGCGGCGTGCAACCCGATCTTCCAATATTATCTTTTAATAAGTCTGTTGCGGCGTGCAACCCGATCCTCCAATATTGACTTTTAATAAGTCTGTTGCGGCGTGCAACCCGATCCTCCAATATGGACTTTTAATAAGTCTGTTACGGCGTGCAACCCACTCCTCCAATATTTTCATTTACCAATTTTTATAGAAAATTTTTTTCCAATAAATGTAACAATTAATATAAAATTACGAGACAACAAGCATACAATAATTATGGTTTAATTATGAAGCAAACAATGACAAATAACAAATTATTATGGGAATCAAGGAGCAAATAGGCAGTTTAATATTTATTATGCTAAATGTCAAATAACAATTAAGGCACATAATTCAAATAGCATGTAACAATTAATGCAGGAATTCAAAAATTTATATTTGCAAAGAATAAGAGAGAAATAATTATTATAATAATTAATTTATGATTAAAAATAATTTAAGATTTTTCAAGTAAGCAGGCAAACAATTAATTTAACGATGTATAGACACTCGTCACCTCGCCTATACATCGTTTACATGCAATTCACATAACAAACAATTTAAGGGTTCTATTCCCTCAAGTCAAGGTTAACCCCGACACTTACCTCGCTTTGCAATTTCCAATCAATTATTCAACAACAGCTTTTCCTTTTAAAGTTGCCTCCGAAAGCTTCAAATCTATTCAAAAATAATTTAATATATTCAATATTAATCATAGGAATTAATTCCATATGAATTTACAAATTATTTGGATAAAAATTCGAAATTCATTAAAATATTCGGCAGTGGAACCCACGTCTCAAATCCCGAAAAAACTCATGAAATCCGAACACCCGTTCCGATACGAGTTCAACCATACCAAATTTGTCCAATTCCGATATCAAATGGACCTTCAAATCTTAATTTTTTATTTTTGGAAAGTTTTACAAAAATTCCAATTTCTTCCATCTAAATCCAAAATAAATAATGAATATCGACATGGATTTGTGAAATACAATCACTATATGATAAAGAACACTTACCCAATCCGAAATCATGAAAAACTCCTTTGAAATCTCCCCTTAGCCGAGTTATAATTGAGGGTTTGTGCAAAATGGGAAAAATCTCGTTTTTGGTTCTGTTTTAAGTCACAGGGGTCAGGCCTTCTTCGCGTTCGCGAAGGGCCTGTCGCGTTCGCGATGAGTAGCAGCTCGTGGCTTTCGTGTTCACGAAGGTTTCCCCCTAGCCTACGCGTTCGCGAGGCATAGCTCGCGTTCGCGCGGAAGGAATGTTCGACCCTCCCCCAGGTGTGCCTAACACTACGCGTTCGCGAGGAGGTGGTCGCGTTCACGAAGGGTAATGCCCCCATCGCTTCGCGTTCGCGAAGAAGAAAAATCCAGCTGCCCAGTTTACTCTTCGCGTTCGCGAGAGTGCCTTCGCGAACGCGAAGAAGAACATGCCAGAACACCTGCTGCAGCAAAATACCAGATTTTCAAAGTCCAAAATCATCCTGTAGCCTATCCGAAACTCACCCGAGCCCTCGGGGCTCCAAACCAAACATGCACACAGGTTTTAAAACATCATGCGAACTTGCTCGCGTGATCGAATCGCCAAAATAATACCTAGAACTACGAATCGGACACCAAATCAAAGAAAGTTTTCAAGAAAACTTTACAGCTTATATGTTTACAACCGGACGTCCGAATCATGGCAAATCAACTCCGATTCTTACCAAATTTGGCAGACAAGTCATAAATATTATAGAGAACCTATACCGGGCTCCGGAACCAAAATAGGGACCCGAGGTCAATAAATCCAACACCAGAAATTTCTTAGAAATTATTAAGCTTTCAAGCTTTTAATTTTTCATCAAAATTCCATATCTCGAGTTAGGGACCTCGGAATTCGATTCCGGAAATACGGCCAAGTCCCAAATCACGATACGGAACACTGATCCAGATCCGTTTGCTTAAAAGGTTGACCAAAGTCAACTTAGTTAAGTTTTAAAGCTCTATTTCCCATTTTAATCCATTTTTCACATAAACACTTTTCGAAAAATTGTACGGACTGCGCACGCAAGTCGAGGAATGATAAATGGTACTTTTCAAGGTCTCTGAACACAGAATTACTTATTAAATTTAAAGATGACATTTTAGGTCATCACATTCTCCACCTGTAAAACAAATGTTCGTCCTCGAACAGAGTTAGAAAAAGTATTTGAGCTGGAGAAAAGGTGTGGATATTTACTCCGCATGTCCGACTCGGACTCCCAGGTAGAAGCCTCTACCGGCTGACCTCTCCATTGCACCTGAACTGAAGGATAACTCTTTGACCTCAACTGTCAGACCTGCCGGGCTAGAATAGCCACCGGCTCCTCCTCGTAAGTCAAAATTTTGTCCAATTGGACTGAGTTGAAATCTAACACATGGGACAGATCAGCATGATATTTTCGGAGCATAGACACATGGAACTCCGGATGAACCGCTGATAAACTAGGTGGTAATGCAAGCCTGTAGGCTACTTCACCCACCCTTTCAAGAATTTCAAAGGGTCCAATATACCTAGGGCTCAACTTGCCCTTCTTTCCGAACCTCATTACACCTTTCATAGGAGAAACACAGAGCAATATTCGTTCTCCAACCATGAATGCAATATCACGAACTTTACGGTCGGTATAACTCTTTTGCCTAGACTGAGCTGTGCGAAGTCGATCCTGAATAATCTTGACCTTATCCAAGGCATCCTGTACCAAATCGGTACCCAACAACCGAGCCTCTCCCGGTTCAAACCAACTAACTGGCGATCGGCATCGCCTTCCGTATAATGCCTCATATGGATCCATCTGAATGCTCGACTGGTAGCTATTATATAAGCAAACTCCGCAAGTGGTAAGAAATGATCCCCAAGAACCTCCAAAGTCTATAACATAAGCGCGAAGCATATCTTCCAATATCTGAATAGTGCGCTCTGACTGTCCGTCTGTCTGTGGATGAAATGTTGTACTCAACTCCACCCGCGTGTCTAACTCACGCTGTACAGCCCTCCAAAAATGTGAGGTAAACTGCGTACTTCGATCTAAAATAATAGACACGGGCATACCGTGAAGGCGGACAATCTCACGAATGTAAATTTTAGCTAACCTCTCTGAAGAATAGGTAACTGCCACTGGAATAAAATGGGCTGACTTGGTCAACCTGTCCACAATGACCCAAACTGCGACAAATTTTCTCTGAGTTCGTGGGAGCCCAACAACAAAATCCATTGTAATACGATCCCACTTCCACTCAGGAATTTCTAACTTCTGAAACAAACCACCAGGTCTCTGATGCTCGTACTTAACTTGCTGACAATTCAGACACCGAGCTACGTGTGCAACTATATCCTTTTTCATTCTCCTCCACCAATAATGTTGCCACAAATCTTGATACATTTTTGCGGTACCTGGATGAATAGAATACCTGGAACTGTGTGCCTCTTCAAGAATTAATTCACGAAGCCCATCCACATTAGGCACAAAAATACGGCCCTGCATTCGCAGAACACCATCTTCCCCTACCGCAACCTCTTTGGCATCACCGTGCCACACCGTGTCCTTAAGGACAAGTAAATGAGGATCATCATACTACCTCTCTCTGATGCGCTCATATAAAGAAGACCAAGCGACTGTGTAAGCTAGAACCCGTCTGGGTTCTGAAATATCTAACCTCACGAGCTGATTAGCCAAAGTCTGAACATCTGCAGCTAATGGTCTCTCACCAACCGGAATATATGCAAGACTACTCATACTCACAGCCTTTCTACTCAAAGAATCGGCCACCACATTGGCCTTTCCGGGGAGATACAAAATGGTGATATCATAGTCTTTCACCAACTCCAACTATCTTTCCCTACCTCAAATTAAGATCTTTTTGTTTGAACAGATATTGAAGGCTACGATGATTAGTAAATACCTCACACGAGACACCGTAGAGGTAATGCCTCCAAATATTCAGCGCATGAACAATGGCTGCCAATTCTAAGTCATGAACATGATAATTCTTCTCGTGAACTTTCAACTGCCGTGACGCATATGCAATTACCTTGCCATCTTGAATTAATACTGCACCAAGCCCAATATGAGATGCGTCACAATATACCCTATACGATCCTGAACCTGTAGGTAATACCAATACTAGCCCCGTAGTCAGAGCGGTCTTGAGCTTCTGAAAGCTCAACTCACACTCGTCTGACCATCTGAATAGAACACCCTTCTGGGTTAGTCTGGTCAAGGTGCTTGCTATAGATGAAAATCCTTCCACGAACCGACGATAATAACCTGCCAAACCTAGGAAACTCCAGATCTCTGTAACCGAAGTAGGTCTAGGCCAATTCTGAATAGCCTCAATCTTCTTAGGATCCACCTTTATGCCTTCTGCCGATATAACATGTCCCAAAAAGGCAAATGAGTCTAACTAAAACTCGCATTTTGAAAATTTGGCATATAACTGATTATTCTTCAAGGTGTGAAGCACACGTCGAAGATGCTGCTCATGCTTCTCCCGACTGCTGGAGTAAATCAAGATATCATCAATGAATACAACCACAAAAGCATCCAAATAAGGCTTGAACACCCGATTCATCAAATCCATAAATGCTGCTGGAGCATTTGTCAACCCAAATGACATCACTAGGAACTCGTAATGCCCATACCGAGTCCGAAAAGCTGTCTTAGGGACATCAGACGCCCTAATCTTCAACTGATGGTAACCAGATCTCAAATCAATCTTCGAAAATACCTTGGCACCCTGAAGCTGATCAAATAAATCATCAATTCTTGGCAGCGGAGATTTATTTTTGATATTGGCCTTGTTCAACTATCGATAATCTATACACATCCGCATCGAGCCATCTTTCTTCTTTACAAATAATACTGGTGCACCTCAGGGCGAGACATTGGGTCTAATGAATCCCTAATTAAGCAAGGCTTGTAACTGCTTTTTCAATTCTTTCAACTCTGGCGGGGCCATACGGTATGGTGGAATAGAAATGGGTTGAGTGCCCGGAGCCAAATCAATACAGAAGTCAATATCTCTGTTGGGTGGCATCCCTGGCAGATCTGCAGGAAATACTTCTGAAAATTAACGAACAATTGGTACTGAGTCCATAGAAGGGACATCTGCACTAGGATCGCGAATATAAGCCAAATAGGCTAGACACCCTTTCTCTACCATACGCCGAGCTTTCATATAAGAAATAACCCTGCTGGCAGAATGGCCAGGAGTTCCTTTCCACTCTAATCGAGGTAACCCCGGCATAGCTAGGGTCACTGTCTTGGCATGACAGTCCAATATAGCATGATAAGGAGACAGCCAATCCATACCCAAGATGACATCAAAATCTACCATATCAAGAAGTAGAAGATCCACACTAGTTTCAAGATTACCAATAGTAACCACACACGAATGGTAGACATGATTTACTACCACAGAGTCTCCCACCAGTGTAGATACACACACAGAAGCACTCAGAGAATCACAAGGCACAACCAAATATGAAGCAAAATAGGAGGACACATAGGAATAAGTAGATCCTGGATCAAATAGAACTGAAGCATCTCTATGGCAAATTGGAATAATACCTGTGATCACAACATCAGATGACTCGGCCTCAGGCCTAGCTGGAAAAGCATAAAATCGGGGCTGGGCCCCATCACTCTGAACTGTATCTCTGGGACGGCCTCTAACTGGTTGGCCTCCACCTCTAACGTTCTGACCTCCACCTCTAATGGCCTGACCTCTACCTCTAACTGCCTGACCCCAACCTCTAGCTGGCTGAGCAGGCGGTGAAGCAACCGGTGTCGGTATGATGGCACGAGAATCTTGCCGAGATCTGTTACTCGCTAATCTAGGGCAATACCTCCTGATGTGACCAATGTTCCCACACTCATAACACCCATCCTGATGCCGTGGCTGCTGAAGCTGAAGCTGACCCAAATGGGCCGGATAACCACTGTAGTAACTCTGGAGTGGTGGTGCACTGATAGGAGCTGAATGTGCACTGAATACTGGCTGCCCAGAGTAAGGCATAATAGGACCGTGACTCCCTGAAGCACCAAGAGGTACATGAAGTGCTGAATGAAACGGTCTGGGAGGATGACCCTTACCAAAATTACCCTACCTCCAGAAGAGGCACCACTATAACCACCAAATTGACGAGGCCTCTTATCGGACCTCTACCCTCTTTCCTGTGCAAGAACCATCTCGATCCTCCTTGCGACATTAGCAGCCGCCTGAAAAGAAATATCCCCTCCGGTCTCCTTGGTCATCTGAAGTCTGATAGGGTGTGTGAGTCCCTCAATGAACCTCCTCACTCTCTCCCTCCATGGGTAGTAAAAGGAGAGCATGACGGGCCAAATCCACAAAATGGGAGTCATCATGAGTAACAGTCATACTGCCCTGCTGTAGACGCTCAAATTGCTTGCGAAATTCCTCTCTCAGTGTGATAAGGAGGAACTTCTCCAGAAATAGCTGAGAGAACTGCTCCCAGGTAAGTGTAGGTGATCCGACTGGTCGGGTCAATGTGTAATCTCTCCACCACCTCTTGGAGGAACCCGTCATCTGGAATACAACAAAATCAATCCCATTGGTCTCAACTATACCCATGTTTCGCAACACCTCATGGCAGTGTTCAAGATAATCCTGTGGGTCCTCAGAAGGTGTACCACTGAAGTGAACTTATCCAGTCTCAATAAGGCCTCAAAAGACATGGCGGGCCTATCACCGGTCTGTGCTGCAACAACTGGCTGAACTACCCCAACTGGCGGGGCTGCTGGAGCCTGATTTTGGGGAGCCATCTGCTCCGGAGCGGGAGTAGTGGGAGTTTGTGCTCTTCCCCCAACCTGTGAGATGGCTGGTGCCACTGAAAATGTACCATTCTGGGTCACACCCTCCTTAAGACTCACCAATCGTACTAGAGTGCCCTGAAGCACTGGAGTGGCTATGAATCCTTTCGCGACTTGAATTGGTCCAACTGGTACATTCTGAACTGGGACCTCCTCCTGAAGGTCTACCTGAGGTTCTACAATAGGTGCAGCTGCTCAAGCTCTGGACTGAGCTCTACCTCGGCTTCTAGCACAACCTCAGCCTCGACCTCTACCCCTGGCCATAGTTGCCACCGGGGGTTCTGGTCCCGGTCCATCGGTAGAAGTATTACGTGTTCTCACCATCTGCGAGGGAATACGAGTAGAATGGTACAATCATCGATGATAGAATAAAATCGCACGACAGAATAAGAAAGAAGTAATATTGTTCCTAAACTTCATAGCCTCTAAGAGATAAGTACAAATGTCTCCGTACCGTTTTTTCAGACTCTACTGAGCTTGCTCGTGACTCATGAGACCTATGTAACCTAGTGCTCCGATACCAACTGTCACGACCCGAAATTCTAACCTTCGGACCGTGATGGCGCCTAAAATTTTACTTGCTAGGCAAGCCAACGTTAGAAAAATATTATCCATTTTTAAAATAATTTTAAATTTATTAACAACAAGGAAGCGAATGCGGAAGTAATTTTGAAACAATCCATAATAACAATGGTGTCTAAATACCATCCCAGAATTGGTGTCACAAGTGCACGAGCTTCTAGAATAAATACAAATAAAGGTCTGAATAAAATAAAGCTGTCTGGAAATAAATACACAGCTAAAGTACAATAGACGGGGACTTCAGAACTGCGAATGCCATACAGTTATACCTCAAGTCTCCTCTGATAGCTGAAATCCGAGCAAGTCTATGGTACACCGCTGCGACCAACTCCAAAATCTGCACAAGAAGTGCAGAGGGTAGTATCAGTACAACCGACCCCATGTATTGGTAAGTGCTGAGCCTAACCTCGACGAAGTAGTGACGAGGATAAGGCGGGTCACTTACATTACATGTACGCAATATTAGAAACAACAACAATAATAGAAATAATCAAGTAACTCATTTATAATAATTGAATCCAACTCAGCAGTCATAACCAATTATCATTTCCATCAATTCAGTTGCAGCGTGCAACCCGCTCTCACAATATATTCACATTCAATTCTGTTGCAGCGTGCAACCCGCTCCCACAATATATTGACTTTTAATAAGTCTGTTGCGGCGTGCAACCCGATCCTCCAATATTGACTTTTAATATGTCTGTTGCGGCGTGCAACCCGATCCTCCAATATTGACTTTTAATAAGTCTGTTGCGGCGTGCAACCCGATCCTCAAATATTGACTTTTAATAAGTTTGTTGCGGCGTGCAACCCGATCCTCCAATATTGACTTTTAATAAGTCTGTTGCGGCGTGCAACCCGATCCTCCAATATTTACTTTTAATAAGTCTGTTGCGGCGTGCAACCCGATACTCCAATATGGACTTTTAATAAGTCTGTTGCGGCGTGCAACTCGCTCCTCTAATATTTTCATTTACCAATTCTTATAGAAGAAATTTTCTCAATAAATGTAACAATTAATATAAAATTACGAGATAACAAGCATACAATAATTATGAAGCAAACAATGACAAATAGCAAATTATTATAGGAATCAAGGAGCAAATAGGCAGTTTAATATTTATTATGCTAAATGTCAAATAACAATTAAGGCACATAATTCAAATAGCATGTAACAATTAATGAAGGAATTCAAGAATTTATATTTGCAAAGAATAAGAGAGAAACAATTATTATAATAATTAATTTATGATTAAAAATAATTAAAGATTTTTCAAGTAAGCAGGCAAACAATTAATTTCATGACGTATAGACACTCGTCACCTCTCCTATACATCGTTTACATGCAATTCACATAACAAACAATTTAAGGGTTCTATTCCCTCAAGTCAAGGTTAACCCCGACACATATCTCGCTTTGTAATTTCCAATCAATTATTCAACCACAGCTTTTCCTTTTAAATTTGCCTCCGAAAGCTTCAAATCTATTCACAAATAATTCAATATATTCAATATTAATCATAGGAATTAATTCCATATGAATTTACAAATTTTTCGGATAAAAATATGAAATTCATTAAAATATTCAGCAGTGGGACCCACGTATCAAATCCCAAAAAAACTCACGAAATCCGAACACCCGTTCCGATACGAGTTCAACCATACCAAATTTGTCCTATTCCGATATCAAATGGACCTTCAAATCTTAATTTTTCATTTTTGAAAGTTTTACAAAAATTCCAATTTCTTCCATCTAAATCCAAAATACATGATGAATATAGACATGGATTTGTGAAATGCAATCACTATATGATAAAGAACACTTACCCAATCCGAAATCGTGAAAAACTCCTTTGAAATCGCCCCTTAGCCGAGTTATAATTGAGGGTTTGTAAAAAATGGGAAAAATCCCGTTTTTGGTTCTGTTTTAAGTCACAGGGGTCAGGCCTTCTTCGCGTTCGCGAAGGGCCTGTCGCGTTCGCGATGAGTAGCAGCACGTGGCTTTCACGTTCGCGAAGGTTTCCTCCCCTGGCCTACGCGTTCGCGAGGCATAGCTCACGTTCGCGCGGAAGGAATGATCGACCCTCCCCCAAGTGTGCCTAACACTACGCATTCGCGAGGAGGTGGTCGCGTTCACGAAGGGTAATGCCCCCATCGCTTCGCGTTCGCGACCAAGCCTTCGCGACCAAGCCTTCGCGTTTGCGAAGAAGAAAAATCCATCTGCCCAGTTTACTCTTCGCGTTCGCGAGAGTGCCTTCGTGAACGCGAAGAAGAATATGCCAGAACACCTGCTGCAGCAAAATACCAGATTTTCAAAGTCCAAAATCATCCCGTAGCCTATCCGAAACTCACCCGAGCCCTCGGGGCTCCAAACCAAACATGCACAAAGGTTTTAAAACATCATACGAACTTGCTCGCGCGATCGAATCGCCAAAATAACACCTAGAACTACGAAACGAATACCAAATCAAAGGAAGTTTTCAAGAAAACTTTAAAACTTATATTTTTACAACCGGACGTCCGAATCACGTCAAATCAACTCCGATTCTTACCAAATTCGGCAGACAAGTCATAAATATTATAGGGGACCTATACCGGGCTCCAGAACCAAAATAGGGACCCGAGGTCAATAAATCCAACATCAGTAATTTCTTAGAAATCATTAAGCTTTCAAGCTTTTAAGTTTTCATCAAAATTCCATATCTCGAGCTAGGGACCTCGGAATTCGATTACGGGAATATGCCCAAGTCCCAAATCACGATATGGACCTACCAGAATTTTCAAAATACTGATACGGATCCGTTTACTCAAAATGTTGACCAAAGTCAACTAAGTTGAGTTTTAAAGCTCTATTTCCCATTTTATTCCATTTTTCACATAAAATTTTTTTGAAAAATTATACGGACTGCGCACGCAAGTCGAGGAATGATAAATGGTGCTTTTCAAGGTCTCTAAACACAGAATTACTTATTAAATTTAAAGATGACATTTTGGGTCATCACATCCAGAGGTCAGTTTTTGCCCTATGAGAGGGCCGAAAGACACGTCAGAGGTTTTTAGTCGGCGGTTAGGTTCGCTACCAATAGAAGAGAGGATCGCGGCCCCGGGACTCCACCTACCCCAGGCTGTCTGAATACAATTTTAATGTCAGCATAGTGAAACTAGTGTCGGCTATGAGGAACATTAAGGAAGCACGATTCCCAAGACCGATGAGATCCGACCCCAACTAGAGGGATCCTAATCTATGGTACGAGTACCATGAGACCAATGGCCATTGGACTGGGGACTGCCGACATCTGCACAAGGAGGTGGTGACATTGCTGAAAAAATGGTCATCTCAGAGAATTCTTAAGTGACCGGGCAAAAAATAACTACGGTCGCAACCGGGATAACGCGGAACCCTCAAAAGTAGAAGAAGTTCCTCCTCGTCTGACGATCAACATGGTTTTCGGGGGAACGAGATTAATGGTGTAACCGCTTCGGCAGCAAAAAAGACGAACGTATCGTTGACCCATAGTAAGAGACTCTGGGAAGTTTCTAAGGACGACTTCACCTTCACGGATGAGGACGCGGATGGACTCCTACTACCGCACAATGATGCCCTGGTAATTTCCCTTAATGTTTTAGATTTTAAAAGTAAACGTGTTTTGGTGGACCCAGGGAGTTCAACCAATATTATCCAATGGAGAGTATTGGAACAAGTCAAGCTAACCGGTAGCATTATTCCGGCCACAAAGCTCCTCGGCAGGTTCAATTTAGCAAGCGTGACAACCCGAGGGGAACTTTTGTTGCCCACAAATCCCAAGTGGTAATGAAGACGAATCTTTTTGAAGTAGTAGACGGCGATATGGGCTACAATATTATTCTTGGAAGACCATGGCTGCACGAGACGAAGGCTGTGCCACCAACATACCATCAACTTCTGAAATTTCCAACTCTGGAGGGAATTAAAAAAAAAGAGAGGAGATAAGATGACAGTAAGGGAGATGAACGCGATCCCAGTTTCCAATAGCAAAGGCAAGGAGCATGCGACATATCAACTACAGGAACTTACACTTTCTCCCGAGCCGGACGAAGCCAACGGGGGGGGGGGGGGGGGGGGGAGGTCGTCAAAATCCTATCAGGTACCAAGATATTTCCAGGTACCAGAAGAAACGAACGCAACAAAATCCACAGCAGAAGAACTCGAGAAAGTCGTATTGTTTTGAGAAATTCTTGGAAAGGAAGTTCCACTTGGGGACAGAACTAAACCCCGAGTTCATGCCAGGATTAATAAAATTTCTTAAATTTAACATTGACTTTTTTGCGTGGTCGCATGTGGATATAACAGGTATTCCACCAGTGTTGGGCGTGTACAAGTTAAGCCTGGATCCTAACATCCCTCCAGTAAGGCAAAAGAAACGCCAAATTGCCTAGGTAAAAAACAAATTCGTCAAAGAAGATATAACTTGATTGCTTGGTACCGGTTCAATCTGGGAGGTAAAGTATCTTGACTGGCTAGCTAACGTAGTAGTAGTTCCAAAAAAGAATAATAAATTTCGCATGTGCATAGATTATAAGGATATGAATAAGGCATGGCCAAAAGACTCGTTCCCATTGCCAAACATTATTCAAATAATTGATGCGACGACTGAGCACGAGTTGATGAGTTTTCTCGATGCCTATTCTGGGTAAAACCAAATCAAAATGAACCCGGAGGATCAGGAAAAAAATTCATTCATAACGAACTTCGGCACATATTGCTATAATGTGATGCCTTTCGGGCTTAAGAATGTCAGAGCCACCTATTAGAGGCTTGTGAATAAAATGTTTGAAAAACAAATAGGAAAACCCATGGAAATTTACATAGATGATATGCTTGTTCAATCTTTGAACGCAGGTGATCATTTAAAGCACAACATGAAGTTTAACCCCGAAAAGTGTGCATTTAGAGTCAGCTCCGGTAAATTCTTAGGGTTCCTAGTGTCGCAAAGCGGGATTAAAGTCAATCCCGATAAAATTAAAGCGATCGAGGACATCTCCGACCAGCTATCAAACGTGAAGGAGGTTCAAAGGTTAACAGGAAGACTGGCCGCTTTAAGCAGATTCATTTCCCGATCTTCGAAAAATATCATCACTTCTTTTCACTCCTGAAAATGAAGAATAACTTCGAATGGACTCCAAAATGCCATCAGGCTCTGAATGATTTGAAAAGATATTTATCGAGCCCTCCATTATTATCGAAACCGGAGGAAGGAGAGCAGTTGCTGATTTACTTAGCGGTCTTGGAGGTAGCGATAAGTGCTGTTTTAGTCCTTGAAGATGAAGGTACGCAATCTCTCATCTATTATGTTAGTAAAATTCTAACGGGAGCGAAAACCCGCTACTCACATATGGAAAAATTTGCCTTAGCTCTCGTAGTCGCCACTTGAAACCTTAGGTCTTATTTTCAATGTCATCTGATAGTCTTGGTGACAACTTTTTCCCTACGGAGTATCCTTCACAAACTGAACTATCAGGACGACTGGACAAATAGGCAGTCAAAATGAGTAAATTTGACATAGAATACAAACCCAGGACTGAGATCAAGTCACAAGTTTTGGCCGACTTTGTGGCCGATTTCAGTCCTAGACTACTGCGTTTGGCCACCAAAGAAGCGGTGATGGTGTCAGAATCGACATCGGGAGTCTAGACCTTGTTCACGGATAGAGCTTCCAATGTAAAAGGGTCAAGGCTTGGGGTAGTACAGATCACGCCCTCGGGGGAAACCCTAAGGCAGGCCTTACGAACTGTTCTCTTGACTAACAATGAAACCGAGTATGAGGCTTTAATTGCAGGACTCGAGTTGGCCCGAGGACTGGACTTTAAGGTCATAAAAATCAAATGTGATTCCCAACTGGTAGTAAATAAGGTCTACGGAATCTTCGACGCCAAAGAGGAACGCATGCGACAATATGTAGTGAAAGTCCAGGCTCTGCTTGCATGGTTCAGGGAATGGTCAACAACCTATATTCCGAGGGAGGAACACGCGGAAGCAGACGCACTGGCCAATCTGGGCTTGTCTACGTAATTGAAGGGACCAGACTCCGGTACGGTCGTGCAGCTTATGCATTCGATATTGGATTTGGATGGCTATTATGAAGTAAATGCGACCAATTTAGTTTGGGATTGGAGGAATGGTATCATTGACTATCTCGAGCACGAAAAACTACCTGAAGATCCCAACGCATCCCGGGAGCTGTGCACTAAAGTAGCCCGATACTGCTTCAGGGGAGGTCAATTATATAAAAAATCTTTCCAACGCCCGTTAGCCCGATGTTTAGGAGCCTCCGAAGCTAATTACGTCAGGAGAGAATTTCACGAAGGAATCTGTGGAAATCACTCGGGCGCTAAGACTTATGTTCAGAAATGCAATAAGTGTTAACGCCACGCACCATTGATGCATCAGCCGGCAGAGCTATTGTACTCGATTTTGTCACCCTGGCCATTCATGAAATGGGGGATGGACAGAGTCAGTCCGCTGCAGCCGGCTCCCAGTAAGGTAATATTTCATCTAATTTTAACCGTCTAATTTTTTAAGTGTGTTGAAGCAGGTCCTTATCAAAAAATTGGCGATCACGAAGTGGTCGATTTCCTGTAGGACAACATAATTTACAGGTTCGGGTACCAAAAGAGATAACCTGCGACAATGGGCCACAATTTATAGGTGCAAAGGTCACAAAAATCCTCGAAGACCTGAAAATCAAAAGAATCACATCATCGCCTTAACACCCGAGCACAAATGGTCAAGTGAAATCAACAAACAAGGTGATTATCCAAAATCTCAAAAAGAGGTTGGAAGCAGCCACAGGCAAATGGCCTGAGAGTTACTAGGAGTGCTATGGGCGTACCGAAGAATGGCCAAATCAAGCACAGGGGAGATACCTTTTCCTCTTGTATACGGAGCAGAAGCCCCGATCCCGGTGGAAGTAGGAGAACATACTATGAGATACTTCTGGGCGGACGAAAAAGCAAACAACGAAGCATTATTTGTCAAATTGGAGTTGCTCAACGAAAGCAGGGACTTGGAGCATATAAGGATGGTGGCCCAAAAGCAAAGAATGGAAAGATATTACAATCGAAGAGCCAATCTCCATTATTTCAAAGTGGGATACTTGGTTTTAAGGAAAGTGACTCAAAATACCCAAGAGCTCAACGCAGGAAAGCTGGGTCCGACGTGGGAAGGCCCCTACCGGGTTTCAGATGTCACCAGGAAAGGATCATATGTCACGACCCAAAATCCTAACCTGTCGTGATGGCGCCTATCGTGGTACTAGGCAAGCCGACATTATGGAATAATCCTGACACTTTTAATAGAAAATGAATTAAAGTATTTTAAATAATAAAAATTCTCATAAACAAGGATAGAAACCCAAAATGCAATGAGGAATTCCCAACTATCGGGGTGTCACAAAGTACATTAGCATCTATACATCACAAGTCTGGAAAACACCGGCAACTACCTCGAAATCTTTGGAAGATCAACTGCGCGAAGAAATCAACACCCACTGTGTCCAGGAACACCTGGATCTGCACACGAAGTGCAGGGTGTAGTATGTGTACAACCAACTCAGTAAGTAACAATACTAAATAAAGAAAGTAGTGACGAGCTTCACAGCTAAGTCCAATTACATTAATTTCCAACATAAGAAGGTAGGCATGATTTCAAGTTCAACATTTAAGACCCAAACAGTAATTTCATATCAAGTTCAACTGAAACAGAAGATAACATCTCTTAGAAATTTCCAAAACAGTGATATATGACAGCTGAAGTACAAAAATAATGAAATTAATGCATCCTTTCAGAGCAACAGTCACTCAGTCCTCCCATTCACTCCAACCTCACAATTACTCTTTCCTCACAGTCACTCATTCCTCTCAATCACTCAGCACTCAGCACTTGCACTCAATAGGTACCTGCGCTCACTAGGGGTGTGTACAGACTCCGTAGGGGCTTCTTTAGCCCAAGCCCTATAACAGGCTAATCATGGCTTAAATCAATGAAACATTATGCGGCGTGCAGCCCGATTCCATAAATATCCTCACAATTCGGCCCTCGGCCTCACTCAGTCATCAACCTCTCCAGTCTCTCCGGCTCTCAGAAATCATGATAAGCAACCCAACATCAATGATATGATGCAACAATAATGAGCAATAGAGACTGAGATGTAATATGCAAGTAAAATTGTGACTGAGTATGAAACAACAATTTATGAGATAATTCAACATGTACATGACCTATGTAGGTCCCAAAAGTGTCAACACATGGTTTAAACATGATTTATTGTTCGATTTCCCTAATACGTGGAAAAATATACGGGTAACAACAAATTATTCGACTACACAAGTCCATGGAATTGACCAAGTCACAATTTCCACGGTGCATGCCCACACTCCCGTCACCTAGCATGTGCATCACCTTAAAACCAATCACATAACACAAAATCTAGGGTTTTATACCCCCAGGAAAAAATTTAGAAGTGTTACTTACCTCAAACCGTGTAATTCCTTACTCTCCTATGCCTTTGCCTCGCGAATCGGTCCTCAAATGCCTCAAATCTAGTCATAATTAATTCGATTCAGTCAATACAAATTATAGGAATTAATTCCATATGAAAATACTAATTTTCCAACAAAATCCGAAATTTAACTGAAAAATCTCGGAACCCGACAAAAGTTATAACCATACAAATTTTACCAAATTCCTGACATCAACTCGACCTCCAAATCTTAAATTCTTATTTTGAAATCCCTAGGCCCAAATACTCTAATTTCACCTCAAAAATATGCAATCTAGTCGAAATACTCAATGATAATCCAATATTATAAACTAACAATGGTCACAAGTGACTTACCTCAAGTTTTTCCGTGAATTCCCTCTGAAAAATCACCCAAACCGTGTGTTTGAAGTCCAAAAATGAGAAATAATCTCGGACCCCTCTGTTTTTATACACTGCCTAGTACTTTCACTTCTGTGGAATAATTAACCGCATCTGCGGTTCCGCTTGTGTGGAAAGCTTGTGCGGAAAATGCACCGCTTCTACTGTTTTGCCTAGGCTGCCTGGCCTCCGCTTCTGCGATCCCGTATCCGCTTCTGCGGACTCGCTTCTGCGAGAAGCAGTCTGCTTCTGCGGCTTCAGAGCTTCTGCGGTCGTAAAGTTGTAGATGCGGCTCCACTTCTGCGGACCATCTGCTTGCTTATGCGAGCTCTGACTCAACCCGAGCTCGCACTTGTGATCAAAACTTCGCAGGTGCGATTGCACCAGCAGAGGTCCAACTTCAGCAATCTCACAACTCCGTTAACCAAATATACCAACAAGTCCTAAAACTTTATACGAACTTAGTCGAGGCCTCAAATCACATCAAACAAACGCTAAAACCACAAATCATACCCCAATTCAAGCTTAATGAAATTAAGAATTTTTAACTTCTACATTCGATGACGAAACCTATCAAATCAAGTCCGATTGACCTCAAATTTTGCATACAAGTCATAAATGACACAACAAACCTATCCAGAATCGGATTCCGATCGCGATATCAAAAAGTCAACTCTTCGGCTAAACTTCTAAACCTAAATTTCTATTTTAGCCATTTCAAGCCTAATTTAACTACGGACTTCCAAATAATTTTCCGGACACACTCCTAAGTCCAAAATCACCATACGGAGCTATTGGAATCATCAAAACTCTATTCCGGGGTCGTTTACACATAAGTCAATATCCGGTCAATTATTTCAACTTAAGCTTTAAATCCTTGGAACTAAGTGTTCCATTTCATTCCAAAACCTTACGGGACCCGAACCAATTGCCCCGACAAGTCACATAATAATTGTAAAGCATATATTGAGTAGTAAATGGGGGAACAGGGCTGTAATTACTCAAAATGACCGGCCGAGTCATTATATTCTCCCCCTCTTAAACAAACTTTCGTTCTCGAACAGGTTTAGAATCATACCTGGAGCCTCAAAGAGGTGTGGATATTTGCTCTGCATCTCTCGCTCAATCTCCCGGGTAGCTTCTCTAACTGGCTAGCTCTCTACTGCACTTTCACTGAAGTTATGTTCTTTGATCTCAGCTTTCGAACCTGTCGGTCTAAAATGGCCACCGACTCCACATCATAAGTCAAATTACCGTCCAACTGCACTGTTCTGAAATCCAAAACATGATACAGATCTCTGACATACTTCCAGAGCATAGATACACGAAACACTGGATCAACACCCGATAGACAAGGCGGCAATGCAAGTTCATAAGCCACATCTCCAATCCTCTTAAGTACTTCAAAAGGCCCAATATACATAGGACTCAACTTGCCCTTCTTCCCGAATCTCAACACACCTTGCATGGGTGAAAACTTGAGCATAACCTTCTCCCCAACCATGTAAGCAACATCACGGACCTTTCGGTTGGCATAACTCTTCTGTTTAGACTGCGCCGTGTGAAGTCGATCCTGAATCAATTTAACCTTTTCCAAAGCATCCTGCACCAAATGAGTACCCAATAGCCTAGCCTCTCCTGGCTTAAACCAACCCACCGGAGACCGACACCGTCTCCCATATAAAGTCTCATACAGAGCCATCTGAATGCTCGATTGGTAGCTGTTATTGTAAGCAAACTCCACGAGTGGCAGAAACTAATCCCAAGAACCCAAAAGATCAATGACACAAGCACGTAACATATCTTCTAATATCTGAATAGTGCGCTCAGACTGACCGTCTGTCTGAGGGTGAAATGCTGTACTCAACTGAACCTGTGTACCCAATTCTTGTCGTACTGCTCTCCAAAATCGTGATGTAAACTGCGTGCCCTGATCTGAAATGATGGACACTGGCACACCGTGAAAGCGAACAATCTCACGGATATAAATCTCAGCCAACCGCTCCGAAGAACAAGTAGTACCAACTGGAATAAAATGTGCGGACTTGGTCAACCGATCTACAATCACCCAAACAATATCAAACTTTCTCAAAGTCCGTAGGAGTCCAACTATGAAGTCTATGGTAATACGCTCCCACTTCCACTCTGGAATTTCAAGTCTCTGAAGTAATCCGCCCAGTCTCTGTTGCTCATACTTCACCTGTTGATAATTTAAACACCGAGCTACTAACCCAAATATATCTTTCTTCATTTTTCTCCACCAATAGTGCAGCCTCAAGTCTTGGTACATATTAGCGGCACCTGGATGAATGGAATACCGCGAACTGTGGGCTTCTTCAAGAATCAACTCTCGCAGTCCATCTACATTTGGCACACAAATACGACCCTGCATCCTTAATACCCCATCATCCCCAATAGTAACATCGCTGGCATCACAGTGCTAAACTGTTTCCATCAGGACAAGCAAATAGGGATCATCATATTGGTACTCTCTGATGCGGTCATATAAGGAAGACCGAGAAACCACACCAGCTATAACCCTACTAGGCTCCGAAATATCTAATCTCACAAACTTGTTGGCTAGGGTCTGAACATCAACTGCAAAAGGCCTTTTACCAATAGGAATAATTGCAAGGCTACCCATACTCACCGCCTTTTTACTCAAAGCATCGGCCACCACATTGGCCTTCCCGGGATGATACAGAATAGTGATATCATAATCCTTTAGCAACTCCAACCATCTCCACTGCCTCAAATTTAGATCTTTCTGTTTGAACAAGTGCTGGAGACTCTGATGATCTGTAAACACCTCATAAGACACACCGTAGAGATAATGCCTCCAAACCTTCAATGCATGAACAATAGCTACCAACTCCAAATCATGAACAGTGTAGTTGTTTTCATGTGGCTTCAACTGACGCAAAGCGTAAGAAATCACTCTACCCTCATGCATTAAGACACACCCAATACCAATCCGAGAAGCATCACAATATACTGTACAAGAGCCTGAAGCTGAAGGCAAAACTAGAATTAAAGTTGTGGTCAAGGCAGACTTGAGCTTCTGAAAGCTCTCTTCACACTCCTCCGACCACCTGAATGGAGCAAAACATGAAAGTTGCAGCCCTTGGTGTCTAGTTTCCATAAAGTTAAACCATTCATCATTTGAATATTTGTACAGAAAGTTATGATCGATTTACTAGAGACTGGTACTACAGTTTTCACTGCAGTTTCTTCTTGGAAATAAGTTGAAATAGGTCGCATTTTAAGGATTCGACCTACCTGGGCAGAAGCTATATTTCGGGGTTTCGACCATTTTAACATATTTGGAGCTATGGAGCTCGGATTAAAGTGATTGTTTAGGCGATTTTCACCATATGGATTGGGACAAGTGTTCTATATCCAAAAGTGATTATACTTCATGATTCCATGGTTATTTTCATCAATTATTAGTGAATCAAATGGAAGAAATTGGAGAAATTTGTAAAACTTTTGAAAAACAAATATTTGAGATTTGGAGGTCGATTCGTTATCAGAATTTTATAAAATTGGTATGGTTGAACTCGTATCAGAATGTGTGTTCAGATTAAATTAAAATTATGTCGAGTTCCGAGAGACGAGGCCCCGCGTTGACTTTTAGAATAAAATTGGAAATCGACATATTATTATCCGAAATTATTTTCTATGAATTGTAATTAATTTATAAAAATATTTTGATTAGATTGGAGCCGTCCGAACGTCGTCTCACGCAAGAAGGCTATTTTGGGATATCGACCTAACTCCATTAAGGTAAGTGTATTGTCTAACTTTGTGTGGGGGAAACCACCCCTTAGGATTTGAGATGATTGTGTCATTCGTGTTATGGGAAGGTCGTGTACGCAAGGTGACGAATGGGTACACGACCTATATGTGATATTTGATTGGTTTGGACCGTTAGGTTCCTTTTATATAATTGATTGTAAATATTATTTCTTGGTTATATCTTTTGTTGTTAGAATTGTTTGTACGTGCTTTACTTGAAATTGTTAGCACGTGTTCCATCATCGTTGTCAAGTTCATCCTTATATGCTAATTGTTGATTGTAATCACTCGTTGAATTTATGCTTTACCTGCTACATGCCTTAATTGTCAATTGATGCTCATAAATTGTGCCTTGGCTTATGGATTGTCATTTCCTTGCTATTTGATTTCGTGAGATATCGTGTAGCCTTTTTCATTAGTTGTAACTTCTTTGTGTAGCCTCATTATTCCTTTTGATTTTGTGGTATACCATAGTTGGTTGTAAATTGGGTGCTTAATTTGTGTTGCTTGAGGATCGGGTTGCACGCCGCAACATATATGATTTATTATTGTGAAGGATCGGGTTGCACGCCGCAACAGATATGATTTATTATTGTGAGGGATCGGGTTGTACGCTGCAACAGATATGATTATTATTGTGTGGGATCGGGTTGCACGCCGCAACATATATGATTAATATTGTATGAGATCGGGTTGCATGCCGCAACAAATGTACAAATATGAAATTATTGTGATATTAAGGTTAATTCCGAATGTGATTCTCATGATGCATTTCATGTTAGTACGGTTACTGTGGTTTCTTAAATCATTTCATTGTATTTTGATCATAATTAATTAACCGTCAATATATTAAAAATGGAACAATATGGACTTCTTGTGTGAGTCATGCATCCTATGTGATATGTTAAGTTGCTGAGAATATAGCAGAGGTAAATGAAAGAATTTTCAAGTTGTTCCCCTTGTGTGTCTTTCAAAAATAAAACTCATATCTTATTCGGAGATTTACTAAATTAAATGGTGATTATATTTTTACTCTAATTGATATCTCAATCTTCTCATTATCTTATTGTCGTGTAATTTCAGTGAAAATTTATTATTTTATTTTACTTTAATAAATCCCATATTTATCTCGTTAAAACTTGATTGGATGTGTTATTTTGTGTAAATACAATATTTTATCGGATCTCATATACTTCTAAACTAAACTCAATTGATATTCTATTTGTAAAACCTCTCCACTATTTTACCTTATTTAAATCCTAAATTAGCTTAATGACTCATTTGATGCTTCACTGTATTTAATTTAAAAATTATATTTAATTGTGTTTAAATTATTCATTGGTCATCTTGGTTGATATTGATACGGAAATTATACACATGGTAGCTCGAGGATTTTGCCGTGCAAAAGTAATTCGAAAGATGTGGGCACAAGATGCCACATGTATAAGAATTGGAAGTTGTGAATCATGAATTGAGATTTCGAGGAGTGATACCTCCGGTAATTTATGTTAAAATACATGTATTATAAATAATTTAATTGATTGATTTGTCATATGATTCCTTACATGAACCAATTCATATGTCATGTGTACTCTGACTATGTTGTTGCTTAATTACTTGATTGTTTTCTCGTTGCCATCCGTGTTCTCATTGTTCTCATTGTTGATCTGAATTGCAAATTCTTCTGTTATTGGCTTTATAATGATATTCTTTCCTTGTTAGCTTTATGTAATATTTTGTACAGGTTTATATATTCGGTAGGTGTCTTGACCTGGCTTCGTCACTACTTTACCGAGGTTAGGCTTGATATTTATTAGGTACCGCTGTGGTGTACTCATACTACTCTTCTGTACATTTTTGTGCAAATCCAGGTACCTCAGAGTTGTTGATATTCCTGTTATCTGATCGTGCATCTCTGTGAGACTCAAGGTACACTTGTTGTCACGTTCGCAGGCCTCAGAGTCACCTTCTGATATTTTCTTTGCATTTTTTGATTCTATTCTGGAATAGTTGTACTTAGAGATTTTCTAGTAAACTCTGTAGAGCTTATGACTTGCACTACTGGTTTTGGGATTGTAGAAAATTTTTATTTCATATTTAATACTTGTTAGTTGAGTCACCACTAATTCAGTAAGTGTTAGGCTTACCAAGTCCCTAAAACTAAGTGCAATCACAACATCCTACGGAGGAAAATTTGGGTCGTAACATCATACGAATTAGAAAATCAAGACGGAGTAAAATTGCCTAGCAATTGGAATGTGGTACACCTCAAAAGATACTATTGCTAATGAGCATCGGTTATACTGAAAGTATATGCTGCACTCTTTTTTCCTTCGTCCAGTTTTTGTTCCAATTGGATTTTTACTGGCAAGGTTTTTAATGAGGCAGCAACGGAAAGTATACTACGGAGAAAGCACTATCATCACAAATAAGACATTTTAATGAAAAGGCATGCAAGCAATGATCCACTATGGAACGATATAATCTTTTGCTCGATAGCAAAGTTCCTACCGGGAAATAAAGCTTGCTACCAGGCAAAACGTTACTCGACCGTTCACGAGTGCAAATCACCAGGGGTGTGGTTAGGTAATATTTGGATCTATAGCAAAGTTCCTAACGGGAAGTGAAGCTTTCTATCAGACCAAAGATTATCCAACCATTCACTAGTGGAATCTTCAAAGGAGCAAGACTTCCAGTGTTCAAATTCACATTTTTCACATTCGAACACTGGGGAGATAATATGAGAATACGACAACATGACTACCACATAAACCGGGACTACAAAATTGGGAAACAAAGTTGTAACATCGGGACTAGGGACTATGCGGTCAGCCCCGTAGAAACAAGTTGTACAAATTAGCCACAAGTAATGGCAATTTCTTTTAGCACAACGATTGCTTATGTACTTTTGAAATGGAAGGAATAAAGTAAAGTCCTTTTATTTTTATCTTGTTTCTTGTCTGAACGATGAATTAATTTTATCATTTGAAAGTTAAAAAAGTACTTCAAATGCTAGTGCCGGAATGAACAGGAGATGTCCTGTTCAAGAGCACTGTAAACATAAAAGGGCCCCCTCTTATGAAACCCTCACAGTAAAGGGTTGGTTCTAGAAGAATTTATTCCCGAGATCCAAATACTATCGGGGAAGAAACACACCCAAAGCCTTGCATAACTCGACATAAAGAGAAAAATTTGCACAATACTTAAACAAAATAGCACTTTTATATAACAGACGTGCCAAGCAGCACAAGTACAAAAGTATGAAGTGAAAAACAAATAGGAAAGAAAGAAAAAAAGCTAAACTACTGTATCCCCAGAACGCGGCGGAAGAGAAGTATCTGCCGTCGGCTCGAGATCTCGACCTTCCTCATCATCCCCTTCAAGTTCTTCTTGAGTTCCCAAGAACTTGGAACCTGAACCAAAAGAGTCAGTCACATCAGGTTGGACCGGGAGACCACTTCGGGTAGTTGACTCCAGCTCACGGACCTTGGCGATCTCGACATCAAAATCAATGACACCCGCTTTGGCCTCTTCCAAGGTTTTTATCCTTATGCTATACATGGAATATGTTTTTTCAACCACGAGGGAAGCCGCTTGGCGCTGAAGTTCTTCCTTAAGCTGGTTAACCTCGGTCGAAAGGTTATTCCACTCAGATCTAGCGGCCCGAAGGCTAATTTCAAGGTCACAGATAGTGGAGTTATAAACTTTATCATTCTCTGTGACCTTCCTATACTTCTCTTCCATCTGGACATACTTCTCCTCAGCCGCAACCTCTTTAGCTTTGGAGTTCAAGGCTGCCTCCAAATTATTTAATCTTTCAGTAGAGATGGCCTAGTGATCAGCAGCAGCAAGAACATCATTTTGGACCTCAGACCACTTTGCCTTGGCCTCTTGAAATTGTACCCTTAATAGGGCGGCCTCTTGGCTAAGGGTCACCACCTCTTGCTCGCTTTGCTGCAACCGAGCTTCCAAATCAACGGCCTCGGCAGCTTGTGCTTTCAGTGCCGGGAGGCGAGCAGCAATTTGATCCCGCTCGGCCAACAGTTGATCCCGCTCGGGTATGAGTTTCTATTTATCAAGGATCAACTTCTGAAGGCCCTTGGAAGAAAGAAAGTTATCCTACAAAGCAAAAGTTAAAATAAAAAATGATAATATCTTCTAACTATGTATTATAGTTAAAATAACGTTGTTTTAATTTTATTTATTTATTTATTTTTACAGATTTTGGTACGAAAAAATATTTTAAATAGTTGGTGGAATTTAAAAGATAAAAATTATATTTTATTATAAAATATGCCACATGTACAAAAAAATCCATGTGGTAATACGTGTGTCACACTTCCCTAGATTGTCAGCATTCCGGGGGGTCAAGGCTATGAAATTGCCAAGTTCAGGAGGGCATTATGGACTTACCTATAGAACAAATAAATTTTATTTAAAATAAAAAATAAAAAATTATTTTTCTAGCATATATTATGTCGGAATAATAATATAATTGAGCTAATTATCAAGAGTATATAATGTATAGTATTAAAATATGTATTTGGCGATCAAAAGTTTGAGAAATTTAGTTGAGTGACCTTCTGAGTGCTATATGCATAGTTAAGTGACTTTGTTGTTACAATCAAAAGAAAAATGACTTTAGTAGATAATTTTGAATAGTTGAGTAACCATCTAAGTAATTGACTCTCTTCTATAAAGAATAAACAAAGTCAGGTCCAAGAAGTATTAAGAGCATATATGTTGGTTATGCATAATTTATTAATTCAATTGCAATTTTTTAAAAACCTTTCTTGAAATAAATTAGGATCTGATAAAACATGTCATCTAATTTTAAATTCTTACTTTTAATTATACTACTATAATTTTTGAATTCACCAATTCATTAAAGTAGCTTATGATGCAAACTTTTTATCTTTCTTCTTTTTGTATGTACCAAGAACTATAAGACAGTCTCGACAACAAAACGTTTTCTTATATATATTTTTTGAGATAGTATACAGCAGAGTATGTTGTTTCTTTCACTTTTTATACGTATCAAGTCCAACATACTGAAAAATCCAAGGAAAAGCTAAACGAGAAGACCATGCATTTTTACTTTGTCTCTTATTTATCGAAAAATACTTTATTGCGGACTCTTATATTATTCAGAGTCTTCAAAAATATAATAATCAGATGTATGTCGGATCCTTTAAAAATAGTATATTTTAAAGGATCCGATAAAAGATCCATTACTGTGAGACAAGAAACTACAAATATAACAAGGATGGAAACAGCTCAAAAGATTTCTTTGCGATGATTCTAATGGTGATTTTGAAGATACCAATAACATTTTTTCTTGAAATCAACTAATTCTAACTTTGAATTGATTAAGAACCCAACTTTTGTTCTCCTCCCTATAAATATCTGTCAAATTCATTCCAATTATCACATCTCTTTATTTTGCTATTTGATATTTTAATATATATAAAGAGAAGTTTGAATATGGCTGAATCACATGTTTGCTTCTCTAGGCTTGTGGTGATACTTTTTAGCCTATTCCTCATTGCGTCAAACGGTGAGTTTTATAGTCAAATTTATCTATAATAGTCATTCTTTGTAACAATCATTTATCGCAAACAAAATTATTATAGAAAAATTTAGTTGTATTAAAAAAATCTCAAAATTTAAAGCAACTGTTTTGTTCCCTTAAATTGATCCCAGCTAACATAAGGGATAAATTAAATATTTATATTAGGCGGCGATATTGCTTGAGAACCCAAACTCTTTGGTCTGCTATAACAATATGATGAATTATGCGACAACTTCTTCTAAAATTCAAGCTACTAGAAAGGGTGTATAATCATTTAATTATTTATGTCTACAAACGTTAAAGGACTACTTCCTCTGTCTCAATTTTATGTGATACATTACAGATTTTGAGAGTTAAATAAAAAAAATTAATTGTAATTATTTTATATACCTTTTAAATATTTAAATTATTAATTAGTATAACTTATAATATTTTTTTATGCAACTTACAAATTTATGAATTTCATTCTACTTTTTTCTCTTTCCTTTTTCCATTTTGTGTATTGCAGATGTTAATGCTTTGAAGGACGGAATTTGCAAGAAATTTAGTTCTACATTTAGTGGGCAATGCTACGTGTCGGCTCATTGTGAAGCAACGTGCATTAAGGAAGGATCGCCATCTGGCGAATGTGAATGGCAAGGAGTTCATTGGGGCTATGTTTGCATGTGCCAATATTTCTGCTGAATGAAATCTTGATAATACTGCTCAAATCCAAGAAATTTAAAAAGCATGTTGTTATTTATATAATAATTGTTCTTGAGTGCAGAATAAGATTTTATTAAAAATAAAAAGTGGGTGAATTAATTGTTCCTGTTGTTACTTGTGTTTACTCATATTTTGTGCATGTACTATGTAGTTATGCAATAAAAGAGTACACTTTTAAGACATCTACAATCTCTTCATCTCTCTCGGAGTGTCTGATCCAAAATATAAACTCTATGAGTTCAATTTTTAAGGTTTTTAATTAGTATTAAATTTATTATTGTTATAAAGTTACGAGTTTATACCTATTGTATTTATTGCAATTTTAATGAATTTTCATATAAATTAATGATTCGCTTCCAAAATACTTGGTTCAAATGAACTCTCACCACGATGAATTTCCCTAGTCAAATTCTCTTGATTTGAAATTTATTTGAGTTACTAGACATATATGAGCTATAATTCTATAGCAGACTTATTTGACCATTCAAAATTTGTAAATATAAACATGAAATAAAATATTAAGAAACTAAAACTATCAAAAATATAAGAAATACTTACAAATTATAGTATAGTAATAAAAACTATTTTTAAGTATAAAATAATTTTAAAAAGTGTATTCATATAATGTCGATTTGGGTTCAGCTTGACTTTTCTTTTTTTAGTTAAAAGTTAAAATCGAACCAAAATCATTTATGGTTGTATTTTTTTTAAAAATCACACTAAATTGCTAGTCGATTTTTTTCTTCGATTTGACTCAATTTATCGATTTAGTGCGGCTTGTCGATTTTCATTGAATACCCTTATCACGACCCAAAATCCGCATGTCGTGATGGCGCCTATCTCAATACTAGGCAATTCGACAACCTCAATAAAACCACAATTTCTTTTGAGTTTAAAAACATAATATTTAAATTCCATAGAAAATTTCACAAACTGCTAGCATAAAATACATTCCCAAAACTCGGTGTCACTGAGTACATGAGCATCTAAATGATAACAAAGTCTAACTGATAAAAACACTGTCTGTAAATATTGAATAGTACAATAACTGAAAGGAAGAGAGTCAAGGTCAGCGGACGCCAAGCAGCTACCTTGATTGTCTCCAACTGATAACACTATGAGATCTAACAGTCGTTGTATCCGGAAGCACCTGGATCTGCGCACGAGGTGCAAGGTGTAGTATGAGTACAACCAACTCAACAAGTAACAATACTAAATAAAGAACTGAAAGTAGTGACGAGCTTCACATTTTAGTCCAATTACAGTAATTCCCAATATTAGAAAGTAGGCATGCTTTCAAGTTCGACAATTAAGGCCAACACAGTAATTTTATGTCAAGTTCAACTGAAATAGAAGATAATATCTCTCAGAAATTTTCAAAACAATGATATATGACAATTGTAGTACAACAATAATGAAATCAATGCATCCTCTAAGAGAAACAGTCACTCAGTCCTCCCACTCGGTCATCACTCGGCACTCGTACTCAGTAGGTACCTGCACTCACTGGAGGCGTGTACAGACTCCGTAAGGGCTCCTTCAGTCCAAGCGCTATAATCTGCACGGACAACTCACGTGCCATACGGACAACTCACGTGCCGCACGGACAACTCACGTGCCGCACGGACAACTCACGTGCTATAGTATCCATATCGGGATCCGCACGTACAACTCACATGTTGCACGGACAACTCACGTGCTATTGTATAATAACTCACATGCTGCAAAGACAACTCACGTGCTATAGTATCAATATCTGGATCCGCACGGACAACTCACGTGCTGCACGGACAACTCACGTGCTGCACGGACAACTCACGTGCTATAGTATAATATCTGGATCCGCACAGACAACTCACGTGCTGCACGGACTAACTCACGTGCTACAGTATCAATATCTCACAATCAGGCCCTCGGCCCTACTGTCACGCCCCGAACTTGGAGAGCGCGACCGGCGCTCAACCGAGTGAACCCGGCCGAGCAAGCCTATTAGATTTTCTTCTACCCAAATTCATCTATGAATAAAGAGAATACATATTTTTATTAATTAGACAATAAAGTAATCATGTATGCAGTACCAATTTTTTACCATTAGTTACATCATTTTAGAGTCTCAAATTTCACGCACATTTTCATGGTCTAAGGTGGAACAAGTAATTCAAACACAACCTCACATTGTTTGACTTCCCCAACACCAATATACAACCCGTACTATGTCTTTAGAGCCTTTAATAGATATAAAAGAGTATTATGATAGTGCCGGCAATAATTCCCCAGCTATACCTCAAACACAATACACAAGGAACAAAAGATACATGATCCCGAAATAAAGTGGGGTTCACTAAGTCTTATGGGGAGAGAGTGTACTGCTATCACTGATCAGTGTCTCCTGTTGTGGAACCACCCGCATCTATTAAAGATGCAGCGCCCCCGACAAAAGGGACGTTAGTACATATAGAATAGTCCTAGTATGAATGACAAAACACCCTCTCAATAGAATGATAAATAATACGAGCAAGTACAATCATAATATCAGTAGAAGCCACAAACAACATTAAACTTCAAATTAGGATCAAGACAATGTTCAATTAAATTTCCATATTTTAAGTTGGGAGGTCTTTAGTACCAATATGCCATCGTTCACGATACCAATATTCACAATACAAATACCACCATTCTTTTAGCACGGAGTCCGATCATGACCCGATTGGCTAGCCCATCTCATTAGAGACATCAATCACAATCATAATTTCCAGCACAATCACCACCATGTGTGCGGCATGATGTCCAATCACGACCCGGTCGGCTAGGCCGTCTCATTCGAGACATCAACCTTTTTATACCCATCATCGTATTTCATAGTTCATTCACATCTTTTCATTTCATTGGTACTAGTGGCCACAATTATAAAATCATTCTTGGCACGTCGACCGTATTTAGTATTCCATACTCACCTTTTTCACTTTCAAACATCATCATCATCATCATCAACAACAAGGCATTACAAATCAAAGTTTTTAGTACACATGTGAGAAATTAAGAGTATTTGGCACATGGAGATTTTTCACAAAATTTGACATAATAGCCTTTGTTTGAACTTGGCTTGAAGTCGCAACATTATTAATGCACAACCCATATTTTAAACATATTCTCAAATGATAATCATAACATGATAAAAGCATTTTGGGATACATATTAAACATATTTCTTTCAACACAAGCTTATTCGAAATAGCCACTTTTATAATGAACAACTCGGAACTTACTTAAATTATATGAATACCGTGGGATTCAATTTTAGGAGAGGAGTTTAGCCAACATACCTCACTTGAGCTTCCTTCAACTCTAAAATATTCCAAAAATCTTAGCAACTTCGATCTATTTTAGAAATGTAACAAATTGAACCAAAATTAGGAAGATGATCATGGTTCTAGCTCATTTGAGCATTTTATCAAACACTAGGTGTGCATTAAGGTTTCAAGGTCATTTTATGGAGGATTCCATCATCCCACAATCTATTCTTTACCATTTTTAGCTCAACAATATTCCTACACCCCTTGATAACACATGCATGCAAAATAACCAACTCCCATACCCAAGAATTATCTTACTAATTACCCATTTCTAGTTAACTTTCTAAATAAAGGGTTAGGGTGTAGAATCTTACCTCTAGGATGAAGACCTAGTGAGTTTTCCTTGTTAATCCTCCAAGATTCGAGCAAGGATTGATGAACAATTAGCATAAGGTTTCCTCTCTCTCTAAAACACTCCCACTTCTCTCTAAAACATCAAATATTTTCTTCGAAAGAGTCCCTCTACCTCAATATATCGAAATAGGATTAGGTAAAAAATTAGAAAAATTGAAGCCCCGACGCAGATCTGCAGTCGCATATGCGACGACATAACACGTCTACGGTTCGCGAATCGACCCCATAACTAAAGCTCCAAAACGAGGGTCGCCTGGTTAGGTCTGCGATGGTTATGCGGCCCGCAGAACTGTTCTGCGGTCGTATAATGCACTGCAGAACTGGTCTGCAGTCGTATAATATACCGCAGACTTCCTCCAATCTTGCCTCGCCTCTAATTCACTCTGCGTCTATTATTCGGTCCGTAGAGGGATTCTGCAACCGCATAGTGGGCCGCAGAAATGTCTTCTTTTGCCAAAAACTTTTCTTTACTCCCCAGTGCATTGTTCAACCCAAAAGGTCCGAGCCTCCTCAAACACATAATCCTACTTCGGCACCACGAAACCTTAAACTCCTTTACGAAATTTTACGGGGCCTTACATTCTCCCCCACTTAGGATCATTAGTCCTCGAATGAGGGTCAAAATCCGTCATTAGCATTCAATGTGGCCCAACTGTTAATTCACACACACCAGTAGTTTCAAAATTTGTCTAACTCCCTAAATTTCCAAAAGTTTCGGCAGAGTCTCCCCTGTAACTAGGCCTATCCACCTGTCAGAGAATCCCAGAAACCAATCCTAACAACATATACATAACTGATGATGCAATATAACACAAGAACAACACCAACCGTGGTATCATAAGCAATATATTACCAGAAAAGGAACACCATTAACATCAACTGTACAAATGATACATAATTCATAGAAGGTAACTCTTAGAATTTTTATAGAACCCAACTTTATAAATACATGACTATTCAAACAAATAAGGATACTTTTTCTTCATTTCTTCCTCGGCCTCCCAAGTAGCCTCTTCAACCTGTTGGTTTCGCCATAGCACTTTCATGGAGGCAATTTCTTTATTTCTCAACTTTCGGACTTGCCGATCAATAATAGAAATAGGAATCTCTTTATAAGTCAATTTCTCATTAACCTCAATAGTCTCAACCAGAACAATGAGTGTCGGGTCTCCAACTACTTTCTTTAACATAGACACATGAAACACCGGGTACACTAATGATATCTCAAGTGGTAGCTCAAGCTTGTACGCCACCTCACCGATCCTCTGAATGATTTTGTACGGTCCGACATACATCGGACTCAATTTTCCTTTCTTACCAAATCGCATTACACCTTTCATGGAGGAAACCTTCAAGAATACCCAATCATCTTCTTTGAACTCTAAATCCCTAAGGCGAACATCCGAATAGAACTTCTGATGACTCTGAGCAGTCTTCAACCGCTCCTTAATGATCTTAACTTTTTCCATAGCCTGATACATGAGGCCTGGCCCTATCAACTCTGCTTCCCCAATCTCAAACCACCCAATGGGAGATCAATATCTCCTTCCATATAAATCCTCGAATGATGCCATCTGAATGCTAGAATGATAACTATTGTTGTAGGCAAATTCTATGAGTGGCAAATGATCATCCCAGCTACCTTTGAAGTCTAGAACACAAGCCCGCAATATATCCTCGAGCGTCTGAATAGTCCGCTCTGCCTGCCCGTTAGTCTGCGGGTGAAAGGCTGTACTAAGATTCACCTGAGTACCCAAACATTGCTGAAGTTTCTTCCAAAATTAGTAGTGAATTGTGCTCCCCGATCAGAAATGATGAAAACTGGAGTGTCATGCAACCTGACTATTTCTTTGATATATAACTGAGCATACTGTTCCGCTGTATCGGTAGCCTTAACCAGCAAAAAGTGGGTTGATTTGGTGAGTCGATCCACAATCACCCAAGTCAAGTCAAACTTACGAGGAGTGCGAGGTAGTCTTACCACAAAGTCCATATTAATCATTTTCCACTTCCACACTGGAATTTCTATGTTTTGTGCCAACCCACCGGGCCTTTGGTGTTCGGCCTTCACTAGCTGATAATTTGGACATCTCACCACAAAGTCTGCTACATTCCTCTTCATATCATTCCACCAATAGACTTCCTTAAGATCATGATACATTTTTGTAGAGCCCGGGTGCACGAAATACTTAGAAGTGTGAGCCTCGATCATGATTCTCTCCCGGAGACCATCTACATTTGGAACAGGAAACCTTAAACTCCTTTACGAAATTTTACGGGGCCTTATACCAACTCAGTCATAAATCTCTCTAGTCTCTCGGGATCTCAGAAATCATGAAAATCATCCCCAACAAAAATGATATAATGTATCAACAAGGAACAATAGAGACTGAGACAAAATAAACAAGTAAACTGTGACATAGTACAAAACAACAATTTGGCAGATAATTCAACATGTACACGACCTCTGTGGGTCCCTACAATGCCAACACATAATCTAAACATGATTTGTGGTTCAATTTCTCTACTACGTGGAGAATGTACAGATAACAACAGATTATTCAACTACACAGTTCCATGGAATTTGACCAAATCACAATTTTCATGGTGCACGCCCACACGCCCGTCACCTAGTATGTGCGTCACCTCAAAACCAATCACATGACACATAATCCGGAGTTACATACCCTCAGAATAAAATTTAGAACTGTTGCTTACCTCATACCACGTAATTCTTTATTCAGCTATGCCTTTGCCTCGCGAATCGGCATCCAAACGTCTTGAATCAAGTCACAAATAATTCGATTCAGTCAATACAAATCATAGGAATTAATTACATATGAAAATACTAATTTTTCAACAAAATCCGAAATTGCACCCAAAAATTACCCGTGGGACCCACGTCTCGAAACCCGACAAAAGTTACAAAATTTAAACGCACATTCAACCACGAGTCCAACCATACCAATTTTATCAAATTCCGACATCAACTCGACCTCCAAATCTCAAATCTTATTTTCAAATTCCTAGACCCCAATTCCTCTAATTTCACCTCAAAAACACATAATCTAGTCGAAATACTCAATGATAATTCAATATTATTGACTAACAATAATCACAAGGGACTTACCTCAAGTTTTCTCGTGAGTTCTCGCTCAACAATCGCCTCAACCCGCGCTCTTTCGCTCAAAAATGTTGAAATGAGCTAAAAACCAAAACTGCTCAATAAAAACCCATTTCCCGTCACTAAAAGTTCATTTTCCGTTACTAAAGTCCATTTTCTATCACTAAAGGTCCGCACCAGAACCTGCTTGCACCAGCATTATAATATTTCACTTAAAAGGCTCTAACTCCATCATACGAACTCGGAATTCGAAGATTCTTGTTCCTATGAGTCGCAAATAATAATACAAACCTAGTCATTCAATCGAAACTCAATTTGGAGTTCATTTTCTCAATACGATACCAATTTCGCTCGTTAAATAATTAACTCACGCTTCACGCTAAAAACCCAATCGCGACTTGATGAAATTAGACCAAACATTTCAGATCATTCCTATAATTCATTATCAAACTCTCGGAAGTATCGTAATTGAATTTCGATCTCTAGAATAAAAAATGGACGTTGGATCATTACATGTTTATGCTCAAAACACCAAACTCTTCCAAAAATTCTTCTCCGACAGCCTGTAGTGTATTAACGATAACGTTTTGTACCCATTGCCAACTACCAAACGCTTTAAATTTCTGAAACCTAGATACAAAGAGCTACAACTTTTATTTTTTGATCATCTCCAAATTCTTTATAGATTAAGAGATATAAGCTTCCTAAATCAGTCATGTGCAGCAGAAATTTCTGCGATGCACATTGCCAAGCAAAACAACTGCAGTACCAGCCCTAGGTTATTCGATCATAACATTCTGTACAAATGTCTAAAAAATATATGGTTTACAGTTCTGGAAACTAGACTTAAAGGGCTACAACTTTTATTTTTAGATCACCTCCAAATTTCTTACAAATTATGAGATATAAGCTTCCAAAGTCAGCCTTGTGCAGCAGCAATTTCTGCGATGCACACTGCTGTAGCCAAAAACCAGCAGTTAAAAATGGCCTATAAATGATCCGAAACCACTCCGAAACTCACCCGAGTCCCTCGGGACCCTGTCCGAACATACCAACAAGTATAAAAATATATTACGGACTTAGTCGAGGCCTCAAATCACATCAAACAATATTAAAACCACGAATCACACCCCAATTCAAGCCTAATGAAACTAAGAAATTCCAACTTCTACATTCGATGCTGAAACCTATCAAAACAAGTCTGATTGATATCAAATTTTGCACACAAGTCATAAATGACATAACAGACCTAAGAAAATTTACAGAACTGTATTCCGACCAAAAGTCAACTCACTGGTCAAACTTGTAAACTTAAATTTCCTACTTTCGCCATTTCAAGCCTAATTTAACTACGGACTTCCAAATAATTTTTTGGATACACTCCTAAATCCAAAATCACCATACAGAGCTATTGAAATCATCAAAATTCTATTTCGTAGTCGTTTGCATATAAGTAAATAACTGATCAACCGTTTCAACTTAAGTTTAATCTCGGAGACTAAGTGTCTCAATTCATTTCAAAATCTCACCGGACCCGAACTAATTACCCCAGCAAGTCATATAACAACTTTAAAGCATAAATTGAGCAGTAAATGGGAGAACGGGGCTGTAATACTCAAAACGACCGGCCGAGTCGTTACAACCCTACTTCTTAGCTTATTCCTCATTGCTTCAAATGGTGAGTCAAAATTAAAATGACTCAAGTTATACATGTTTATATAATTTATGAAGAATCATAGCATTATTTACTAGTTACCATATTAAAGTTATGAATTGTTATCTATTGTTGTATTTGATAGTATAAAATCTTTTTATACTATCAACACATAAAAGTAAAATAAATGGGGGAAATGGGGGATCACTCTAGCGCAAACTGCATTAAGGAGGGAAATTTCGAGGATTTTTACTTGTGGAAATTTAAATTTGCGCTGGACAGAGTCCCACATTAGACGGTAAAATGCTATATAATCAGGGCTCGAATTTGAAATTTTTGGTTAAGAATGAAGAAGTATTTACCACTGCATTACAATCTTTGTTGGTAAGATAACAAAGTTATAATGAAAAGTTAACACCGGATTTATTGCGTTTGCGATCAATTTAATTTGGATCTTTTCGTTGCATGCCCGGTGCTCGGACTCGACTCAAACAGAAGAAAATAAAAAGAAATTTATATCATGATCATTAATTCTTGTTTCAATCAAGAAATGGTTACAAGGTCGTTTGAATCACCTTCCATTATTATATTTGAATATTTAATTGATAATTTAATAAAAATAATAATTAACTGTCACACATATTATCGGCGTATATAGCTTAAATTCATATTTTAATTGCAAAAATTGCGTTATAGCATTGTCCATTATATGTAGAACTAAACTTCTTGCACATAACATCCTCCACAGCTTTAATTTCTGCACCCACAAAAGGAAAAATGCCAGCAAAGAGGGAGGAAAAAAGAGAATGAAATTTATTACGTACTTAGTAGTTAGTATTTTAACGATGTTTGAACACATAAATAAATAAATGCACACCTTTTTCTAATAGTTCGATTTTTAGAGGAGAGTGTCACACATTTTACCATACTAGTCTTATGATACGCACTTCGCGCGTGTACACTATCTCAATAAGTAAGAATTTTAAAATATTATATAAATAATATATTAAAAATATCATGTTTGAGTGATAAAATAAAAGTTTATATTCTCTAAAATGATGAATCTTCATACAAGTTCTCAATCATCAGTCAATATACTTAACTAAAAATTTATTTCAATCACTTTAAATTCATAGTTTATCATGCTTTTTTTTCAATTTTAGCAATCACATATAATCCTTGAAAAACTCAAGAGTTTTTCCGCTTGTTGAAAAGTTATTCATAAGTTCATTTGAGAATGCTCAAACAGGATTAGCAAATTGATAGATAATAATTTTTTTCAAGAGTAAAATTCAAATTATTTTATTTTTTAATTATTAATATATATAATATGAATTATTTCCAACAGATTAGAAAAAGAATAAATTATTGTAGCTCATTTTGTATAATCAAATTACATAATTGTACAAAGAATAGGAGTTTTGAAAAACAAAAAGAAAATAAGCAATACTAAACCTAAAACTTTTTAACCCAAAAAAAAAGAGCTTGTAAACCTAAAAGAGGAAAAAGAAAAGGACAACAAGGACTCTTATACAAAAATTTTACAACAAAAAGATAATATTCGTAAACTTATTAAATACTTCTAATTTTAAACAAATTTGATAGTGAAGGACTCCAAGAACCGGAAGAAAAATGAAAGAACTCGAATTAAATAATTATATAATTTTTATATCAAAGTTCTCAATATTAGGCAAATAATTAAATGATTGTCCCTAAGTATTAGGAAAATAATTATATGACTATTCCTACATATTATCATTAAATGATTGTCCCAAAATAGTAGAAAAATAATTAAATGACTATTCCTACATATTAGAAAAATGACTAAAATTACTACTTTGTCTAATATAAAATATAGTCTCAAAGGGTATAAAAGGCAAACAACATTTCGCTAATGACTTTCGTGTTTTTAATATATCATAGATTATTAGAGTTGACAAAAAGTATGGGTTCTCAACAACACACATTAATCAAAAAATATTCTCATCTATTTAGGCCATGGCACGAGGTTGGCCGTGGCATGCCTATGTCAATTGCACAAAGTCGGCCGCGGCAGGTCATTATGGCACGAGGTGGCCACTATGGCACGAGGACGGCCGTGACATGCCTATATCAATGGTAAAAAGAGATATACAAGCCTAAACCCTAGAATCCCAACATATTTTCAACGAACTTCTCAGCCCCCATTGCTTTAATAAATGTCAAAAAATCCCTTATTTTTCCGGGCTCATGGAAAAATATGTTGGGATTCTAGGCTTTAGGCTTGTGTATGACTATAAGCCTGAATTATAAGAACTCATGAAATATCCACAAAAGAGATTTAAACAAGAGTTGTTGCTTAGTGTAACCCATAATTAAATCAAAATTAATTTTTTCGTGATAATATTCAATAAATATAAGAAATCAACTGAATTACAGATAGCTGGAATTGTAATGAAACACTAGAAATATAGCTAAAAGGACAGAGAGATCAAGGTAAGAAGAGAAATACAAAGAGATAGATGAGAAAGTAGAAGAACAATGCAGCACAATACCCTAGTTTGTTATGCGTATCGGGGGCGTACGTAAGATTTTATATAAGCGGTGTCGCCATTTAAATATGTAATCAATTGAACCAACTGTTTTAATGACATCACATAAAAAATTAAAACTATAATCTGTGATATATGAATAAAACACAAGTACTTTACTACAATTCTACTAGAAAAATTTCGTTTTTCTAAAAGGAATTACAATAGTCTCATTAGAATTAATACTAAATACTTTTTTTCCATTTCACTTTAAAATTATTTATTGTGGCTTTAATGTTAAAGGCAATTTGTGATCTAATGATAACTTTGCCCTTTACTAATGGTCAAGGGTTCAAAGTCTCGAATTTTATCTTTTTACCATACAATATATGGGGGGAAATTTTTCTAAAACTAATAAGACACGCAGCTACCGAAAATTCAACTCCTGATCTCCTCTACAAAATTGCAGCACCCGATCATGTGAGCTAGGGGCTTTTTTTGTAACACAGTGCCACTTTATTTATTTGTTTCATCTTTGCATATCAATTAGATATCCACATATCTAGTAAATATTTCCGACACCGCTTTAGTCAAGGTACATCTGCCCCTGTTTGGTATGTACATGTATACCAATTGTCGGGCTAATATAGAAGAAAAATACTCTTAACACGGTGTGATATTATTTTATTTGGGTTAAGCATGTACAATTTTCCTAAAAAACCTTACATCAATAAGAATATCTTTGCGCTTTATAATTCTAGCTTCCAAATCACGCGAACTCTTGCTTTTATCAAGGATTTGATTGAATTTTGATGGAAAATATGATAAAATTAAAGAAATAAGAGCTTCTATCTTTTGGATTAAGAATGGGGTATACGAATTCGGGTTGACGCATTTAGATTTTGAACTGTAATTCGTTTTAATTTCATTTTGATGTAAACTCAGGATCCACAAATCTATATAGAGATCCTGATTCTCTATTAGTTCCCACACAATACAACAGTAAATAAATAACACAATAATATTTACGTGAAATACTTCCAGGTCATGGGATTAAAACCCACGACCTACACTGGTAGGATTTCAACTTCGCTAACTGAGCAAACTTTAGATTACAACCTATTGTAATATAGGAATTAAACTCTTAATCCTCCACCTACTTACAATAACTATTTTGTAAACCTCTTTGTAATAACTCTATTACAGATCTAATCACTTGACTAACTCTAGTCAAAACAACCACAAAGATTATGGTTTAAAAGATGTCCTACGAAATACTTCAAAAAAGTTGAGTAGGAATTACAAGTTAATAACATGAAACAAAGATACAACAATACTAAAGGACACACACTACTAGAAATTCGCTAAAAACCGATCAAAAATACCGACCAACGTTGGTCGGTTATGGCAAATTACCGACCAAAACGCGACCATTACGGTGTGGACGGTGTTTTGATGGTCGGAATGGCTTACCAACCAAAGTTGATCGGAAATTACCGACCAACTTTGGTCGGTATATAAAAACGACCATCTGACAAGTTTAATTACTTACCGACCAACTTTGGTCGGAAACATATTTTATTAATTTAATTTTATCGACCAAAGTTGGTCGGTTTAACTAAATTATGTTTTTTTATTAATTATTAAAATTAAAAAAAACCGACCAACTTTGGTCGGTAATTGAATATATATATTTTTTAAAACTAATTAAAATTAAACATTACCGACCAACTATTGTCGGTAATCTCAACAATGCAAGCAAAATACCGACCAAAGTTGGACGGTAGTCTTGAATTCTGGGAATTCAATGTTCATTAACCGACCAACTTTGGTCGGTATTTTGGAATAATTTATTTTTTTTAATTAAAAACCGACCAACGTTGGTCGATTTTTCTGGGATTAATTTTGGCATAAAATGCCTGTTTTGGCAGCTAAACCACCTGACAGCATACCAATACAATAACACAACAACAACAATAACACAACAACAACAACAACAACAACAACAACAACAACACAACAACAACAACAACAACAACAACAACACAACAACAACAACAACAACACAACAACAACAACACAACAACAACAACAACACAACAACAACAACAACAACAACAATAACACAACAACAACAACACAACAACAAAAACCAAAACATTCAATAAATACTTTAAAACTAACAAATTAAAGTTCAATTGAACATAAAAATCCAAAACCAAGTTAAAACTAATTACAACTAGTTCAAAACTGGTTCTATTTGTCTAGTTCAAAGTATATAAAAGTCAAGGGGTATTTTGTACAACATCATCATCACCGTCTGATGAACTTTCATCTACAAGACGATATAGAGAATGGTCTTGTGGAGGACAGGAAGCACGTTCACGGGGAGGACGGGAGGAACGATCACGAGCAGGGCGGGAGGAACGATCACGTGGAGGTCGACCCTCTGGAGATAACTCACGAGATCGGAGCAACGGAAAAGCTCCACTAGATAGGAGAGTTCTGCTCTGAGCTTGCATGCCAAGGAATTGAGCATCTCTAAGCCTTTCTCTTTCCTTGGCCGCTTCTAGCTCTGATGTGAGCTTTGTCACTGTCTCCCGCATAGCGGAGAGGCTCTCCCTATTAAGTTGCTCGCCATGCGAGGAAGTCCCTATTCCTCGCATTCCACACTTATAGCGATGGAAGTTTTTAGTAGGAAGCCCGTATACTTCCCCCATTTTGGACCGCCAACAGACTCCAACCATATTCTTTCAGCATCCTCGTCCGAAGGTTGGGTTGGCTCACCCGATTCACCAGCTGGATGACTACGGATGAATTCCTCCACGTTACTTTGGTAGCGACCCTATATTATTTTAAATTAAATCAGTATTTCAAGTTGTTTATAAAAGTAAATTATAATACTTAAATAAAATTGAAAGCTTACATATGCAGTCGAGGCCCGGTCCTCGACCCACCTATCTTGATCCCCCTCTTTCTTCTTCTTCACAACATGTGTCTCCTTGAATAGCTCATCATGACTCATTGGATGCCCATACTTCTTTTCCTGAAAACAAATTAATTTAGTTAATAAACAGAATAGATATACTTAGAAAAGTAAAATAATTTAAGCAATTACGTACCAATCTTCTTTTTATTGTCCCCAGGCTGATCGCACCTCCAGTGTGCAAGGAGCCTCCCTTCTCGGATGCGCGAGCTTTCTTTCCTTTTTCGCTCCTCTCTAAGAACTCTGCGGTAAGCCATTGCCTTTGCAAATCATTCCACAAATTCTCAAGTAACCAGCCAGGCCTCTTGTTCTTCTTTCTAGCATCCGAGAAAGCATCCGCCAATCTCTTGCGAGCTTTATGATGAAAATTTGTAGCCACTTCCGCCCTATAGCGGTCTTCCCATACACACTTGCTCTGTATTTCAAAAGTTAAATATTAGATGGAAACATCATAAATATAAATTATTAAACTGTTTAAAAGAACATTTATACCTTAAATTGATTGAAAATTTGCTCCTTCAGTGAGAATGGGCAATCAGTCCAAGTCGCATAAGGGCCATTATAAAGCTTTCTGATGGCATTGGTGATTATCCTCGTAGTTTTATTACCCGGCCTGAACCTGTAATTTAACAATAAAAATACATTAATATCTTAGTAAAAATGTTACAAATCAATAGACGCAAAAATAATGAATAACACTTACCCATCACCCTCAGGGACTATGATGATCCTGCCATATCGATCATAATGCACTACCTCGTCATCACCATCCGAAGCATGTGTATCAGAAGCATGTGAAGATGGTGTAGGCGGGTCAGAGCTAATGCCTCCCAGGCGAAGGCCTGCAATAGATGGAGTCGATGATGAAGATGGTTGCGATCCCTGTGACTGCGACATTGCTGGATGCGACCCAAGTGGATGTGATACCGATGGCTGTGACCCGAGTGGCTGTGACCCGAGTGGTTGTGACATGGGTGGATGCGATCCATGTGGCTGTGATATGTAGGGATGTGATCCATGTGGATGTGATGCAGATGACTGTGAGGCAGCTGGACTGTATGTCGGACGTATAGTCCTATGGCCCTGTGATGGAAGACTGGGTGTCTGAATGAAGGTGTACGGCTCGTGATGCTGTGGCAGATTATAAGGTGGTAGTCATACACAACTCAGGTGGTAGATTATAAGGTGTAAGAAAGACAGGCCAACATGAATATGGTGTCGCAGATATAGAAAAAGGCGTGAAGCCATCGGCACACAGACCAAACCGAATGTTCCTTGGTTCACTAGCAAAATCTGGATATGTCCTATCAAAGTGCTTCCAAGCTTCTCCATCTGAAGGATGACACATAACACCAGGTGGTCTTCTATTTTTAAAATGCCATCTCATATGAGGAGCAGAACTCATCGACGCATATAACCTCTTTAACCTAGGTATAAGAGGTAAATAATGCATTGCCTTGACAGCGACCATATTCCCGCTGGAAAGCCTCTTGAAACGAGGCTTTTCGCAAAATTTACAACTGTCTAAAGTTGCATCATCTTTATAATATAACATGCAACCATCTTCACAACAATCAATTCTCATTGACGAAAGTCCTAACTTAGAAACCAATCTCTTCGCCTTATAGAAATCACCAGGTAAGTTGATATTAGGGTCAACTAGTTCACTCATAAGGTCAATGAAACAGTCCATGGCTGCTTGAGAAATATTCCAATTAGATTTGATACTTAGTAATCTAACTGCAACAGACAGCTCAGAGTGCAGACTTCCTTCACGTAGTGGACGACTAGCTTCCTCTAACTGTTCATAAAAACGTTTTGCGTCATCATTAGGAGTTTGTTCAACATTTTCATTGGGCTCACCCCCAAAAGCATCCGCAACCATATCCTGAATTCTAGAATCAAGATTTGTATTCTCCACCGACCTACTACTTTCACCAACAACCATGTTATGAAATATCCCACGGCTACCATCGATCTCTCCATGATTAGTCCACACAAAGTAATTCTCTATAAACCCCTTCCTATAAAGATGAAGCTTAACTTCCTCCGATTTTTTAAATTTCATACAATCGCACCTGACACAAGGGCACCTAATTACTCCTTCACTTTGGTATGGTGGAAGTGACATTGCATGTCTAATAAAGTCATCAACCCCTTTTACAAAATCCTCCCGCAATCCCCGCCGATTAGGATAATTTCTATTGTACATCCAAGTACGATGTTCCATCTATACAAATAAAACAAGAATAAATTAATTTATTCTACAATTATAAATTAATTATATCTTTTTTAGTTAATTCAAGATAATTATTTTTTTCTAATTATACCAATTTATATCCTAAAAGTTCAATTCATATCCAAAAGGTCCAATTCATATCTTAAAAGTTCAAATCATATCCTAAAAGTTTAATTCACAAGAACAAATCCTAAAAACTAAAATTTCAATTCATATCCTACGAGTTTAAACATAAACTAACTAAACTAAAGAAATTCAACCCATACCTTAAAAGTTCGATTCACAAGAACAAATTAGTTTATTCTACAATTATAAATTAATTTTATCTTTTTTAGTTAATTCAAGATAATTATTTTTTTCTAATTACACCAATTTATATCCTAAAAGTTCAATTCATATCCAAAAGGTCCAATTCATATCTTAAAAGTTCAAATCATATTCTAAAAGTTCAATTCACAAGAACAAATCCTAAAAACTAAAATTTCAATTCATATCCTACGAGTTTAAATATAAACTAACTAAACTAAAAAAATTCAACCCATACCCTAAACTAAACTAATTCATAAATAATTGACTAATTAACAAAACTAATTAGTTAATAAAACTAATTAATAAAACTAATTAAAACAAGACCTAAACCCTAATCCTCAATAAAATGCAATGTTCAAATAATTAAAACACTAATCAATTGAAACTAATTCATAACTAATTAACAAAACCTGGAAATAATAAATAAATGGGTTGTAATTCAAACCTAGAATTTGTAGGAGATGGAGAAGGAGATCGAGGGGCGGCAGTGGCAGTGGCAGAGGCGACGGCGACGGCGAGGGTGAGGGCTGGACGGCGAGGGGAGGCCTGGATGGTGAGGGGGAGGGGCTGGGAGAAGGAGAGAAGGGAAGGAAGAAGAGGGAAATTTTTTAGAGAAATGGGGGTTTCCCCCGTTTTTCACTTCTCTGATTTTGGAATTACCGACCAAAGTTGGTCGGTAATTTTGGTCGGTACATTAAGTGCTGACCGTTTGACCAAAAACCGACCAACTTTGGTCGGTTTTTTTTTTTAAAAAATTTAAAATATTTAACCGACCAACGTTGGTCGGTAATTTTAAATATAAATTCTTAAATATTATAAAATATTTAAGAATAATAAAATAATTATTAAAATTTAAAAAAATTGGATCTAAATTACCAACCAACGTTGGTCGGTAATCCAAAATTTTCTTGTCTGACCAGCTATTGACCAATTTACCGACCAACGTTGGTCGGTATTTTGTTTAAAAAAAATGTAAATGTTTTTTTCTCAGTTTGCGTCCAACCTGGACGGTTTTTGGTCGCATTTTTTGACCGACCAACGTTGGTCGAAAATAGTTGGTCGGTTTTTAGCAGATTTTTAGTAGTGACAAGATATAATCAATGCTGGGATCTGGTCCTTTGTTCTGTTGCTCTTTTATTCTTCAATGCCTCAGAGAGGATGAAGGCGGCTGCACACTTGAGAGTAATCAATATTTAGGTTTTACAAATGTGTGTTGAAATCCTTTACTTCATATTGATAATATATGAGTGAGGTCATCATAGATGATATAGGGATGTGTCCGGTACACAACATGCTTCAGCGGTGTTGTTGTACTATTGCGTGTACAGTGCAAAATTTTAACAGTTATTAGAGTTGACTTATACTGTGACCGGAGGAACTGATTTCTATATGTTCTCTCTGTTCTTCCCTTATATGATTTCATTGATAATTGAACCAGACATTTGACTTATTACTTTGAACGCTTAGGAACTAATTATTGTATTAGGCTCCCTATCCGGTTCTGTCATGACCCAAAATCCGACTAGTCGTGATGACACCTAACCCAACCCGTTACATAAGCCAATTAACTACAATCCAATTTAATTAGGTTTATCGAGAAAAATAAATGATAAAATAACTGAATCTTTCTACTTTTCCCAAGGACTCGTAATACAAATCACGAACTTCTAAGATTTAGAATTTGCAAAGCTGATATAAAATAAAATACATCATCTATTTGAACGATACATGAACAAATTAATAATTCTAAAGCTACTAAGAACAAGAGGCAGCTATGACCGGATTGCGGAAACATCTTCAATGCCAGCTCCCGCCATACACCACAACATCAGCATCCAAAATTTGCACACAAAGTGCAGAAGTGTAGTATGAGTACAACCGACCCCATGTACTCAGTAAGTATTTTGTCTAATTTCATCGAAGTAGTGACGAGGATTTTTAGTAAAATGATACTCACTGTTATAACATGTACAGTAGACTAATAATAGAAAGAATTATAGAACTTAATAGATAAGGGTACAATGAAATGACTATGTGAGGCAGTAAATGATTACTTGGAGAAATCACAATAGTAAGTTTATAATTTTCCCGATGTGAGAAATATATTCAAGATATCACATTGAATGACACGGTAACACCTTCGTGCATTTATCTCATTAAATTCATAACTTTCCTGGTGTGAGGAATATATTCAAGATACCACATCGGATGGCACGGTAATACCTTCATGCACTTGTTTCATTCTCACCCAATATATATGTAGATAAAATTAATTGGCAGGGCAACACCCTTCGTGCATTTTTCTCTTCCTGACCGAGCATACATATAACAGTACCAATTAGGTGAGAGAAATGCCAATAACAATAACAATAAAGTGGGAGGCACACAAGAAGCAATAACGAACAATGCAGTACATATGGACAACAATAACAAACTAGGAAAAAACATAGAAATTATGACAACAATTTAGGAAAGAAGAATATAAATTTCATTAATTAGCATGGTAGAAGGCTTAGATGCAAATATAACTAAAAAAAAGAAGAAAATCATAGAAGTGCAAGTTGAACAGATAGAAGGCATGGATAACACAACAATAATTGGGGAAGAGGACATAGACAGAACAACGACGACAAGTCACATAGAAAATATACGTGCACAATAACAACTTAAGATAAAGGCATGAATATATACACAACAAAAAGATATCACAATATAATATATGTCTCTCGTCCTCGCCTGCACGGAAACACCCCTCGTGCCATGAACGTGTGATAATATAAAAATAATGGCATGGTATCGCTCTTCGTGCTTTTAATCTCATCCTCACATGATAATGTAAATGAAATGGCAAGGCATTTTTCTTCGTGCATATGAATGGCATATTATCACCCTTCTTGCTTTATAGTTTTCCTCACATGATAATATAACTGAAATGGCACGGCATCACGCTTCGTGCTTTATACTCTCCCTCACATGATAATGTATATAAAATGGCACGACATCACCGTTCGTGCTTTACACTCTCCCTCACATGATAATATACTCTCAAATAGCACGGCATCACCCTTCGTACTTTACACTCTTCCTTACCAAGCACATGTATATCATTAACAAGCAAGGTAGGAAGCATAAATAACATCAAGGAGAGTGTTTAAACGAATATTCCAAATTGAACATCAATCACGACTTTCAAACCAATAACAATTAAATAAACTTCAAGTACTTTATTATTCCAGTATTTCAAAAAGTCTCAAAAATGATCTTCAACTCATGTATAGAATTCAAAATCTCAAGAATAAGAGTCGTAGAGTCGTATTTGTGATTAAGTATAATAACAACCAGATTTAGCACATTAATAATTTTCACAAAAGTTCATCAGATTTTTAATCAAATTATAATAAGACAAATCAGGGTTTATAGCATTTAATGTCATATTCATAGAAATCTAGAAGTCAAGAAGACATGAAACAAGAGTGTCACATAATTCTACAAAGCACAATAAATCATATAATTTACCCCCGAGCAAGATTAACCCTGGAACGCATATATGCTCATCACCTCATATATGTATCACCTCCGCATGTAGCAAACAATAAAAATTAGTAGGAAAAAATACCTCAACTAAGTTAGAAAAAACACTTACCTCAAACAAGCCACATCGATACACTAGAAGTACCATCCCACTCAAATCATCCCCCGAACGGCTCAAAACTGAAATTCGTCCCTTAGTGATACTACAACAATCCACTACACTAAGCAACTTCAATCTACAATATCAATATCTAATGGGACCAATGTTAGTAACCAATTCCATAGTTTAGGCCATTTAGACACTTTATCAAACACCTAGTGGGCACAAATCTCTACATCTCTTAACCATAGATTTAGTTCGTCCAACTACTATTTACCAACAATTTATCCCACCATCATTCTTTAACAATTTATACTCCCAACATCACATGCGTGACCAACCATTCACACCCAACCAAAAAAGTTCTACCAAATAATCACTTTTCAATCCCTACAATAGTTATGCATTTAAATTGGGAACTTATGGCTTCCAATCACTATCCCATGAGTTCCAATACTTAATTTAAACTCATATTCTCATAATAAATCCATGCATGTATGTCTAAGGGTGTAGGATTACCTTTTGGAAGAAATCTTGTCAAAACCCTCTTTTGAGTTCTTGAAGAAATTTCTTAAAGATCTAAGGATTTCATGGTGTATTGTGTTAGCTTTAGGGTGGAATTGATGGAATAAAATACCAAATTAGTAGGGATTGCTTACCTTGAAGAAGAGAGGAGTTGGTGGTCTTGAGAGAGTGGAGAAGAGCTCCAAAATCCGTCCAAGTGAATGGTGAAAATGAAACAAAATTGACTTAAAAAGAGCTGGAGCTGGGGCGTGCCAGGTATGGCGAAGTGAGACTCACTTTGATGTCCACTGCATGCAAGGGAATACATGATCCGCGCCTGGTCTGGCAAAGAGAGTCTCGCTTCTCTGTCCGCCAAAATAAATGGGTGGTCTAACTTTAGTAATTTGATCATAACATTTAGTAGGAAAGTCCAAACGACGAACGACTTAATGCGTTGGAAACTAGACATAAAGGGCTACACTGTAGGTGCAAAATTCATGGAAAGTATCTTCACATTATGAGATTTATACCCGTTCAAAGTAGGTGTTTACAAATTAAGACACCTTTTCCACTTAATATTTCCAACTTTCTCTAAATAGTGCCGAAACCTTCTAAACTTATCCAAATACAAATCCGGGTATACACTCAAGTCTAAAATCACCATCCGGACCTAACTAACTATCAAAACTCTTATCCAAGGTTAAATACGTAAAAAAACTAACTTGGTCAACTCTCCCGACTTAAAGCTTAAATCATGATACTCATTCTTCCAAACAAATTTTGAGACACCTGAAAACCAAAACTAACGATTCAAATAGTCATAGTGCATTATGCGAAGCTACTCAATACTTCAAACAGTTGAAAGGAGCGAAATTACTCAAACTGACCGGTCGGGTCTTTACATTCTCCCCCACTTAATGTAACGACCCGGCCGGTCATTTTGAGAGTAATAGCCCCGATCCCCTATTTACTGCTTCTCCCATATCTATATTTTCTATTGTGACTTTCCGGGAAGTTTCGTTTTAGTTTTAGGAATGATTTGGGACACTTAGTCCCTAAAACGAGAGCTTAAGTCTTAGGATTTTTGATCGTAGTCGGAACTATGTGAAGACGACTCCGGAATGGAGTTTCGTTAGCTCCGTTAGGTGATTTTGGACTTAGGGACGTGTACGGGTTGTGTTTTGGAGGTTCGTATCTTATTTAAGCTTGAATTAGCGAAAGTCGAATTTTTTGAGTTTTGGACCGGTAGTAGAAATTTTGATATCGGGTTCGGATTTTGATTCCGAAAGTTGGAGTAGGTCCGTAGTATTGAATATGACTTGTTTGAAAAATTTGGGGTCAATCGGACGTGGTTTGGTTGGTTTCAGCATCGGTTGTCGAATTTGAAAGTTTCAAGTTCTTTAAGTTTGAATCAGAGGATGATTTGTGACTTTAACGTTGTTTGATATGGTTTGAGGATTCGACTAAGTTCGTATGGTATTTTAGGACTTATTGGTATATTTGGTTGAGATCCTGGGGGCCTCGGGTGTGTTTCGGATGCTCAATGGGTCATTTTTGGACTTACAGAAGTGGCAAATTTCTGGTGTTTTATTGCAGAAAAATCCTTCATCGCGTTCGCGAGAGGTGCCTCGCGATCGCGTAGAGCATCTGGGAAAGACAGCTAAGTTGTTCTTCATATTCGCGATGTTGTTCCTGCATTCGCGAAGGTGTGGGACCTTAAGCCTACGTATTCGCGGTATGGTCCTCGCGTTCGCGTAGAGGAACGAGGCAGAGGGAGCTTCGAGCATTAAGCTTACGCGTTCGCGAAGAGGTTCCTGCATTTGTGAAAGGTTCGTCAGTGGAAGGTACGCGTTCGTGAGAGTCCCCTCGCATTTGCGAAAGAGGAATTTTGGGCCAGTGGAAGATTGTTCATCGCGTTCACGATCGTGATGTCGCGTTCGCGAAGAAGAACGCACCTGGGCAGAATTTAAGGTTCAAAAACGAGGGTTGAGTTCATAACACAAAGATTTGATTGAGAGCTCAGTAGAAGGCGAAAATTGGAGAGATTTTCGAAGGAAGTTTGGGTAATGATTCCTAACTCCTTTATGGTTATATTCCACTAATCTAAGGTTGATTTTATCATTTAATTTCGGATTTTTGGGGTTGAAATTGGGAAAAATGTGGAAGAACTTCTTCAACAAAGATTTCGAGTTTTGAAATGGGATTTGTGGTCGGATTACAGAAATATTTATAAGGTTAGACTCGTGAGTGAATGGGTGCTCGTATTTTGTGAATTTTACCCGATTCCGAGATGTGGGCCCCACGGACGATTTATGAGTTAATTTCAGAATATTTGTTAAAGTGTTGATTTCATTAATTAGATGAGTCTATTATGGTTGTATTTATGATATGTAATTGCTTTTGGCTAGATTTGGGCCATTCGGAGCCGGATATTCATGGGAAAAGGCATTGTGACCGATTGATTGAGCTTGACTCGAGGTAAGTGCCTTGCCTAACTTTGTGTGGAGGAAATCCCCTTAAGATTTAGAACTATTGTGATACGTGAGCGTCATGTACGTGAGGTGACGAGTACGTACACTGGCTAGTTATAGTAAAACCCGATTTTCTTACTGAGAAGCAATATGTTTTCTTGTTATTTTGAGTTATACCATTTTAATGAGTATTAATCTATTTTAATTCTTAGTTGAGTTATTCTAATATGTGTAGCTATCATGTTTAGTCTAATACAACATGTCTACGTCTCTTAATTGTTTATGTGAATTCTGTGCAGCATGCTTAGTGAATTTTCTGCTTCTTCCTTGACTGGTACTTAGTCTAAATCGTAAGAATTTCGTGATGTAGTTGCATTTCTATCGTTCGCACTGCATATTTACTTTGGGACTACGAAACGGTATTCTGGGAGACCCCCCTGTACTGTATATTTACTTTGGGACTACAGAACGGTATTCCGAGAGATCCCCCTATATTGCATATTTACTTTGGGGCTACGGAACGGTATTCCGGGAGATCCCCCTTGTACTGCATATTTACTTTGGGACTACGGAACGGTATTTCGGGAGATCCATCTGTCTTGTATATCTACTTTGGGTCTACGGAACGGTATTCCGGGAGATCCCCCTGCACATTTACGTTTGGGACTACGAGACAGTATCTCGGGAGATCCTAGTTGTGTTTCTGTGTACTGAGCTGTTACCTTCTATGATTTCATTGTTGTTTAATTTCAGCCTTTATTTTATTGTGGTATTACACTATATATTATTTTATTATATATTTACCAGTAGGGCCCTAACCTGTCCTCGTCACTACTCGATCGAGGTTATGCTTGGCACTTACTGGGTACCGGTTATAGTGTACTCATGCTACTCTCTGCACATGTTTTTCGTGTGCAGATCCAGATGCACCTTATCATCCGCACTATCAGTGAGCCGGGACAGCTTTGGAGACTTCAACGTATATCTGCCGCATCCGCAGACCTTGAAGTCCCCTTCTACTCTTTCTCATGTCCATTATCTTCTGTATTTTCCTTGTTAGATTCTGATGTATAGAGACACTAGATTTTTCTTTTTGTAGTTTTTGATTCACGATGTTCTGGGTTTTGGGAATTGTTTTGTATTTTTGAATAGTTGGTTAAACTTATATTTTTATTTCATTATTCCGCAAAAATATTAGGCTTACGTAGTTGTAGAGAGTATGTGCCGTCACGACGTCACACAGAGGGGAAATTGGGTTGTGACAAGTTGGTATCAGAGCTCTAGGTTCATAGGTGTCATGAGTCACAAACCGGTTTATTAGAGTCATGCGGATCGATACGGAGACGTCTGTACTTATCTTCGGGAGGCTATGGAACTATTAGAAAAATTTCACTACTTTGATTCCTTGTCGTGCGAAAATTATTGACTTCGAAAATTCTAAACTTCTGTATTCTATTTTCTCACAGATGGTGAGGACACGTACAAGCGGATCTGATGACCAGGCACCTGCTCTCCCTGCTAGAGACGTGAGAGGTCGAGGCCGTGGTAAAGGTTGAGGACGTCCACGTGGTGTAGCCTGAGCACCCGCGCGAGCTGCTACAGAGGAGCCCCCAGTAGCTCCAGCTGGAGGGCAGACACCTGAGATACCTGTTGCTGCACCAGCCCTCCGGGAGACTCTAGCCCAGTTTTTGATCCTGTTCAGCAGCTTAGCTCAGGCTGGATTGATTCCACTTGCCCCTGCCACATCTCAGGCCAGGGGAGGAGCACAGACTCCCATCACCGGTACTCCAATGCAGCTGGTAGCTCCAGCTCAGCCCGAGGCTAGGGCAGTAGTTTCTGAGGTAGAGCAACTCAAACTTGAGAAGTACAAGAAGTACCACCCACCTACTTTCAGTGGATTGGCTACAGATGATGCTCAAGGTTTTCTCGAGGAGTGTCATCGTATTCTCCGTACTATGGGTGTAGCGGAGATGAGCGTGGTTTCTTTTACTACATTCCAGCTTAGAGGAGCAACCTATCAGTGGTGGCGTGCTTATGAGCTGAGTAGTCCGGGTGAGGTATCTTCACTTACATGGCCTCAGTTCTCGGACATGTTTTTGAGAGAGTATGTCCTTCAGAGCCTCAGGGACTCATGGCGCGCGGAGTTTGAGCAGCTACGCCAGGGTGCTATGACTGTGTCAGAGTATACAATTTGCTTCAGTGATTTGGCCTGACATGCACCGGCCTTAGTTGCCACAGTTCGAGAGAGGGTTCGATGGTGTATTGAGGGTCTCCATCCCAGCATCCGGAGTAGTATGGCCAGGGAATTGGAGATGGATATTTCTTATCAGCAGGTTATGAGTATTGCCAGAAGATTTGAGGGCATGTTCTCCCAGGATAGATAGGAGAGGGAGGAGAAAAGGTCTCAAGAGGCTGGTTATTATTCTGGAACTCGTGCCCCAGCTGCCATGGTAGGGGTTATGTGAGCCTCCCTGTTCATTCCGCTCTTCCAGCCACCAGTGGTGTTCCATCTCCTAATAGACTCCAGGAGCCTTATTATACACCGCCAGTATCTAGTGTGCCTCCTGCACGAGGTGTTCCTAGCGGCTAGTCCAGCAGACCTGGCCCGAGCCAGTCACAGCAACCACACCCTCCCAGAGGTTGTTTTGAGTGTGGCGACACTTACCATGTGGTGAGGGATTCCCCCAGGATTAGGAGGGGTGCACCTCCGCAGAATTCTCAGCGACATCGTGCTCCACTAGGTCCTCAGGATATGATTACAGCACCAGCTGCCACCCCACCTGCTCAGCCAACTCGAGGTAGAGTCTCCCTGGGAGGGGGTGGCATGCCAGATATTATGCACTTCCTACTCGTACAGAGGCAATTGCTTCTGATTCTGTCATTACAGGTATTGTTTCAGTCTGTCATAGAGATGCGTCGGTATTATTTGACCCAGGCTCTACATATTCTTATGTGTCCTCTTATTTTTCCCCGTATTTGGCCATATCTCGGGATTCTTTGAGTTCCCCTATTTATGTGTCTACTCCTGTGGGAGATTCTCTTGTTGTGGACCATGTGTATCGGTCGTGTTTGATTGCTCTTAGTGGTTTTGAGACCAGAGCCAATTTATTATTGCTCAGCATGGTGGGCTTTGATATTATTTTGGGCATGGACTAGTTGTCGCCCCATTATGCTATTCTTGATTGTCACGCTAAGACCGTGACGCTGGCCATGCCAGGATTTTCGCGATTAGAGTGGAGAGGTACCTTAGAGTACACTCCCAGCAAAGTTATTTCTTTTCTTAAAGCTCAATGAATGGTTGAGAAGGGGTGTGATGCGTATTTAGCTTATGTGAGAGATGTCAGTATTGATACCCTACATTTGAGTCAGTTCCAGTAGTGAGGGACTTTCCAGATGTGTTTCCAGCTGATCTTCCGGGCATGTCGCCTGATAAAGATATTGATTTTGGCATTGATTTGTTGCCAGGAACTCATCCCATCTCTATTCCTCCATATCGTATGGCTCGTCCTGAGTTAAAGGAGTTGAAGGAGCAGTTACAGGAATTTCTTGATAAGGGCTTCATTCGGCCCAGTGTGTCACCTTGGGGTGCTCCTGTCTTCTTTGTGAAGAAGAAGGATGGTTCTATTCGGATATGTATTGATTACCGCCAGTTGAACAAAGTCACAGTGAAGAACAGGTATCCATTGCCTCGTATTGATGACTTATTTGATCAATTACAGGGTTCCAGAGTATTTTCCAAGATTGACTTACGTTCAGGTTATTATCAGTTGAAGATTCAGGAGCCAGATGTCCCGAAGACTGCTTTCAGGACCAGATATGGTCACTATGAGTTTCTTGTGATGTCTTTTGGGCTGACCAATGCCCCAGCAGCTTTTATGCACTTGATACACAATGTGTTCCGGCCTTATCTTGACTCATTCATCATTGTGTTTATTAACGACATTCTGGTATACTCCCGGAGTCTGGAGGATCATGAGCAGCACCTAAGGACTGCACTTCAGACCTTGAGAGAAAAGAAGTTATATGCAAAATTTTTAAAGTGCAAGTTTTGGCTAGACTCAGTGGCATTCTTGGGTCATATAGTATTGAGTGATGGGATCCAGGTGGATCCGAAAAAGATTAAAGCAGTGCAGAGTTGGCCCAGACCGTCCTCAGCTACAGAGATCCGGAGTTTTCTTGGTTTGACGGGGTATTACTGTCGATTTGTAGAGGGTTTCTTGTCTATTGCAGCACCTATGACCAGGCTGACCTAGAAGGGTGCTCCGTTCAGGTGGACAGAGGAATATGAGGAGAGCTTTCAGAAGCTCAAGACAGCTTTGACTACAACCCCAGTATTGGTATTACCTACAGGTTCGGGGTCTTATACTATATATTGTGATGCATCGCGTATTGGTCTCGGCGCGGTATTGATGTCAGACCGTATGGTGATTTCCTACACGTCCAGACAGCTGAAGGTGCACGAAAAGAACTATCCTGTCCACGACCTTGAGTTAGAAGTTATTGTTCATGCCTTGAAGATATGGCGGCATTATCTGTACGGTGTTCCTTGTGAGATTTACACCGATCATCGGAGTTTGCAACATCTGTTTAAGCAGAAAGATCTTAACTTACGTTAGCAGAGGTGGTTGGAGCTACTTAAGGATTATGATATCCATATTTTGTACCAGCCTGGGAAGGCCAATGTGGTGGCCGATGCTTTGAGTCATCGGGCAGAGAGTTTGGAGAGTTTAGCATATCTACCAGCAGCAAAGAGGCCATTGGCATTGGATGTTCAGGCCTTAGCCATCCAGTTTGTGAGATTGGATATTTCTAAGCCGAGTCGAGTATTGGCTTGTGTGGTCTCTTGGTCTTCTCTTTATGATCGTATCAGGGAGCGTCAGTATGATGACCCCTATCTGCTTGTCCTTAAGGACACGGTCCAGCACGGTGATGCTAAGGAGGTCACTATTGGAGATGATGGTGCATTGAGGATCCAAGGCAAGCTATATGTGCCTACTGTAGATGGCTTGCGTGAGTTGATTCTATAGGAGGCTCACAGTTCGTGGTACTCTATTCATCTGGGTGCCGCAAAGATGTATCAGGACTTGAAACAACATTACTGGTGGAGGAGAATGAAGAAGAACATAATAAAGAATGTGGCTCGATGTCTGAACTGCTAGCAGGTAAAATATGAGCATCAACGACCAGGTGGATTGCTTCAGAAGTTAGAGATTCCGGAGTGGAAATGGGAGAGGATAACTATGGATTTCGTGGTTGGACTCCCACGGACTCAGCGGAGGTTTGATGCAGTTTGGTTGATTGTGGATAGGCTGACCAAGTATGCTCATTTCATTCCTGTGATGACTACCTATTCTTCCGAGCAGCTAGCTCGAATCTACATCTGTGAGATCGTCAGGCTTCATGGCGTACCGGTATCTATTATCTCTGACCGGGGTACGAAGTTTACATCACGGTTCTGGAGAGCTGTACAACATGAATTGGGTACTCGGGTCGAGTTGAGAACAACATATCACCCTCAAACGGATGGGCAGTCCGAGTGCACTATTCAGATATTAAAGGATATGTTCTGTGCGTGTGTGATAGATTTTGGGGGTGCTTGGGACCAGTTCTTGCCACTTGCAGAGTTTGCTTACAACAACAGTTATCAGTCCAACATTCAGATGGCACCATATGAGGCTCTGTATGGTAGGCGGTGTCGGTCCCCAGTGGGTTAGTTCGATCCCGGCGAGGCCAGATTATTGGGTACAGACTTGGTTCAGGATGCCTTGGAAAAGGTGAAGGTGATTCAAGATAGACTTTGCACAGCCCAGTCCAGACAGAAGAGTTATACGGACCGGAAGGTTTGCGATGTGGCATTCATGGTTGGAGAGTGAGTCTTGCTCCGGGTTTCGCATATGAAGGGCGTTATGAGGTTTGGAAAGAAGGGCAAGCTAAGCCCAAGGTTTATTGGTCCATTTGAGGTGTTGCGTCGAGTTGGGGAGGTTGCTTATGAGCTTGCCTTGTCTCCCAGTCTAGCAGGAGTTCATCCGGTATTCCACGTTTCTATGCTCCTGAAGTATCACGGCGATCCGTCTCATGTGTTGGATTTCAGCTTAGTCCAGTTGGGCAAGGATCTATCTTATCTTGAGGAGCCAATGGCTATTTTAGACAGGCAGGTTCCGTGAAGGTTTATTGGAGGGGACAACTGGTCGAGGAGGCGACTTGGGAGACCGATCATGTTTTGCGCAGCCGTTACCCTCACCTTTTCACCACTTCAGGTATGTCTTTATGCTCGTTTGAGGATGAACGATTGTTTTTAGAGGGGAAAGACGTAACGACCCGGCCAATCATTTTGAGAGTAATAGCCTTGATCCCCTATTTACTGCTTCTCCCATATCTATTTCTGCAATTTTGACTTGCCGGGAGGTTTCGTTTTGGTTTTAGGAATGATTTGGGACACTTAGTCCCTAAAACGAGAGCTTAAGTCTTTGGAATTTTAACCGTAGTTGGAACTGTATGAAGACGACTTCGGAATGGAGTTTCGTCAGTTTCGTTAGCTCCTTTAGGTATTTTGTACTTAGGGGCGTGTCCGGATTGTGTTTTGGAGGTCCGTAGCTTATTTAGGCTTGAATTGGCCAAAGTCAAATTTTTTGAGTTTTGGACCGGTAGTGGAAAATTTGATATCGGGGTCGAATTCCGATTTTGGAAGTTAGAGTAGGCATGTAGTGTTGAATATGACTTGTATGCCAAATATGGGGTCAATCGGACGTGGTTTGGTTGGTTTCGGCATCTGTTGTCGAATTTGGAAGTTTCAAGTTCTTTAAGTTTGAATTGGAGGATGATTTGTGATTTTAACATTGTTTGATGTGGTTTGAGGATTCGACTAAGTTCGTATGGTGTTTTAGGACATATTGGTATATTTGGTTAAGGTCCGGGGGTCTCGGGTGTGTTTCGGATACTCAACGGGTCATTTTTAGACTTAGAGAAGTGGCAGATTTCTGGTATTTTATTGCAGAAAAATCCTTCATCACGTTCGCGAGAGGTGCCTCGCGATCGCGTAGAGCCTCTGGGAAAGGTAGCTAAGTTATTCTTCGCGTTCGCGATGTTGTTACTGCGTTCGTGAAGGTGTGGGACCTGAAGCCTACGCGTTCGCGGTATGGTCCTCGCGTTCGCGTAGAGGAACGGGGCAGAGGGAGCTTCGGGCATTAAGCCTACACGTTCGCGAAGAGATTCCCGCATTTGCGAAAGGTCGATCAGTGGAAGGTACGCATTCGTGAGAGTCCCCTCGCATTCGCGAAGGAGGAATTTTGGTCCAGTGGAAGATTGTTCATCGCGTTCGCGATCGTGATGTCGCGTTCGCGAAGAAGAACGCACTTGGGCAGAATTTAAGGTTCAAAAACAAAACAAGGGTTGAGTTCATAACACAAAAATTTGATTGAAAGCTCGGTAGAAGGCGGAATTGGGAGTGATTTTCGGAGGATGTTTTGGGTAATAATTCCTAACTCCTTTATGGTTATATTCCACTAATCTTTGGTTGATTTTATCATTTAATTTCGGATTTTTGGGGTTGAAATTGGGAAAAATTTGGAAGAACTTCTTCAACAAAGATTTCGAGTTTTGAAAGGGGATTTGTGGTTGGATTCGAGAAATTTTTATATGGTTAGACTCGTGAGTGAATAGGAGTTCGTATTTTGTGACTTTTTTCCGATTCCGAGACTTGGGCCCCACGGGCGATTTTTGAGTTAGTTTCGGAATATTTGTTAAAGTGTTGATTTCATTAATTAGATGAGTCTATTATGGTTGTATTTATGATATGTAATTGCTTTTGGCTAGATTTGGGCCATTCAGAGCCGGATATTCATGGGAAAGGCATTGTGACCGATTGATTGAGCTTGACTCAAGGTAAGTGCCTTGCCTAACTTTGTGTAGGGGAAATCCCCTTAAGATTTGGAACTATTGTGATACGTGAGCGCCGTGTACGTGAGGTGACGAGTACGTACACAGGCTAGTTGTAGTAAAACCCGATTTTCTTACTGTGTAGCAACATGTTTTCTTGTTGTTTTGAGTTATACCATTTTAATGAGTATTAATCTATTTTCATTTTTAATTGAGTTATTCCAATATGTGTAGCTAGCATGTTTAGTCTAATACAACATGTCTACGTGTCTTAATTGTTTATGTGAATTCTGTGCAGCATGCTTAGTGAATTTCCTGCTTCTTCCTTGACTGGTACTTAGTCTAAATCGTATGAATTTCGTGATGTAGTTGTATTTCCATCGTTCGTGCTGCATATTTACTTTGGGACTACGGAACTATATTCCGGGAGATCCCCCTGAACTGTATATTTACTTTGGGACTACGAAACGGTATTCTGGGAGATCCCTCTGTACTACATAGTTACTTTGGGACTACGAAACAATATTCCGGGAGATCCCCCTGTACTGCATATTTACTTTGGGACTACGGAAAGGTATTTCGGGAGATCCTCCTATCTTGCATATTTACTTTAGGTCTATGTAACGGTATTCTGGGAGATCCCCCTGCACATTTACGTTTGGGACTACGAGACGGTATCTCAGAAGATTCCATGTTGTGTTTCTATGTACTGAGCGGTTACCTTCTATGATTTCATTATTATTAAATTTCATCCTTTATGTTATTGTGGTATTACACTCTATATTATTTTATTATATATTTACCAGTATGGCCCTGACCTGTCCTCGTCACTACTCGACCGAGGTTAGGCTTGGTACTTACTGGGTACCAATTATGGTGTACTCATGCTACTCTCTGCACATGTTTTTCATGTGCAGTTCCAGGTGCACCTTATCATTCGCACTATCAGTGAGCCTGGACAACTTTGGAGACTTCAACATATATATGCCGCGTCCGCAGACCTCGGAGTCCCCTTCTACTCTCTCTTATGTCCATTATCTTCTGTATTTTCCTTGTTAGTTTCTGATGTATAGAGGCACTAGATTTTTCCTTCTGTAATTTTTGATTCACGATGTTCCGGGTTTTGGGAATTGTTGTGTATTTTTGAATAGTTGGTTAAACTTATATTTTTATTTCATTATTCCGCAAAAATATTAGGCTTACCTAGTTGTAGAGACTAGGTGTCGTCACGACGTCACACAGAGGGGAAATTGGGTCGTGACACTTAAACATACGTTCATCCTCGAATGTGACAAGAGTTGTTCTGAAGCCTTCAAATCACTATGCAGCCTTACTATGCACATACCCGGGGTGATCCCACGTTACCCTATTTCATATAGGCCTGACCATACATCATTTATGAAGATCCTTAATTCAACCTTGGCCCATAAACCTTGAAGCCCAGTTCCCAAAATCCGAAATTCTTTACAAGACCCGAATCTCTCATTTACATATTGTATAAGTTTGAACAGGCCGTGCCAAGCCATAACCATGACTTAATATGAAATCACGTGATACACCACATCACTCAGATACTCATAACAATAACTGCTGATTACCATAGCTTAGCCTAAAGCAAATATAGTACCTGTAGTAAACCTCATATCAAATAAAACATTGTTCAAAACCTTCGTACACTGCCGATGATGAAAGACACACACAAAATCTCTTGACTACTTATCTGATCATTAATCTGAGAAGTTCACTCGCCCGAGAAGGGCCATTCCCTAAATTCTTAGCGGAAATATTATATCATTCCTCCAAACATTCCTTATCCCAATATGATAGGGCAAATATCAGGTCTAGAAACAGCATCGCAGTCGATATAAGAAGCCCAACCGACAAGTCACACCAAAAGTCATATAAAGCCCCACACAACGCGATTCCATACACCAAACAAGTAATAATTCAGACAAGACAGATAATAGTAAAAAATATAACAAGAGGGCTACTAAGCAAGTTAAGCAAGCAGGGGAAGTTTTTTAAAAAAAACATTTTCCTATGAATTATTTTCAAACAAGTAAGAGAAAAACACATGAAATAAGCATAAAGAATTTCATCTCATCATAGTATAGTTGCGGCGCGCAACCCGATCCAATAACAATAATCGTCTCTCCAAGAGCTCATATCAATATCAACTACACGGACAACTCACGTGCTATAATAATATAATCCGCCCGGCATAGTCACATGCCTCTAGTCCGAACATATCATAGAAGAGTACTTAAACAAGTATACACGTATGTGATGAATGAAATAAGATTCTCATGCTCCTGGACTGGTATAAATGACTTGCTGAATTGTAGGCATGTGCATTATGTGCTATTATAGCTCAAATCGACAAGTTAACACAAATATTTTAATTACCAAATTTATTCAGGGAGTCAACCTCTTCGTAACCTCAAGTATAGCTCAAATAGTTCACAACAATGGTACAATTATGAGAAAACATTATAAATTTAAGCTTACAGTCAACTCTACGCATATCATAGCCTTAACATTTCCCCGAGTATGAATAAATTCCTTGGTGCTTCGCACATGGGCTCAAGCCCCACATATATGCACACCCATAGCGCATCGTTATCACAATTAATTCAGGCAACTAGTACCTCAACCAAGTTTAGATAGAATTCTTACCCAAAGCTCACCACAAGAGATCCTAGCATATAAACACACCGCCTCAAGGCCAATAAGCCATTGTATTCCTTCTAAAGCACCCCATAAGTAACACAACTGAGATACCCACTCTGAAGAGACCTTATGTGAATTTTAAAATTGTTCTTTTTACCTTTCTAATACTGAAGGGTAGAACCCATAGTGATATAGAATGATCGCAACTCCCGGCACCATCAAATGCAAGTCTCAGGTCTTAGCTGTAAAAATTCTCAATTGCTACATATACATCTTGAATCCATTGAAAAATTTTCGAGAGTCATCCACTCTGCTCAAATATCAATTGCACCGTGTTGATACCCAATTTAGCCCTCACATTTTTTTCAAATAGTATATATATTTTCAAAATGTCAAATTTGCATCATTATTTATTTTACAAGATTTATACAAGTAGTCTCCATAATGTTCTGCGATTTTTATAATTTTAAAAATTAATTTTCTTGCATTTAAATTACTTAAATATTATCCCTTTAAATTATCTATGATGACTTAATCATCAAAATTTATCATTTTATATCCACGTATGTGTTTAATAATATTTTATTTCATTTTATATAATTACATCTATATTTTAGTTATTTATATAATTTTTGTAATAATAGCCTATGTTCATGCATAATTGCATTTTTATTATATTATTTGTGCTAAAATAGCATTTTATATTTTTATAATGCTAAATTATTATTTCCAATCATTTTACTACATAAGTAATATTTGTTACTATTTATTAATTAATTTTATACATTACTTTTGTATATATTTTGTGTATTTAAACTATTGCCCAATTTAAAGCCAATTTAGGACCAAATTTGCCCCAAATCCTTATCCCAAGCCAAGCGACCATTTACTAAAACCCGGTCACAACCCACTTCAAACGACCCACCCATTTAATTTTTTATCCTGGCAGTTGATCTCTCAAGATCAACGACCCTCGTTCATTCCCCCCCCCCTTTTAATTAACCCAACCTAAATCCTAATCCCTATTTCCCACCTAATAGCCACCGCTTAAACCTCTCCACTCCACTCGTCTCTGAGAAATACTAGCTGCCACACTTTTAATCCTCTCTGATTTCAACCTAAACATGGAATCAATCCATGATCTACTTACCTATTTTGTGATACTTTACTATTATGTGCGTGCCGATGGTGTTACTTAATTCTTGCCCTATTTTTGGCAAGAACTACCTTTCAAGAGCAAGCCTAATTGACTCCGATTTTGTGAAGATCTGGACAATCCTTCGTCTATATACACTCTACAATGAACGATTCTTGCATTATTGATTCGATTTAAGACCGTTGGACCAAACTACGGTTTGAGATTTTCCTTTTTCCTAATTGATTTTGATTGCATGTGATATATTCTTTCCTTTCTTGTGTTTGACATATAATTTTCCATGTTCGTCCGCTCCATTTCAACACTATATAAACACCTCCCCAATTTCCCCTCGAGAGGGACCTAATTTTTACTGCTAGTGCATTTGCTACACTCTTCTCACTGGTTCACTTCTTCTGAGATACTTGAATATTTTCTGGAATCGTTGTATCCCTGGCTGGCTGAAAGCCAATGCCATAATATTGTTAAAACAATCTCTTCTGGTGCAAGCACTGCTCGAAGCCCTTCTCGAGGCTCTTGTGAACTCTGAAGCATCGGGTATCTGGGGTTCTTTTTCTACTAGTATTCTAACTCCTCATTCTTTTGTTCATTTAACTTTTCTACTGGTTAGTGTCCTTAACTCTTGCAATATTAACTATTTTCCTTTCTATTTATCTATGACGTATGTGTTCTATGTGTTGATGTTGTTTAAATTCTATAAGCATGACTCGATTTTCCTATTTTTCATGGATCCCTAATATTGTACTGCTATGATATTATTTTATAATCCCCTGTAATTCCATGTTCTTTATTAGTTGAATTCAGTAGGTTTCAGCACATGTAAGATGCTTTCATTATTGTAATGGATTCTAGCTTTATTACTTTTTTGCTAGAGTAATGTGGTTCTCTACTTTGTCCAGTATGTATATGATTGTATTCCAGACCTTGTTGAGTTCTTCTTGCCAAATATGATAGATCTCTGAGAATGTATCAATTATTTAAAGCATGCTTCCATTTAAGTTCTATTGCATGTTTGGTTTAGAATGGCTTCTAGGGCAAATTGCTATGTTAGTTTCTCTGCCGCCTAGGTAATTGGTATGAATGGTTATGCCTACATGTCTCATTTCCTTTTAAGTGCTCATGAGTGAGGACACTGATGAGGTTTATGGTAAACCATGCCATTAGTTTGTTGCTATGCTGCTTATGGTCATCTTCATGTGAAATTGCATCTCCCTCTAACTATGATTGTTTCGAATAAGGCTCACCCGTTTAACATCCTTTTCTGACATTTTGGTTTATGTCGTGTGCTAAAATTGATTTATGAGAAATTAGTATAGTGTGTGTCTGTCCCGTCAACTCTACAGACTTACATCTTCAGCTTCATAATGTGTAACTATGCTCAGTATGCTATAACTTCCTTTTGTTGAATAATTGTTCAATATGGTGTTAGTTCTTCTATGTCAAACTTGCTATGCCAAAATTGTCTACCCAATTGGTATGCTCAAGCCCTCTTGTTTAACTAATCTTGTTCCTTTAGCTTTTAAGAATTATGACCACAGTTGATAGGCTTTAGGACTACCAATTGGTTATTATGTATGATTTCCCCCGTTAAGCTTGGTATGAGTTTGTGTATGGCCCTGGTTTTATAACTGATACATTCTCACTCTGAAACATGCGGGGTCCTGGGTTTACCGTTCGTGTGAAAGGAGAAGCTTGTTGAAGGCCAAAGTGTTACTGGGTTATATTCTTTTGGGCTTGTTCTGTGTATTGGGCCTATAGCCTTTTAATATATAATATTCACACTTGTATTCATTATTTTGGGGTCTGTAATAATTTGTGAACAAAAAACAGATGGGGAGATTAGTAAAAGAGGGGTAGGGTACTCTAACTCTCACATAAATGGGTAGAAAGCATGCCTATAGGATCTATGTGATTTATTCGCTATTTGCTTCACATATTTAAATTCATGACTAGACATCCTGCCTATAGGAGTCACACACACACATATCACTTAACTGGCCAATACATGCTATTTAGAGTATCTGTTGTACTAGTCTCCACTACTGTATTTTCTTAAATAACACGACTATAGGGAATAACAATGCAATATTCTACGGGCATAGCAATGCAATATTCTACTTACCTCTATCTGTTGCCTCAATTATCATTGTACTGTTCATGCCTATGGGTTTAATAATCAGCTGCCCATATCGTTTGTATTGCTCATCTAGATAGCATGCCTATAGGGATAAAACTATATAAAATCAATGTCAATCGCCGACTATTAGATATCATGCTTCTAGGACACTGTCACATGCCTAACGAACTTGTCTATAAAATCAACGTTGGTAGTTCATGGTTTTGGAGTCCTTTCACTGCCTTTTGTGAACAATCTAGAAATCATGCCTATAGATTTTGTAATCTGCAAATCCGTTGCCTGTATATTGCAAAAATCAGAATCACTTAGAAACCATATCTATAGGACTTATAATGATTTAATCTGTACGTTAGCCTAAAATTCAACATTGTATGTTTGATATTGGAATCATATAGAGCTCATTCCTATAGGACCAAAAGATTCTGCGTCTCAAGTTCAAAACATTCTATTGTTTAATCTGAAAATCAGTTTGCGTGCTTCTATGTTTATGTGTGGAGGCTAACATGAGCCACTCTTTGCTATTATGTGCAATCCTCTTTGTATTTGAATGCCCTATTAGCTTTATCAATTTTGAACAGCCTAAGTGAGTCCTAGAACCACCCAAATAGAGGTCCAAAGCCTCCTGGACCATAGGCATGGGACGAGTAGTGCACTCATAGGACGCGACTTGGAATTGAATTAGAACGCTTTAGGTAAACAACTTCAACATAGTAATTGAGTAGCAAAAGATGATAGCTTGTGCACGATGAATAATATGAGCAACTCCTATCTAAAAAGAGTTGTGATGTATTATTTATGTTGCACGGGGTGATCCTTTAGGCTAAAAAACTTAGGACCCCTCTTTCCTTTATACGCTTAGTCATTTAACATAGACCAGTGTAGTTGTATCCTTATACACATTAAAGATTAGTACCAATTTCCTTTGTGTTATAATAAAATTCTTTGACTTTTTATATTTATTTGTTTATTTGATCACCTAGCCTAATCCACATAGTTATAAGTTCGTCCGGGACCCACAGTTTTGGACCTCGAAGAGTGCCTAACACCTTTTCTTTAAGGTAATTTGAGCCCTTACCTGATCTTTGGTAGCGTTGACTAGTCGAATAGATTTATTTTCATAATAAGTGTCCTAACGCACCTTAAAACCATTAGGTGGTGACTCTTCTCTTCCCTTAAAAGAGTTATCAGACGTCGAAGCCCGATTTTGCGAGAAAAAGGGACGCGACAGCATGGCGACTATGTTGAGGATTTACACTTAGGCTCTTACCATAATGAACTTGGCTTATGTGGATTACTTTCTTTGTAACATGCACATCCCTTCCCCTACTCACCTTTATTTGTTTAAATCCGCTACGACATGTACGTCCCTTCCCCTACTCACCTTTATTTTTTTAAATCTGCTATGACATGCACATCCCTTCCCCATATTCACCTTTACTTGCTATGACCGCTCTTTTATCTTATCAAAATTGCTATATCATGCCTACTTCCTTACTTACTTTATTACAGTCTTGCATATATTCTATGAACTAAACTGACTTCTTCCTTTTGTCTTTCTTTTCTACGTTTTCCATATTTACTTTGCTATTGTATTTACTGCTTTCACATATTTTATCATGTAAATACTTGGCAACGTGTTATTATCTCTGCATAAGGCATGCTCCGCATCATACTCCACTCGTGTTGATTATCAATATAAAGGTTCTTGATGAGTGTCCACGCTCTTCCAAAATTACCTTTTAAAATCGGAAAGGTTTATTTGAAGTAGACTAGTCGATCAACGGTGCAATCGACGGTCCTAGTGACTTTCCCTCTCAAGTTATCCACTTGGGAGTACCGGTCTAGACCATTCTAGAAACCCTACTCCAACTTAAAATGTACATGCATCATTATCAACCTAGCATGGATTGGAGTGTTATTAACATAACAACCCGCTAAGATAAACCTTGTCCAAAGTCCGACAGGATTTTCGAAATCCCAATGGACACTATCTTATTATGTGCATTTCTTGGAGAAAATGAGCCAATGTGTTGATCATTATTGCATCAATAGTCAATGCTGGAGGGGAAAAAGGGCTAACTTTTGTTTGTTTGCAAAAAATGAGGCACGAAGCCCCCAGGTTCGATATGGTTCAAAACATCCCACCCTTGCTACTCGACTGGTATAAAGACCTTGCACCATGCGACAAGAACCATGTGAGAAGAGTATTGGGTAACCTTCCATCCTTGCTAAGCATTCAGCCAAATAGGTCATTGATTGAGGCCACTACCATCTTATGGGATTGTAAAAGGGTCGTCTTTCGATTTGGCGACATAGAAATGACTCATCTCCTGGAAGAAATAGGAGGCTTCACCAAGTTTCCATGGGATAGTCCAGGATTACTAGTGCCAGAGAATCACACCCCCCGTAGTTTTCTAAAGATGTTGGGTTTCAAGAAAAAATGACGAGTTGTTCTATTTAAAGAAGTCATACATCCTTTTCAAATTTCATTACGAACGGTATGGGCATAGCAAGTCATATCATCTTCATCATGATGAACTTGCCATTACTTCCTTGGGTTGGACGTACCGCTGGATTTATGTGTTCATCGTCTGTCCAATGAAAGGGGAAGGATCCATACTCGCTTAGCCATGATCTCTAGGACTTTGATGGAAGGCATCGAAGGACAAACTTATACCACCGTTCCTATGATTTTAGCTGAAATATACCGCGCTCTAGATCGAAGCAAGCAGGGATTTGGACACATCGAAGGTTGTAATCTGTTACTACAAGTTTGGCTATTGGAATAGTTTCAGAGAGGAGAATATCGTCAAACGCTTCTGCGACGGACGTTGAATGACCACATAGCTTACCATCACCCAAGGAAAATGCCATTTATCCCAGACAGGTTTGCACAACCTGGAAATACTATAAGTTGGGTGCGTTTCTTCAGCACGCTGACAGACGAGCAAGTACTTTGGATGTTCGAGTGGTTTCCTAATAGTGAGTTCATCATTAGGTCAAGAGAGACTACTCATCTGGTACTGATAGGGTTGCGAGGCATCAATCCTTATGCTCCTATAAAGGTAATGAGACAAGCGGGAAAACAACAGGTCATACCTCGGGTTTCTAACATGATCCAATACACGACAGATTTCAAAGGGGACATCATTCCATTCAAGTTCGAGGTGCAACATATGTGGAACCAAAATATCATTGTGGAAAAAGAAACCATTGAGCCAGACAGGTATCATGTTGGTCATGTGTACTTCTATCTAACATGGTTGGTGGATGATATAGCGGGAGACGTCAAGCCAGGAGTCAGTCTGAAAGACAGGATCATAGATGACATTACTGAGGCATAGGTTAAGTATAGAAGGCTGCACAAAAGTATTTTCGAGTCTGAAGCTAAACACTTGGAACAACACAAAGTGAATATGGAAGCAATAAAAGAATGGAAAGAAATTTCCACTAAGTCAACAAAGAGGTTGGAATACTTGGAACAAGGATTGATGGAGCTTGAAGAAAAGACGAGGAAGAGACTCTCTGATTGTCCAAGAATGAAAGGTAGTGTAGGAGGGCATCTTGCAAAGGCTTACTTACTGTTGGATATGCGCGATCTTGGGAACCTGATTGATCGAGTCAAAAGAGCCAAGCACGGGGAAGGTCCTTTAGGTACCATGTGGACTAGGAAATGATATTCTTTACTACTTTCTAGCTTAGCTTTAGATTTCGATTGTAATAAGGCTAAATTCCATTATCAACTTTATTATTAATGTTGATTTTGTAAAGGTTTGGCTCATTTTTTGCCTTAATGAAATGACGCAATTATTGGAATCAATTTATCCAAGTCTATGTGTTGCTTAGGACTACCTCAGGCATAATGAGGTCCCCCCAAATTAGGACGCGAATTATTGCATGACTTTGCAAAACATGTTTTAATACCGCAAGCATTCTTTCAATATGTCTTACTAACTTGGCTACCTTTTGTTTTGTTTTTCTTTTCTTTTGATTATTCCCATCCACAAGGTTGGTTTGTGCATACTGGCATCGTCAGCATATCACACTAGATCCAGAGGTCCTCCACCAAGCGATCCCAAAGGCAAAAAAAGAGAGAAGATGGGTGATTTGAGTGGTATCAGAAAAGACAATGCTATCGTGGCAGAAAACGTTGAAACCTCGGATAGTCGAAGTATTCCGGCGCAGAATGAATTGGATTTACGTGTGGAGAAAAAAATCTTGAAACTACAAGGCGAACTTGAGTAGGTCCGAAACCTGGCAAACCTTTCCCTCACTCTCAATGTCCCCGACATTAACCAGCAAAATCCGACTACCTAGAACCAGACACCACCACAAAACACACAAAACCAAAATCCACCACCAAATCCTCCTACACCACACTAGTATCCCACACATCCTCAGAACCTTAATCCTCCGCCAGTACCAACTCCTCAACAACACCCTCATCATCAAGCTCAATACCCACAAACCACAACTTATCACACTCCCCATAATGCACCACAACCTACTCCTGATCCCCAAAACTAAAACAATGACCACCAAAGTAATCCGATATATGTGGAAATTTTACCACATACTCCGCAACAAGCCTTATACATACCCGAATCGACCGAAAAATACCTCCTCATTAAGAACATGGCGGAGGAACTCAAGACGCTCACTGGCAGAGTTCAGAATATTGAAGTTAGTAAAGGAGTTGAAGGTCTAAACTATGAAGACCAATGTATTCAGCCGGATGTGGAACTGCCGAATGGTTACAAACCTCCCAAGTTAGAAATGTTCGATTGGACTGGTGATCCGAAAGTGCATCTGAGAACATATTGTAACAAACTTGTAGGAGTGGGCAAGAATGAACAAATATGTATGGAGTTCTTCATGCAAAGCCTCACAGGAGATGCTTTGTCTAGGTACATCAGTCAAGACCCGAAGAAGTGGTTTAGTTGTGGTAAGCATGGCATAAGACTTCATGGACAGATTCAGATTCAACACGGAAAATGTGCCAGACAATTTCTACATTCAAAACCTCAAGAAGAAGACAACAAAAACCGTCCGCGAGTATGCTACTTGTTGGAGATCAGAAGCCGCAAAAGTAAGGCCACCACTTGAAGAAGAACAAATGAATAAGTTCTTCGTCAGAGCTCAAGACCCGCAATATTATGAAAGCTTAATGGTTATTGAAAATCACAAATTTTCTGACATCATCAAGCTAGGAGAAATAATAGAAAAATGAATTTAGAGTGGGATGGTAACCAGCTTCGAGGCATTGTAGCCTACGAACAAAGCTTTGAAGTCGGGAGGTATTTCAAAAAAAAAAAGTAGGTATCATAATGGTAGCCCAGGGTCCCAAGTCTCCTCTCACATACCAAACACCTCCACCTACATAACCCTCACCCCTAAGATACCAACAACTTACTACCACCTATCATGCCTATAATACGCAACTAGCATATTATCGCTCTCCACCACCCGCCTGCCAAAAATACCAAAACCACGACCAAATTTTGACTGAAGACAACCTAGACAATATACCCAAATTGCGAAACCCATAGACTAACTGTAAGAGAGGCTGAAGGCTACTGGTTACATCACTCCCATTCCTGCCGTTGCTATGGATAATGCTTCCCAGTGGATCATCCCCAACAAGACATGTGCCTATCATTCAGGCATGAAGGGTCATACCATTGGTGAGTGCCGCACGTTAAAAAATAAAATTCACACATTGATCGACACTAAGGTCATACAAGCAAAAAAAGTTTCACCAAATGTTCGTAACAATCTTCTCCAGGATCATAGAGGTGAGGGAGTGAATGTGATATAGACAGATGAAGAATGGGACTCTAAGGGGTCAATAGGACTCATTCGAGAGGGAGATACTCCTAAAACGTCCCTAGTCACCCCCACGCCGGTTGTGGTCCGAATCCAGGTGCCGTTTGAAGTTGATGTATCTACACCCTTCACCGTGATGGTAGCTCCCACGCCATCCTACCTGTCTGATGCCATCCCATAGAACTATGTTGTGGAAGCAAGGAGAAAAGGAAAAGCAAAAATAGAGGAAATAGGGGCAGCACAAGGTATGACTAGAACTGGCCGAGTTTACACACCTGAGAACCTGGGAGGAACAAGCAAGGAAACTGCATCTAAGCCGCCTGTTGTCGAGACTGGCACTGATGATCTCTGGAGAAAAGGTACAAACGAGAGAGTACTCTGTTGTTAACCACTTGAACAAACCTTCCGCTTAGATATCCATCTTATTACTGCTACAAAACTTAGACACACACAGGAATGCTCTGATGAAGGTGTTGAGTGAAGCTTATGTACCCACCAACATCACTAGTGGAGAGATGGCTAACATGGTCGGACAGGTATTGGAGAGCCATAGAATCACCTTTCATGAAGTTGAATTACCACCAGAAGGTTTGAGTCACAACAGGGCACTACACATCACAATGCGATTCGAGGATAAGTTCATCGCCAAGGTCATGATAGATGGGGGTCCAAGTCTCAACATATGCCCACTTACTACTCTGAAGAGATTAGGGAAAGGCGTGCATGAGATATGGATGGGAAGCATGAATTTTAAATCGTTTGATGGATCTTAGAGAGCTACCATTGGAGAGATCAACCTTAGCCTACAGATAGGCCCGACTTGGTTTGATGTCGAGTTTCAGGTGCTGGATATATATGCTACTTACAACCTATTATTAGGACGACCACAGATATATGTTGCTAGTGCAGTGGCTTCAACCCTGCATCAGGCTGTGAAATTTGAGTGAAATCATCAGGAAGTGATTATTCATGGAGATAGAAGTAACCCCATCTACACCAATCAGACTGTTCCAGTCATCGGAAATAGAAAGAAGTTGGGTAGAGAAGCATACCATTGCATTGAACGAGTCAACGCAATTGAAAAGGACCGATGGTGGAGCAACAAGATAGAAAGCATACTTCTATGGATAGGGTATGAACCCATCAAGGGTCTCGGCAAAAATCTCTAAAGGATCACCAAACCCGAACAACAACAACATCATGGCACGACTTTTGGACTCGGATATGAATACACATGGCAGGAGTACCAGGATTGGTCACCGCCATGGCGTGGTCCTTGTTATCTGCTGGAACAACCGATACCACCTCAACACCAGACATTCCATCAAGCTAACATGATGTGGGGATCCGAGGAAGATGAAGTTTTAGCGGGCATGAGTAAGCTGTTTCTAGACGAATATGATATGGACTACAATGCAATAGTTAAGGAGGAGGAGGAGGAGGAGGAAGACCTTACTATTCAGACCGTGGAGAAAGGAGCTGTTCTCAAAAACTGGACTGCTACACCATCCCAGGCCCGTCGAGTTCTTGGGTAGCCTGGCAAATTAGCATGAATTACTTTTAAAAAAATAGTTTTGAGCATTTGATACATTTTTCAGTATTTTGTTTTTGAAATAATTGTTCAAGTCATCGAGTCGTACTTGTTGACGTTTTAAGATTTTATTAATGCATTACTGCTTTTCGTATTTATTATTATTCTTTACATTTTCTTTTGCAACATTATTTTTACTTATACCGATGAACCTACGACTGTGACATGTAATGAGACAACGCGATATAAGGATAGTGATTCAGAGGATCTGGAAGATGATATAATACCTGAGGAAATCATCAGAGAAGTGGAAAACTTTGAAAACAAACCAAAGTCTAATTTGGAGGAAACTGAGACCGTTAACTTAGGGAATTTCGAAACGGTCAAGGAAACACGTCTAAGCATTCATCTATCACCATCAGAGAAGGAAAGGTACATCATATTCCTAAAAGAATATGAAGATATATTTGTATGGCCCTACGATGATATGACTGGTTTGAGCACATCTATAGTGGCTCACAAGCTATCCACTAATCACATGTGTCCACCGGTAAAGCAGAAGCTCAGAAAGTTCAAGACGAATATGAGTTTGAAGATAAAGAGGAGGTCACTAAGAAAATCAAAGCCAAGGTTCTTAGAGTGGTCGAATACCCGACTCGGTTGGCCAACACTATGTCAGTTCCGAAGAAAGATGAGAAAATTAGAGTATGTGTTGATTACCGAGATCTAAACAGAGCAAGTCCCAAAGATCATTTCCCGTTGCCCAATATACACATACTAATTGAAAACTGTGCCAAGCATGAACCGTTACAAAATGATGTCGTTTGGTTTGAAGAACGCTGGAGCTACCTACATGAGAGCCATGACAACCATCTTCCACGACATGATACACAAAGAAATATAGGTGTACATGGATGATGTTATCATCAAATCTAAAAGGAGTTCAGATCATATAGCAGACTTGAAGAAGTTTTTCGACCGGCTTTGAAAATACAATTTGAAGTTGAATCCTGCAAAATGTGCCTTCGGAGTCCCTGCGGGAAAATTGTTAGAATTCATCGTCAGTCGCCGAGGGATTGAGTTGGAACTATCAAAGGTAAAAGCTATCCAAGACCTACCACCTCCGAAGAATAAGAAAGATGTGATGAGGTTTTTAGGGCGTCTCAATTACATCAGCCGCTTCATAGCAGAGTCAGCTATGACATGTGAGCCAATTTTTAGGATGCTAAGGAAAGATGCTGCAACAAGTTGGACTGATGAATGACAGAAAGCCTTCGACAAAATCAAGGAGTATTTATCTAAATCACCTGTTTTGGTCCCACCAGAACCAGGAAGGCCTCTGCTGCTTTATTTGTCCGTATTGGATGGAGCTTTTGGTTGTGTTTTGGGATAACATGATGAAACTAGAAGAAAGGAGTAGGCGATATATTATCTGAGCAAGAAATTCACGCCTTACGAAGCCCAACACTCTTTGTTGTAATGCACCTGCTGTGCTCTGACGTGGATAGCTCAGAAATTGAGGCATTATTTTTGTGTATACACTACATATCTCATATCAAGGATGTATCCGCTAAAAAACATATTTTAGAAACCCATGCCTACGGGTAAGTTAGCAAAGTGGAAAATACTGTTGAACAAGTTTGACATCATCTATGTAACTCATAAGGCAGCCAAAGGGCAAGCATTGGCAGATCATCTGGCAGAAAATCCCGTAGAAGGAAAATACGAACCATTGAAAACGTATTTTCCCGATGATGAGGTATCATTTGTAGTAGAAGATATCACCGAGACATATGATGGTTGGATAATGTTCTTCAATGAAGTAGCAAACTTCAAAGGAGTGGGTATCGGGGCTGTCTTAGTATCAGAAGCCGGCCAACACTATCCGGTATCTGCAAAACTCAGGTTTCCATGCACCAACAATATGGCTGAATATGAGGCTTGCATCTTGGGGCTCAGGTTGGCCATTGACATAAACGTTCAGGAGCTGCCGGTAATCGGAGATTCAGATCTTTTGGTGAATCAGGTTCTAGGAGAATGGGCTATGAAGAACACCACAATATTACCATATCTGCACTGTATACAAGAGTTGATCAAGAGGTTCACAAAGATAGAGTTCAAGCACGTTCCAAGGATTCAGAACGATTTTGCAGATGTGTTAGCCACTTTATCTTCTATGATACAACACCCAGACAAGAATTTCATTGATCCTATCCCAATAGGGATTCATAAACAGCCCGCTTATGGTGATGATGTTGAAAAAGAGATTGACGGAGATCCATGGTTCCACGACGTCAAGAAGTATCTAGAAAGGGGAGAATACCCAGAGACTGCTACCCATACTCAGAAGCGCACGCTTCGAAGATTAGCCAACCATTTCTTTCAAAGAGGGAGAATTCTATATAGAAGGACTCCTGACCTGGGGTTACTATGATGTGTCGATGCCAAGGAGGCATCCAGATTGCTCGAGGAAATACATAGCAGAAGTTGCGGACCGCACATGAATGGTTTCACCTTAGCCAAGAAAATATTAAGAGCATGGTATTTTTGGATGACTATGGAAACAGACTTCGTCAAGTATGTTCAGAAGTGTCATCAATGCTAGATACATGCTGACATGATACGAGTACCATCCAATGAACTCAATGCAACAAGTTCACCCTCGCCTTTCTCCGCTTGGGGAATGGATGTCATCAGCCCAATCGAACCCGCTGATTCAAATAGGCATAGGTTCATTCTGGTGGCCATAGACTACTTCACAAAATGGGTTGAAGCTGCATATTATAAAGCTGTAACTAAGAAGGTTGTAGGGGATTTTGTTAAGGACCGCATTGTTTGTCGATTTGGAGTACTAGAGTCAATCATTACTGATAATGCCGCCAATCTCAATAGCGATTTGATGAAGGCCATATGTGAAACATTCAAGATCAAGCATAAGAACTCCACATCATACAGGTCATAAATGAATGGAGCCGTAGAAGCCGCCAAAAAGAACATCAAGAAGATATTGAGGAAAATGGTGAACAATTACGAACAATGGCACGAGAAGCTGCCATTTTATTTTCTTGGATATCATACAACAGTTCACATAGCAACTAGGGCAACTCCCTACCTACTGGTTTATGGTACTAAAGAGGTTATTCCTGCCGAAATAGAAATCCCTTCTCTAAGAATCATATAAGAAGCTGAGCTCAGCGATGCAGAATGGGTACAAAGCCGCTATGAACAACTAGATCTCATTTATGGGAAAAGAATGAATGCGGTATGTCACGGTCAACTCTACCAAAACAAAATGACAAGGGCTTTTAATAAAAAGGTCAGGCCAAGGCAGTTCACACTGGGGTAATTGGATGTAAAAGAAATCTTCCCGCATCAGGATGAAGCCAATGGGAAGTTCTCACCCAACTGGCAAGGTCCCTACATGGTTCAGCGGGTACTAGCAGGAGGAGAACTTATACTTGCAGAAATGGACGGAGAGATTTTGCTGAAACCTATCAATTCAGACGCAGTCAAGAGATACTATGTTTAAGATTGTTTGCATTTTTCCATTTGATGTAACTGAACTACACTCGACCTGATTCCCGTTTAAGAGGGGATGCGTAGACAGCCCTGTAGGTTCGGTCACATCTTAATAAAATCTTCATTTCCCCATGATCAGAAACTAGGGCAGGATATCGAGTTTGTCCGATTTCATCACGTGTGTAACAGCCAAGGGATGTATTGTCAAGAATTATGCATTTAAACTAGGGCAGAATTTTGAGGAGGACCCTCAAAATTCTAAAGCAAAGAGGTTGCAATGTCTCTAAATGTGTCGCAGTCACCGGTTCATCTAAATTACTTGATCTCATGCATTATAATATATTTCAAAACAACTATACTTTTACAAATAATTTTATCAAGTGCATACATGCTTTTCAAAAACTTTGTTTCTGTGGCAGCCAAATGTTACCCAGGGTAACTTAAGAAGGACCCCAAGACGGGAATGACGTGTTTGCGTTTAGCATCTTGTCGTCATGAAAGTAGTGATTTCACTGTGCGTATGTATCTATGAATATTACTGTTGTGTATATCATACCTGCATTCAAAGGAAAATTGTGAGTACGGAATGAAGGCAAAGCAGGGAATAAAGAGCACGAACCAACCGTCCCCCGCAAAAACTTACAATTTTCCTTTGAATGTAAGTACGGTAGAGACAACAGTAATATTCGCAGATACATACGCACAGTGAAATCACTACTTTCATGAAGACAAGTTGCTAAACGCAAACACATCAAGCTAAGAAAAACTTTACTCCCTCACAGCTGATCATTGCTTTTCTTGCATAAGGCTAAGCACTGCCTTTCTTTGCATGAGACTAAGAATTGTCTCCATTTTGTGGATGAGGCGAAGCATTGCCTCCATAATTACATAAGGCTAAGCACTACCTTTCTTTGCATGAGACTAAGAACTGTCTCTATTTCTTGCATGAGGCTAAGCATTGCCTCTGTAATTGCATAAGGCTAAGCACTAACTTTCATTACATAAGGCTAAGCATTGCCTTTCCTTACATGGGACTAAGAACTGTCTCCACTTCTCGCATGAGGCTAAGCATTGCCTCTGTAATTTCATAAGGCTAAGCACTGCCTTTTCTTTGCATGAGAATAAATACTGTCTCCCCTCCTTTGCATGAGACTAAGCATTGTCTCTATTCCTTGCACGAGGCTAAGCATTGCCTTTCCTTGTCGAAGACTAAGCATCATCTCCTTTCCTTACATGAGACTAAACACTGTTTCCACTACACTGCAAAAGTCCAAGAACTATCCACTTCCTTCGCATAGGGCTAAGCACTGCCCTCATCTCATATAAGACTAAGCCTTGTCTTGTCTCGTCCTCGAATACAACTAAGTATCATATCTTTGTATTTCATAGGCTGAAATATCGCCATTTTTGTTTGAAGGCATCATAGTCTGAGGGCACAATCCTCATAGCTGGGAGACACCATTCCATGGCCTGAGGATCTCTCAAAATTGCACATCATTATTCAAAGGCGTCATAGTCTAGAGGCATCATCCTCATGGCCCGAGGACACCATTTCATGGCCTGCGAATCCCTTATCATACGCTTCATGGCCCAGGACGTCATGGTCTAAGGACATCATCTGCATCATCCAAAGACAACCTTCATGGTCCAAAGGGAATTTGCATCATGTTTAAATTGTTGCAATGACCCATACATGTTCGCATGCACTGTATTTTATGTTTTTCAGGTAATTCGGGAGGTAACTGTTCTACAAACGGGAGTAATCTTCACTCCAGTTTCTGTTCACAACATTCACATTCTTTGACTACCTCGAACGTAACCAACTACCAATAATTGACTACCATTTACTCCATGACCGTTCGAATATCTGCCTCATACACCTGTAACGTCCAAAAGTCGCATTTATGACTCCATCTAAAATTGTCCGTTACTTACGACACTATCCTACACAAAAGAATCTCTTCAAAACATATGACCATTCTAATAACAACTCCATCGATTTTGTTCGCCGTTGGATCCAGAAATACACACGACTTGATTCCTGCAATACCAGGATATGTAGGCAACTCAGGAACCAGAGTTCGGGCCCCATTTTTCAATCACATCGTTCCCCACTGAATTCGGCCAAAATCGATCATCATTTTCTTTACCCGGTAACTCTTTCACCATTCCCGGATAAAGAGGGACAGCTGTTGATACCAAATTTTGCCCTTACATTTTTTTCAAATATTATATATATTTTCAAAATGTCAATTTTTCATCATTATTTGATTTACAAGATTTAAAAAATAATTTTCTTGCATTTAAATTACTTAATATTATCCCTTTAAATTATCTATGATGACTTAATCATCAAAATTTATCATTTTATATCCACATCTGCGTTTAATAATATTTTACTTCATTTTATATAATTACATCTATATTTTAGTTATTTATGTAATTTTTGCAATAAAAGCCTATGTTCATGCATAATTGCATTTTTATTACATTATTTGTGTCCCCTTTTTTAATTAACCCAACATAAACCCTAATCCCCATTTCCCACATAATAGCCGCCGCTAAAACCTCTCCACTCCACTCATCTTTGAGAAATACTAGCCGACATACCTTTAATCCTCTCTATTTCCAACCTAAATATGGAATCGGTCAATGATCTATTTATTACCTATTTTGTGATAAATTTACAATTATGTGCGTGTATATGGTGTTACTTAATTCTTTTCCTATTTTTCGGCAAGAACTACCTTTCAATAGCAGGCCTGATTGACTCCGATTTTGTGAAGATCTAGACTATCTTTCATCTATATACACTCTACAATGAACTATTCTTGCACTATTGGTTCGATTCAAGACCTTTGGACACAACTAGGATTTGAGATTTTCTTTTTTCCTTACTGATTTTGATTGCATGTGATATATTCTTTCCTTTCTTGTGTTTGACTGATGCTTTTCCATGTTCGTCCTCTCCATTTTAACACTATATAAACCCCTCCCCAATTTTCCCTCGAGAGGGACCTATTTCACGTCTAGTACATTCGCTACACTCTTCTCTCACTAGTTCACTTCTTCTAAGATACTTGAATATTTTCTGGAATCGTTGAATCCTTGGCCGGTTTAAAGTCAAGGCCATAATATTGTTAAAACAACCTCCTCCGGTGCAAGCACTGCTAGAAGCCCTTCTCGAGGCTCTTGTGAACTCTGAAGCATCGGGGATCTGGTGTTCTTTTGCTACCAGTATTCTAACTCCTCATTCTTTAGTTCGTTTAACTTTGCTACTGGTTAATGTCTTTAACTCTAGCAATGTTAACTATTTTCCTTTCTATTTATCTATGACATATGTGTTTTATGTGTTGATGTGGTTTGAATTCTATAAGCTTGGCTTGGTTTCCATGTTATTCATGGATCCCTGATATTGTACTGCTATGATATTATTTTATAATCCCTTGTAATTTCATGTTCTTTATTAGTTGAATTCAGTAGGTTTCAGCACATGTAAAATGCTTTCATTATTGGAATGGATTCTAACTTTATCAGGTGTTTCTAGACTAATGTGGTTCTCTACTTTGTCATGTATTTCTATGTTTGTATTCCAGACCTTGTTGAGTTCTTCTTGCCCAATATGATAGATCTCTGAGAATGTATCAATTATCTAAAGCATATTTCCATTTAAGGTCTGTTGCATGTTTGGTTTAGAATGACTTCTTGGGCAAATTTCTATGTTAGTTTCTCTGCCGCCTAGGTAATTGGTATGAATGGTTATACCTGCCTGTCTCATTCTTTTTTAAGTGCTCATGAGTGAGGAAACTGATGAGGTTTATGGTAAACCATGCCATTAGTTTGTTGCTATGCTGTTTATGGTCATCTTCATGTGAAAATGCATATCCCTCTAACTGTGATTGTTTCGAATAAGGCTCACATATTTAAAATTAGCTGCTGATATTTTGGTTAATGTCTTGTGCTAAACTTGATTTCTAAGAAAGTATTATATGTGTGTGTATGTCCCGTCAACTCTACAGACTTGCCTCTTCAGCCTTCTTAATATGTAACTATGCTCAGTATGCTATACCCTCCCTTTGTTGAATAATTGTTCAATATGGTGTTAGTTCTTCTATGTCAAACTTGCTATGCCAAAGTTATCTACCCAGTTGGTATGCTCAAGCCCTCTTGTTTAACCAATGTTGTTCCTTTAGCTTCTAAGAATTATGACCACTATTAATAGGCTTTAGGACTGCCAATTGGTTATCATGTATGGTTTCCCCCTTTAAGCTTGGTATGAGTTTGTGTATGGCCCTGGGTGTGTAGCTGATACATTCTCACTCTGAAACATGCTGGGTCCTGGGTTCACCATTTGTGTGAAAAGAGAAGCTTGCTGAAGGCCCAGGTGTTAGTGGGTTATATTCTTTTGGGTTTTTTCTGTGTATTGGTCATGTAGCCTTTTAATATATAATATTCGCACTTGTATTCATTATTTTGGGGTCTATAATAATTTGTGAACAAAACCAGATGAGGAGATTAGTAAAAGAGGGGTAGGGTAGAAATCATGCCTATAGGATCTATGTGATTTATTCGCTATTTGCTTCACATGTTTAACTTCAAGAAAGCATGCCTATAAGATTCACACGCACACGCATCACTAAATTGGCCAACGCATGCTATTTCATTTATTTGTTGTACTTGTATTCACTACTGTTTTTTCTTAGATAACATGACTATAGGGCGTAGCAATCCAATATTCTACTTACCTAGGTACCATGCCTATAGAACTTCGAATGATTAATCTATTCGCTGCCTCAATTATCCTTATACTGCCCATGCTTATGTGTTTAATAATCAGCTGCCCATATCGTTTTTATTGCTTATCTAGATAGCATGCCAATAGGGATATAACTATATAAAATCAATGTCAATCCCCGACTATTATATATCATGCTTCTAGGACACTGTCACATGCCTAACGAACTTGTCTATAAAATCAGCGTTGGTAGTTCATGGTTCTGGAGTCATTTTACTACCTTTTCCGAAAAATCTAGAAATCATATCTATAGGTTTTGTAATCTGCAAATCCATTGCATGTATATTGCTAAAATGAGAATCGCTTAGAAACCATGTCTATAGGACTTATAATGATTTAATCTGTACGTTAGCCTAAAATGCAGCATTGCCTGTTTGATATTGGAATCATATAGAGATCATGCCTATAGGACCAAAAGATTCTGAGTCTCAAGTTTGAAACGTTCTATTCCTTAATCTGAAAATAAGTTTGTGTGCTTCTCTGTTTTGGTGTGGAGGCTAACATGAGCCACCTTTTGCTATTATGTGCACTCCTATTTTTGTTTGAATGACCGATTAGTTTTATCATTTTTGAGCAGCCTAAGTAAGTCTAGAACCACCCAAATAGAGGTCCAAAGCCTCCTGGACCATAGGCATGGGACAGGTAGTGCACGCATAGCACGCGACTTGGAATTGAATTAGAACGCTTTAGGTAAATAACTTCAATATAGTAATCGGGTAGCAGGAGATGATAGTTTGTGCCCGATGAATAATATGAGCAACTCCTATCTAAGACTAGTTGCGAAGTATTATTTATATTGCACGGGGTGATCCTTTAGGCTAAAAAACTTAGGACCCCCCATTCCTTTATACGCTTAGTCATTTAACATAGACCAATGTAGTGGTAGCCTTATAATCATTAAAGATTAGTACCAATTCCCTTTGTGTTATAATACAATTCTTTGACTTTTTATATTTCTTTGTTTATTTGATCACCTAGCCTAATCCACATAGTTTTATGTTTGGCGGGGACCCACAGTTGTGGACCTCGAAGAGTGCCTAATACCTTCTCCTTGAGGTAATTTGAACCCTTACTCGATCTTTGGTGGCGTTGACTAGTCAAATAGAGTTATTTGCATAATAGGTTCCCAAACACACCATAACACCGTTAGGTGGCGACTCCTCTTTTAATACCCTACCTTCAAAGAGTTGTCACACGTCAAAACCCGATTTCGCGAGAAAAAGGTGCGCGACACACCACCCAAGCGACCAAATGACTTGTGCCCCATTAGCACAATAACACCCAAAGAAGTAAATTCCACCTTAACGTAACCGATCAAATTCATACTCCATGTGCACTACATTTATGATAAATAACAACTTAATCATTCCATGATTTTCATATATTCATAAAGTGTAATGTAACCCATATCCAGGAATTTCCTTTCTCTAGTCATCCTCGATATCACCCTCTACAAGTCCTAACCGATTCACAGGTATGCCTTAAACCAAAACTGGCATTTAGCACAGAGTCATGAAATCAAATCGTCAATAGCACACTCCTCCACTTGGCTCAAAGCCATAGAATAAAACATTGGGTAACTCACAATACCCATACTCTATTACTGCCATAATACCGCCTCAAAATTCAACTAAATCCTTCATAAGCTCATGTGACGCAAACCATATAATACCTCAAATCATCTTCTAAGCTCACATTCATTCACACGACAGTCAAATCAACTTCCCTAACCAATCCAAACTCAACTTGATACACATATAACCCACCAGTAAGAGAAAACCCTCCACATAAACAACATAGGGATCACACAACCTCAGGGCACCCCGCAGGTGATGACCCTCCTACTTAGCCTCAAATTGAAATATCTTTATACCCTTTCACAACCACTACTACTACGCAATCTCTTAATCTTTCCTGAGTTTTAACTCATCAACAAGGCATGAAAATCTACTTCGTCCCCACAAATGAAATAACATGAAATAATCCCTCAAAATCCTCCTAACTTCAAACCGTATACACACCCATAGAAATCAAGCACCTAATAGCCCTTTTAACATCCCAAGTGAACTCTCCTTGTCACTTTCCAACCATCTGAACATATCCCGCAGTTACATTATACTCATCATACCGCCATCCAACCACTCACCGAGCCACTATTCCCACTCATAGGGACACCATTAGACATACAAATCCAAAAGCACAGGCTCATACAACTGAAACTACCGAGCTTAAGTTGTGGCCCAAACCCGGCCTCAAGTCCTCCAGACTTGCATGTCACCAAAACACATAATACACATCTCATACCTCATTCATAAAATCACAAGTCGTCGATTCATAGTTGATACCGAGCGTTCACATACACATACAAATGAGTGGAATGAAATTCAAGGATATACGCTTCAAGCGAAATCAATGTCGTACGATAAGGAAAGAAAGATGGGAAGTTTATCCTAAATGCCTTGTAGCCTCTCGAGGATAAGTATGGACATCATCATACCGACCCATAAGACTATACTAGACACTTCCTCATGACTCATATTACCTATGAACCTAGGGCTCTGATACCAATCTGTCACGACCCAAAATCCGATCAGTCATAATGGCACCTAACCCAACCCGTTAGGTAAGCCAATTAACTACAATTCAACTTAATTAGGTTTATCGAGGAAAATAAATGATAAAATAACTGAACCTTTATACTTTTCCCAAGGATTGGTAGTACAAATCACGAGCTTCTAAGATTTAGAATTTGCAAATCTGATATGAAATAAAATACATCATCTATTTGAAATATACATGAACAGATTAATAATTCAAAATCTACCAAGAACAAGAGGCAGCTATGACCGGATTACGGAAATATCTTCAATGCCAGCTCCCTCCATACACCGCAACATTAACATCTAAAATCTGCACACAAGGTGCTGAAGTGTAGTATGAGTACAACCGACCCCATGTACTCAATAAGTGTTTTGTCTAACCTCGTCGAAATAGTGACGAGGATTTTTAGTAAAATAATACTCACTGTTATAACATGTGCAGTAGACTAACAATAGAAACAATTATAAAACATAACAAATAAGGGTACAAGGAAACAACTATGCAAGGCAGTAAATGATTACTTGGAGAAATCACAATAGTAAATTCATAATTTTTCAGGTGTGAGATATATTCAAGATATCACATTGAATGGCATGGTAAAACCTTTGTGCATTTATCTTATTAAATTCATAACTTTCCTGGTGTGAGTAATATATTCAAGATACCACATCAAATGGCACGGCAATACCTTCGTGCACTTGTCTCATTCTCACCCAATATATATATATATATATATATATATATATATATATATATATATATATATGTAGATCAAATCAATTGGCACGGCAACACCCTTTGTGCATTTATCTCTTTCTCACCGAGCATATATATAACAGTACCAACTAGGTGGGAGAAATGCCAATAACAATAACAATAAAGTGGGAGGCATACATGAAGCAATAACAAACATGGAAGTACATATGGACATCGGTAACAAACTGGGAAAAATTATATAAATTATGACAACAATTTAGGAATGAAGAGTATAAATTTCACTAATTAGCATGGTAGAAGGCTTATATGCAAATATAACAAAAAAGAAGAAAATCATAATAGTGCAAGTTGAACAGATAGAAGGCATGGATAACACAACAACAACTGGGGAAGAGGACACAGACAGAACAACAACGACAAGTCACATAGAAAATGAACGTGCACAATAACAACTCAAGCTAAAGGCATGAATGTATACACAACGAAAAAATATCATAATATAATGTATGTCTCTCGTCCTCGCCTGCACGGAAACACCATTCATCCAATGAACATATGATAATATACAAAATGATGGCACGACATCACCCTTCATGCTTTTACACTCATACTCACATGATAATGTAAATGAAATGGCACGGCATTTTCCTTCGTGCATATTAATGTATATGAATGGCACGTTATCACCCTTCGTGCTTTATACTCTTCCTTACCAAGAACATTTATATCATTAACAAGCAAGGTAGGAAGCATCAATTACATAAAGGAAAGTGTTTAAACGAATATTCCAAATTGAACATCAATCACGGCTTTCAAGGCAATAACAATTCAATAAACTTCAAGTACTTTATTATTCCAGTATTTCAAAAAGTATCAAAAATGCTCTTCAACTCATGTATAGAATTCAAAATCTCAAGAATAACGGTCGTAGAGTCGTATTTGTGATTAAGTATAATAACGACCGGATTTAGTACATCAATAATTTTCACAAAAGTTCGTCAGATTTTTAATCAAATTATAATAAGCCAAACCAGGGTTTCTAGAATTTAATGTCATATTCATAGAAATCTATAAGTCAAGAAGACATGAAACAAGAGTGTCACATAATTCTACAAAGCACAATAAATCATATAATTTACCCCCGAGCATGATTAACCCTAGCACATGCATATATGCTCGTCACCTCATATATGTATCACCCCCGCATGTAGCAAGTAGAAAATAATGGCAATTAGTAGGAAAAATTACCTCAACAAAGTTAGAAAAAACACTTACCTCAAACAAACCACATCGATACACTAGAAGCGCCATCCCACTCAAATCATCCCCCGAACGGCTCGAAACTGAAATTCGTCCCTTAATAATACTACAATGATCCACTACACTAAGAAATTTCAATATAAAATATCAACATCCAATGGGACCAACATTATTAACTAATTCCATAGTTTAGGCCATTTAGACACTTTATCAAACACCTAGTGGGCACAAATCTCTACATCTCTTAACCATAGATTTAGCTCATCCAACTACCATTTACCAACAATTTATCCCACCATCATTATTTAATAATTTATACTCCCAACATCACATGCGTGACCAACCATTCACACCCAACCAACAATGTTCTATCAAATAATAACTTTTTAATCCCTACAATAGTTATGCATTTAAACTGGGAACTTATGACTTCCAATCACTATCCCATAAGTTCCAATAATTAATTTTTACTCATATTCTTATAATAAATCAATGCATGTAAGTCTAAGGGTGTAGGATTACCTTTTGGAAGAAATCTTGTCAAAACCCTCTTTTGAGTTCTTGAAGAAATTTCTTGAAGATCTAAGGATTTCATGGTGGATTGTGTTAGTTTTAGAGGGGAATTGATGGAATGAAACACCAAATTAGTAGGGATTGCTTACGTTGAAGAAGAGAGTAGTTGGTGGTCTTGAGAGAGTGGAGACGAGCTCCAAAATCCGTTCAAGTGAAATGGGAAAAATGAACCCTGAATTGACTTAAAAGGAGTTGGAGCTAGGGCGCGCCCGGTCTGGTGAAGTGAGCCTCACTTCGTTTTCCCACTCCAAAGTAGGTGTTGTGCAAATTAAGGCACCTTTTTCACTTAATATTTCCAACTTTCGCCAATTAGTGCGAAAACCTTCTAGACTTAATCAAATGTAAATTCGGGTATACACCCAAGTCCAAAATCACCATCCAGACCTAAGGTGCGCGCCCGGATGGTCCCATGCGTGGCCACGCACTTGAGGCGTTGATACTGCCTTTCAAAGCGTTAGGTACGCCGGAGCACACACGGGTGGTCATTTTTAAAGCCCTACTTCGTCCCCCACACCTCAAAACACACTATAAAGGGAAGCTCTCGTGAACCTAACTCCTCAAAGGTCCCTCCACTATCCAAGGTAAATTCTAATGGTGATTCTAAGTTTATTTCAATTCCCCAATACCTTATTAACATGGGTAAACCATCCAAATTATTAGATATTCGATTGGGGCACCATTGTTGAGAGAAGAAACCCTAGAACTCGAATTCAAGAGGATTGAACTTCAAAAGGTAATGTCTTCACCCTCTAATTGATTATACCATTGGATTAATAATAATAGACTCATGATATATGTGTTGATGGGTTTGGTAGAAAATCATGAATGATTAAAGGTTTGGGTTGTTGATTGTTGATTGTTGGTTAAGGGTGTTCTTTTATCTTATGGGAGATGAAGAATGATATTGATTATAACAATTTGAGATTTTAGAATTTATCTAGGTTCAAGAGAATGACTTGTTGGGTGTAGAAACACCATTAACGAGGACTATGAAGCTTTATACCCACCAAGTATTTGATAAAATGCCTAAGTGGCCAAAATATGAGTATTATTGCTAATATGGAATCCCTTGACCTATATTGATATAGATTAAAGATGACAGGGTTGGTGAAGGTTGTTTTACGCTTAAGAGCAGGAAGTTAATGTATGTGAGGCTAACTCTTCATGTTTGGGAATGTTAATGATTCTCCCTATACTACGTTTCTTTTATGATGTTACTAATTGCCTCAGAAATATAGTTAAGCCTAGTTCCCTGAATAGTTGCAGAACTTCTATTCTCTAGATTCATAATTTGTTCATGAATTTCATTCCGAACTTTGTGAGCTCAGTGCATAATCAATATAGACGTGTGTTTAATTCTCATGAGTCTCAGTCTAGATTACTAGCATGTTATAAATAGTTGAAGCATAAGTTCTCATAATTAGTTCATGAATACATATCTCAGTTCAGTTCTATTCAGCATTAAAGTATCATGTAACTCAATATGGTTTGGTATTTCAATATCATGTATTACAGTACGATTCTTAGTTCCTGTTTTAAATCCTTGAATGTTGAACACCTGTATTGGGCCTGAGGCCGTAGTTTATGCTTTATGCATGTTTTGGCCTGAGGCCATTGTTTATGCTTTATGCATTTTTGGGCCTGAGGTCGTAGTTATGTATACGTATACTTGGGCTTGAGGCCATAGCTTGTGTATATATATATATTGCGCCCGAGGCGGTAGTTTATTCAGATAAACAAGTTGTTCATCATTTAGAAGAGGGAATATTCATATCCTTACTTCTTTTGTTCAGTTATTAGTTATCATTTTAGTTATCAGTTATCAGTTATCATTTTAGTTATCAGTTATCAGTTATCAATGCAGTTTCAATTTTAGCAGTCAGTTATCACTTATCAGTTCTATATTATCAGCTCAGTTTCAGTTTCAGCATTTACAGTTCTTTCTTTCAGTTGCATTACATACCAATGCAATTCAAATGTACTGACGTCCCCCCTTTTCTCGGGGCATGCATCTGCGGGTAATGATTTACAGGTTGATGATTCAGAGTGCTAGGATTCTCGAACCAGCTATTTGGTGATCCCCAATTCTTTCGGGGCATTATCATTACCTTACAGTCTTCAGTATTTTCAGACAGTCAGTGTTTTCAGTAGTTCATTAGAGGCCTCATAGACTAGAGTAACAGTTAGACAGAGTCGCATGCTTTTCATGTTAAGCAATGTTTGCTACATATATGTTCCAGAAATATATTAGTGTTTCCTCCTTTTGATATATATTAGTCAGACTTTCAGTATATTAGCATGTGTTAATTTATCTTCCGCATTCAGTATGTTATGATATCACATGTTGATTCAGCTAGACAGTTGGTTCGCTCGATCACATGTAGTCAGCCATCGAGTGACGTGTTACGTCCAGGCCCAGGTTCGGGGCGTGACAAAGCTTGGTATTAGAGCATTGGGTTCAAGTTTCATAGGGAGTCTATGAAGTCGTGTCCAATGGAGTTTCCTTTATATGTGTGTGCCGGCCACTCATATAAACGGTTAACTACCAAGACATTCTGGATTTTCTCATTTCTTTCTCCTCTAGATCGTTCCATGAAGCTTAGGTCAATAGGCAACCTTCTCTTCCTATAGAATTCCAAACGTATTGGATGCCTAAATGACGTGCACGAAAAACCCAAGGTTCTAGAGAGGATGATTGCCCATTGGGGTATATTTATGGAGTACAGGTTGAATGAGACTTGATAGGATGTTGAAAGTGGGATGCAATTGAAATTAGTAAAAGAAATTAGAGCATAATCTTATCAGAAAGTGCAAAAGCAGTTATCATGTTTTATGGTTATTAGTTTACCTCAGTTACCAGTTATGCAGTCTTTCAGTTAGTAGATTTATGGTAATTTAGTATGCCAATATTCAGTTACCAGATCTCCCATTTTCTATGTATCAAAATTCTAGTGACTTTTGAGTATACAGTGATATCTACGGGTGCTAAAAGAAAATGTAAGTGACAGTGATAATAGCGAAATCTTCTCATATTTTAGGCCTGAAATAAGACCCAAGACTCACTGGACGGTGCATGGAGTGACTTATTAGATGATGGTATACTCCGAAGGACAGGTTTGTGTATGGTAGTGTATCCGTATGTGTTTTACCTCATGAAACAATTTCATTTTAATTCTTGGAAATGGAGACACATGTTGAATGATGATAGTTTAGATGTCCGACCCCATGGTGTAACAGGTTAAGAATTTAACAGCAGCGGGCATAGAATTGATCACTATAGTTTTGAACAGAAAAGAGCCTAAGGGCAAAATACCTAGGAGTCTGAAACATTATTATGATCAAAGAGATGTTTTTTGCACGACTCATGCATATGACTAGAATAATATAATGTACTAAATGAGAACTACGAGCAGGCGAGATTGAATTTTAGGGAATGATTTTAAGTTGTTCAGATTTATTAAAATTCGAACTATCAAGTACCATGTTAGTAAGTTACGATATGAAGCAACTATTATTATGAGATAAACGATATGGGAGTTCTCCCTTAGATTATGCGACTAAGTGTTTTCCCAGATATACAATCTAATATGATTTTGAAATGTATAGAAAATTTGAGGTTAGATATTTCAATTTCACTTAAGATAGATGAGCTTTCCCTAAGTGTGATCCATGTACATAGTTCAAAAAAAGATAGTATGCAATCATAAATAGGGCTAGATGATGAGGAAACTTAGGAATAACCTTATGCTTCACTTTAGTTATTCCAAGTAGAACAAGTAAACATGATTCTAGCAGGTGGTTAGCAAAATAACAGTAAGTAAGTTTTGAGTTAATATAATGAATTAGCAATTCAGTAGAGCTAGTAGAGGTATGATTTGATTTAATTAGTCGGGTTAACTCTAATGAGTGGATGACAATTTGAAATACCGAATGCACGTTAGAACCAAAAAAGATTAAGTTAAACTCGAAGTACATTGACAGTGGAAGAAAAAAAACTATAAAATCATGCCTAGTTGTATATCACTAGAGTAGTGCCATTGCATGAGACTCTAATTTTCGGAGTGCTGGTCAAAGACTTAGCTCACAACAATTATATAAATATTTTTAGGAAGTACCTTAAAAAGATAATCAAGTATGGGAAGTATAGCTCATGATTGAGGCAAATAAGAGAACTATGGTGAAAGAAGTTCAACACTTAGCCAAGCTAGGATTTTGACTTTCGGACACCAAAGATGGTGGAGTTGTTGTCTAGAACAAGACTTGTTCCTCCTTAGTAGCCGAAGTGAAGGGGAAATACTTTGATGATCCCTACTTGTTGCAGCTGAAAGAGGGGACACACAAGCATAAGATGATGGCTTTTGAACAAGGGGAGATGATGGTACTTTGAGGTACCAAGGCAGACTATGCGTTCCAGACATAGACGGGCTCAAAGAGCGGATTATGCCTGAAGCCTAGAATTTTAGGTATTCTATTTACTTAGGTTCCACAAACATGTGTCATGGTCTTAAGGAGATTTATTGGTGGAACGACTTGAAAAAGAACGTCGCAAACTTTGTGGCCAAGTGTCTAAATTATCAGCAAGTGAAAGTCGAGCAACAGAAAGCCTAGTGTTTAACCATAAAATACACAATATTCTTGAGTGGGGATGTTAAATATGGAATTTATAACATGATTATCTTGCTCAATTTGAAAGCATGATTTGAGTGGGTGATTATAGTCGACTTACCAAGTCAACACACTTCTTGCCGGTAATACCAAAGATTCAGCAGAAGATTATGCCAAGTTGTACATTCATGAAATCATCTGATTGCATGGGACCGCGTTGTCCGTCATGTTGGACCGTGGTGCTCACTTTAAAACGAACTTTTAGAAGTATGTGCGAACATGTAGATCGCCAATTAGTTCAAACAGAGTTGTTGGGACCAAATTTGGTCTATCATGCTGTGGATAAATACAATTTGATTCAAGAGCATTTGAAAATGACTCATAGTCGCCAAAAGTCCTATTCAGACGTGCAACATAGAGACCTAGAGTTTCAAGTTAATGATTGGGTGTATCTGAAAGTTCGGCATTTGAAAGTCCTATTCAGACGTGCAGCATAGAGACCCAGATATATCACGTCGTATATGCTCCTACAAAAGATCGAACAAATAGCTTATGAGTTGGAGTAGCCACCAGAATTAGTAGTTTTACACCCAATACTTCACATGTCATGTTATGACATTCAAGTTTCCAGTACTTACTCATGTCAGTTCAGTACTCATTTACTCATATCATTTCAATACTCAGATACTCATGTCAGCCCAGTACTCAGATATTCATGCCAACTTAGTACTCAGATATTGGTGTCAGTTCAGTACTCAAATATTTATGCCAGTTCAATATTCATATATCCATGTTAGTTCAGTATTCACGTATCCATGGAAGCCCAATATTCAGTCAATGCAGTACTCATTTACTTCAATACCTAAACAGTTCAGTAATCATGTAATCATTCTATTTAGTATGCAAGAGTTCATGAAAGTTCATGTTTCCACCATACTCGTTTAAGGTCCAGAGTTAGTCATAGTTACAGCCAGGTCAATCATTCGAGGACGAATGTTCCCAAGGGGGAGATAATGTAATACCCCATAAATTCGGCTTAGGTATGAATGTGTTAAATGAGTACTAATGTTATATTTTAGACATCTGAAGTTTTATCAGTATGATTATGGGTGGAAATAGTTATTTTGGAATCAAAATGGAGAGTGAGGTGTATAAGATTCGATAAAATCGACTAAGTTTACAAAAGGTCTATCTTGCAGTAGGATGTAGTAAACACGTGTAAGGCATTTGGGAAAAATTAAAACACAAAAGTTGTATCCCTTTGCACTATCTTTCCAACGATATATGGTGTAGCCCGAACGGATCTCTGTGCACAAAGATATGTGCATTTTATTGAGGAATGCACAGTATGCGCGCCGGGTGCGCGCCAGGATGGTTCCGTGCGCGACCGTGTACTTGAGGCAGTGCTACTGACTTTCTGCACATTAGGTGCATGGGAATGCACCTATAGGGTCATGTTTAAAGCCCTAATTAATCCCCCACACCCCAAAACACAAAAACTTGCTCTAGAAAGGGAAGCTCTCAAGAACCTAACTCCTCAAAGGTCCATCTACCATCCAAGGTAAGTTCTAATATTGATTCTAAGTTTATTTCAATTACCTAACACCTTATTAACATGGGTAAAGTCTCCAAATCATTAGATATTCGATTGGGGCGTCATTGTTGAGAGAAGAAACCCTAGAACTCAAATTCAAGAGGATTGAACTTCAAAAAGGTAATGTCTTCACCCTCTAATTGCTTATACCATTGGATTAATGATCATAGAATCTATGTTCATGATATATGAGTTGACGAGTTTGATAGAAAAGCATGAACGATTATAGGTTTGGGTTGTTGATTGTTGAATATTGGTTAAGGGTGTTGTTTATCTTATGGGTGATGAAAAATAATATTGATTATAACAATTTGAGATTTTAGAATTTATCTAGGAGCAAGAGAATGGCTTGTTATGTGTCGAAACACCATTAATAAGGGCTATGGAGATTTATAACCACCAACTGTTTGATAAAATGCCTAAGTGGCCAAAACATGAGTATTATTGCTAATATGGAATTCCTTTGACTTGTATTGATATATATTAAAGATGAAAGGGTTGGTGAATGTTGTTTTACGCTCAAGAGAAGGAAGTTAAGGTATGTGAGGCTAACTCTCCATGTTTGGTAATATTAATGATTCCCCCTACACTCCGTTTCTTGTACGACATTACTAATTGCCTCAGAAATCTAGTTAAGCCTAGTTGCGTGAATAGTTGCAGAACTTCTATTCTCTAGCTTCATAATTTGTTCAAGACTTTTATTCCGAATGTTGTGAGCTCAGTGCGTAATAAATATAGACTTGTGTTTAATTCCCGTGAGTCTCAATCTAGATTACCAGCAAGTCATAAATAGTTGAAGCATAAGTTCACATAATTAGTTCATGAATACATGTCTCAGTTCAGTTCTATTCAGCATTCAAGTATCATGTAACTCAATATGGTTCAGTATTCAGTATCATGTATAATAGTATGATTCTCAATTCAAGTTTTTAAATCCCTGAATGTTGAACACCTGTATTGGGACTGAGGCCGTAGTTTATGCTTTATGCATGTTTGGGCCTGAGGACGTTGTTTATGCCTTACGTATTTTTGGGCCTGAGGCCGTAGTTATGTATACGTATACTTGGGCCTGAGGACGTAGCTTGTGTACATATATATATTGGGCCTGAGACCGTAGTTTATTCATATAAGCAGGTTGTTCATCATTTAGAAGAGGGAGTATTCATATCCTTACTTCATTTGTTCAGTTATTAGTTATTTGTTATCATTTCAGTTATCAGTTATCAGTTATCAATGCAGTTTCAGTTTCAGCAGTTATTATTTCAGTTCTCTATTATCAGCTCAGTTTCAGTTTCAGCATTTACAGTTCTTTCTTTCAGTTTCTTTACATACCAGTGCAATTCAAATGTATTGACGTCCCTTTTTGTCCGGGGGCCTGCATCTCATGATGCATGTAATGATTTACTAGTTGACGATTCAGAGTGCTAGGATTATCGTACTAGTTATTTGGTGACCCCCACTTCTTTTAGGGCATTATCATTACCTTACAATCTTCAGTATTTTCAGACAGTCAGTGTTTTCAATACTTCATTAGAGGCTTCATATACTAGAATAACAGTTAGACAGAGTCACAGGCTTTTCATGTTAAGAAATGTTTGCTACATATATGTTCAAGAATTATATTAGTGTTTTCGCCTTTTGATTTATATCAGTCATGCATTCAGTATATCAGCATGTCCTAGTTTATCTTCCGCATTCAGTATATTATGATATCATATGTTGATTCAGCCAGCTAGTTGGTTCGCTCGGTTAGATGTAGTCAGGCACTGGGTGCGGTGTTACATCCAGACCTAGGTTCTGGGTGTGACACATTATTTTTTAGATCTTAAATTATAATGACTCGGTCGATCGTTTTGAGATTAATAGCCCCGATTCCCTATTTACTGTTTTCCCTGTATCTTTTTCTACATATGTGACTTACCGGGAGGTTTTGTTTGTGGTTTCGGAGTATTTTGGGATACTTAGTCCCTAAAACGGAAGCTTATATCTTAGAATTTTGACCGTAGTTGGAACTATATGGAGATGATTCCAGAATGGAGTTTCATTGGTTCTGTTAGCTTCGTTGGGCGATTTTGTATTAGGAGCGTGTCCGGATTGTAAATTAGAGGTCTGTAGCTAAACTAGGCTTGAAATGACGAAAGTTGAATTTTTGGGAAGTTTGACTGGTAGTGGACTTTTTGATATCGGGGTCGGATTCTGATTTCGGAAGTGGGATTAGGTCCGTAGTGTCGAATATGTCGTGTGTGAAAAATTTGAGTTCAATCGGACGTGGTTTGATAGGTTTCGGCATCGGTTATGGAAGTTAGAAACTTTGAAGTTCATTAGGCTTGAATCGAGGTGTAATTCGTGTTTTTAGCATTTTTTTGATACGAGTTAAAGGCTTGACTAAGTTGTATGGTGTTTCAGAACTTGTTGGTATATTTGGTTGAGATCCCGGGGGCCTCGGGTAAGTTTTAGATACTTAACAGATCAAAAATTTGGACCTGTGTAATTGTTGAAGTTTTCAAGCTTCTGGTGTAATCGCACCTGCGGTGGGGTGGCCGCAGGTGCGAACAAGCACGTGCGAAAGGCCAAGCACAGAAGCGAGATTGAGGACATGTCCAGGGGTCGTGTGTGCGAGCGAATTTCCGCATCTGCGAGCCCGCAGATGCGGAGAGTGAGCTGGAAAGGGAGACCGCAGAAGCGGACCACTGTCCGCAGGTGCGCACATGCAGGTGCGACCAAATCATCGCAGAAGCGGTCCCATTCACCTTAATCCATTTCCTCACCTGCGATGGAAATTCCGCAAGTGAGGTGTCGCAGGTGCGACTGGTGGTTCGCAGGTGCGAGATCGCTGGGCAGAAAAAAGGAAATTTCGAGGGTTTGGTCTCATTTTCATTTTTGGGACTTTGAGAGCTCATAATTGGGAGATTTTTAGAGGAAGCTTTTGGGTAACTATTCTTAACCCATTTATGGTTATATTCCACTAATCTATCATTAATTCCATTCTTTAATTAAGGAATTTGGTTGAAATATTTGAGAAAAATGGGAGAAGTGTTTCAAATATATTTTTGCGTTTTGATATCGGATTTGGATAATTCTGGTACGAATGAGCTTGTGAGTGAATGTGTGTTCATATTTTATGACTTTTACCCGATTTTGAGATGTGGGCCCGGGTCGACTTTTTAGGACGGATTTCGTAATGTTTTGTTAAAGTCTTGATTTCATTAATTAGATTAGTCTATTATAGTTGTATTTATGATATGTAATTGTTTTGGTTAGATTTGGGCCATTCGGAGTCGGATATTCATGGAAAAGGCATTGTTACCCATTGATTGAGCTTGGTTCGAGGTAAGTGGCTTGCCTAAACTTATGTAGGGGAAATCCCCATTGGATTTTGTATTGTTGTGATATAAGAGCGCCTTGTACGTGATGTTACGAGTACGTACACGGGCTATTTGTTGTAAAACCCAATTTATTTTACTGAGTAGCAACATGTTTTTCCTTTAATTTGAGTTATACTGTTTAAAGGAGTATTAGTCTGTTTTCATTCTTATTTGAGCTATTCCAATATGTGTAGTTATCCTGTTTAGTCTAATATCGCATGTCCACATGCTTTAACTACTTATTTGAACTTTATGAAGCATGCCTAGTTGATTCCCTGCTTTTCCTTATTCTTTATCAGTATAACTATAGAAATCTTGTTGTTAACTGTTGTATTTATCGGTTTGAGCTGTGTGTTTACTTTTGAGACTATGAGGCAGTTCCTCGGGAGTTCTCCTTGCACATTTACTTTTGAGACTACGAGATGGTTCCTCAGGAGTTCTCCTTGCACATTTACTTTTGTGACTACGAGGCGGCTTCTCGGGAGTTCTCCCTGTATATTTACTTTTGCGACTAAAAGGCGGTACCTCGAAAGTTTTCCCTGCATATTTATTTTGGGACTACGAGACGGTATCTCGGGAGATCCCCTGCTGTTTACCCGTGTGTGTTGTATTCTTGCCTTGCTGTGTTTCCTTTTGTTAAATTCTAGTCTCTTATTATACCGTATATTCTCCTGCCTTATTTATTATTTACCAGTGAGACTGACCTGAACTCGTCACTACTCGACCGAGGTTAGGCTTGGTACTTACTAGGTACCATTGTGGTGTACTCATGCTACTCTTCTGCACATGTTTTTGTGTGAAGATCCAGGTACTTCTTATCAGCCCCGCTACTAGCTGAGAATGCTTGTTGCTGTACGGAGACTTCAAGGTACATCTGTCGCATCCGCAGACCTCGGAGTCCCCCTCTATTCTCTCCTATGTCATTTACCTTCCGTACTTCTTTTGTTAGACTCTGGTGTATAGAGATACTAGTTTCCTTCTGTAGCTTGTGACTTATGATGTTCCAGGTTTTGGGAAGAATATGCATTTATAGAGTATTGGTTATTGTACATGCTGAGCGGCATTGTTACTAGTTACTCAGTTATCCACTTCTGTTAGTTGCCATGTTTTATTTTCATTTTATATTTTCCTCAATTTGTTAGGCTTACCTAGTCATTGAGACTAGGTGTCGTCACAATGTTATACGGAGGGAGCTTGGGTCGTGACAAGTTGGTATCAGAGCTCTAGGTTAATAGGAGTCGTGAGTCACAAGCAGGTTTAGAAGAATCTCGCGGATCGGCATAGAGACGTCTGTATTTATCTTCGGGAGGCTATGGAACTGTTAGGAAAAATTACACTTCTTTGATTCCTTGTCGTGCGAAATTGTTGACTTTGAAATTCTAAACATTTGTATTCTTTTCTCACATAGATGGTGAGGACACGTAGAAGAAAATCTGATAACCAGGAACTCGTGCCCCCTACTAGAGCCGCGAGAGGCCGGGGCCGAGGATGTCCACGCGACACAACCAGAGCACTCGCACAAGCTGCTACAGAGGAGCCCCAATAGCTCTAGCTGGAAGGTAGGCACCTGAGGTACCTCTTGCTGCACCAGCCCTCCAGGAGACTCTAGCCTAGTTTCTGAGCATGTTCAGCACCTTAGCTCAAGCTGGATTGATTCCACCTGCTCCTGCCACATCTCAGGCCGGGGGAGGTGCACAGACTCCTATCGCCGGTACTCTACATCAGCGGGTTCAGGTCGACCAGCTTCCAGAGATTATACCAATGTAGCCGGTAGCTCCAGCTCAGCCCGAGGTTGGGGCAGCAGTTTATGAGGTAGAGCAACTCAGACATGAGAGGTACAAGAAGTACCACCCTCCTACCTTCAGTGGATTGGCGTCAGAGGACGCCCAGGGTTTTTTGGAGGATTATCACCGTATTCTTTGTACTATGGTTGTAGCGGAGTCGAGTGGGGTTTCTTTTACTACATTCCAGTTTAGAGGAGCAACCTATCAGTGGTGACATGCTTATGAGTTCGGTAGTACGCCTGAGGCAGCTTCACTTACATGGACTCAGTTCTCAGACATGTTCTTGAGCGAGTATGTCCCTCAAAGCCTCAGGGACGCATGACGCATGGAGTTTGAGCAGTTGCGCCATGGTGTTATAACTGTATCAGAGTATGCAGTTCGCTTCAGTAATTTGACCCGACATGTACCGGCCTTGGTTGCCACTGTTCGAGAGAGGGTTCGTCGATTTATTAAGGAACTCCACCCTAGTATCAGGCTTAGCATGGCCCGAGAGTTGGAGATGGGTTTGTTTTACCAGTAGGTTGTGAGTATTGCTAGGAGATTGAAGGATATGCTTGCTCGGGAGAGAGAGAAGAGGGAGGCCAAGAGGTCTCGAGAGTCTGGCACTTATAGTGGTACTCGTTCCCCAGCTAAAATTCGCCATGGTAGGGGCTATGGGAGTTGCCCCGTTCATTCAGCTCTTCCAGCCGCTAGTAGTATTTGTGTCCCTTCTAGGCCCCATGAGCCTTATTATGCACTGCCAGTATCTAGTGTACCTCCTGCACGGGGTGCTTTTAGCGGTCAGCCCAGTAGACCTGGCCCAAGCCAGTCACATCAGCCACACTCTCCGAGAGCTTGTTTTGAGTGTGGCAACACTCGCCATATGGTGAGGGATTTCCCCATACCTAGGAGGGTGCACCTCCACATACTTCTCAGCCACCACGTGATCCAACGGGTCCCCAAGGCTATAATTCTAGCACCAGCTACCGCCCCACCTGCTCAGCCAGCTCAAGGTGGAGGTCAGGGAGGTCGAGGTCGCCCTAGAGGGGGAGGCCACGCCAAATATTATGCTATTCCTGCTTGGGTTTCAAGTTAATGATTGGGTGTATCTGAAAGTTCGACAATTGAAAGGTGTAATAAGATTTGGGAAGAAAGGAAATTTGAGTCCCAGATATATCACGTCGTATATGCTCCTACAAAAGATCGAGAGTCTGGCACTTATAGTGGTACTCGTGCCCCAGCTGAAATTGGCCATGGTAGGGGCTATGGGAGTTGCCCCGTTCATTCAGCTCTTCCAGCCGCCAGTAGTATTCTGGTCCCTTCTAGGCCCCATGAGCCTTATTATGCACCGCCAGTATCTAGTGTACCTCCTGCACGGGGTGCTTTTAGCGGTCAGTCTAGTAGACCTGGCCCAAGCCAGTCACATCAGCCACACTCTCCGAGAGCTTGTTTTGAGTGTGGCAACACTCGCCATATGGTGAGGGGTTGCCCCATACCTAGGAGGGTGCACCTCCACATACTTCTCAGCCACTGCGTGCTCCAACGGGTCCCCAAGCTATAATTCTAGAACCAGCTACCGCCCCACCTGCTCAGCCAGCTCGAGGTGGAGGTCGAGGAGGTCGAAGTCACCCTAGAGGGGGAGGCCACACCAAATATTATGCTATTCTTGCTTGGGTTTCAAGTTAATGATTGGGTGTATCTGAAAGTTCGGCATTTGAAAGGTGTAATAAGATTTGGGAAGAAATGAAATCTGAGTCCCAGATATATCACGTCGTATATGCTCCTACAAAAGATTGAGAGTCTGGCACTTATAGTGGTACTCGTGCCCCAGCTGAAATTGTCCATGGTAGGGGTTGTGGGAGTTGCCCCGTTCATTCAGCTCTTCCAGCCGCTAGTAGTATTCCGGTCCCTTCTATGCCCCATGAGCCTTATTATGCACCGCCAGTATCTAGTGTACCTCCTGCACGGGGTGCTTTTAGCGGTCAGCCCAGTAGACCTGGCCCAAGCCAGTCACATCAGCCACACTCTCCGAGAGCTTGTTTTGAGTGTGGCAACACTCGCCATATGGTGAGGGATTTCCCCATACCTAGGAGGGTGCACCTCCACATACTTCTCAGCTACCGCGTGCTCCAAATGGTCCCCAAGCTATAATTTTAGCACCAGCTACCGCCCCACCTGCTCAGCCAGCTCGAGATGGAGGTCGGGGAGGTCGAGGTCTCCCTAGAGGGGGAGGCCACGCCAAATATTATGCTATTCCTGCTCGTAAGAGGCAGTTTTTTCCGACTCTGTCATTACAGGTATTGTTCCGGTCTGTCATAGATATGCATCGATCTTATTTGATCCAGGTCTACTTATTCATATGTGTCCTTTTATTTTGCCCCGTATTTGGGCATATCTCAGATTATTTGAGTTCCCTTATTTATGTATCTACTCCTGTGGGAGATTCTCTTATTGTGGACCGCGTGTACCAGTCGTGTTTGATTGCTCTTAGTGGTTTTGAGACCAGAGCCAATTTATTATTTCTCAGTATGGTAGACTTTGATATTATCTTGGGCATGGACTGGTTGTCGCCCCATTATGCTATTCTTGATTGTCACGCTAAGACTGTGACACTGGCTATGCCAGGATTACCGCGATTAGAGTGGAGAGGTACCTCAGAGTATACTCCCAGTAGAGTTATTTCATTTCTTAAAGCTCAATGAATGGTTGAGAAGAGGTGTGATGCGTATCTAGCTTATGTGAGAGATGTCAGTATTGATACCCCTACAATTAAGTCAGTTCCAGTAGTGAGGGACTTTCCAGATGCGTTTCCAGCTAATCTTCAGGGCATGCTGCCCGACAGAGATATTGACTTTGGCATTGATTTGTTGCCGGGCACTCAGCCCATCTGTATTTCTCCGTATCGTATGGATCCTCCTGAGTTGTAGGAGTTGAAGGAGCAATTACAGGAGTTGCTTAATAAGGGCTTCATTCGGCCCTGTGTGTCACCTTGGGGTGCTCCTATCTTGTTTGTGAAGAAGATAGATTGCTCTATGCGTATGTGTATTGATTATCACCAGCTGAATAAAGTTATAGTGAAAAACATGTATCGGTTGCCTCGTATTGATGATTTATTTGATCAGTTACAGTGTGCCAGAGTGTTTTCCAATATTGACTTACGTTCAAGCTATCATCAGTTGAAGATTCGGGAGCCAGATATCCCGAAAACTGCTTTCAGGACTCGGTATGGTCACTACGAGTTTCTTGTGATATCATTTGGGTTGTTCAATGCCCCAGCAACATTTATGCACTTGATGCATAGTGTGTTCAGACCCTATCTTGACTCCTTCATCGTTGTGTTTATTGACGACATTCTGGTGTACTTCCGGACTCGGGAGGATCATGAGCAACACCTGATGACTGTGCTTCAGACCTTGAGAGAAAAGAGGTTATATGCAAAATTCTCAAAGTGTGAGTTTTGGCTAGACTCACTGGCATTCTTGGGTCATGTAATATCGAGTGATGGGATCCAGGTGGATCCGAAGAAGATTGAAGCAGTGCAGAGATGGACCAGACCGTCCGTAGCTACGGAAATCCGGAGTTTTCTTGGTTTGGTAGGGTATTACTGTCGATTTGTAGAGGGTTTCTCATCTATTGCAGCACTTATGACCAGGATGACCAATAAGGGTGTTCCGTTTAGGTGGACAGAGGAGTGTGAGGAGAGCTTTCAGAAGCTCAAGATAGCTTTGACTACATCCCTAGTATTGGTATTACCTACAGGTTTGGGGTCTTATATTGTATATTGTGATGCGTCACGAATTGGTCTCAGCGTAGTGTTGATGCAGGACGGTAGGGTGATTGCCTACGCGTCCAGATAGCTGAAGGTGCATGAAAAGAACTATCATGTCCACGACCTTTAGTTAGCAACTAGTGTTCACGCCTTGAAGATTTGGCGGCACTATTTGTACGGTGTCCCTTGTGAGATTTACACCAATCATCAGAGTTTGCAGCATCTGTTCCAGAAAAAGTATCTTAACTTGCATCAGCAGAGGTGGTTAGAGCTGCTTAAGGATTATGATATCACCATTTTGTACCATCCTGGGAAGGCTAATGTAGTGGCAGATGCTTTGAGTCGCCGGGCGGAGAGTTTGGGGAGCTTAGCATATCTACCAGCAGCAGAGAGGTCATTGGCGTTGGATGTTCAGGCCTTAGCCAGCCATTTTGTTAGATTGGATATTTCTGAGCCGAGTCGTGTATTGGCTTGTGTGGTCTCTCGGTCTTCTCTTTATGGTCCTATCAGGGAGCGTTAGTATGATGACCCTCATTTGTTTGTCCTTCAGGACATAGTTCAGCATGGTAATGCTAAGGAGGTCACTATTGGAGATGATGGTGCATTGAGGATGTAGGGCAATATATGTGTGCCCAATGTATATGGGTTGCATAAGTTGATTCTCCAGGAGGCTCACAGTTCACGGTACTCCATTCATCTGAGTGTCGCGAAGATGTATTAGGACTTGAGACAGCATTACTAGTGGAGAAGAATGAAGAAGGACATAGTGGAATATGTAGCTCGATGTCGGAATTGCCAATATGTAAAGTATGAGCATCATTGGCCAGGGGAATTGCCTCAGAAGTTAGAGATTCCGGAATGGAAATGGGAGCGTATCACTATTAGATTTCGTTGTTGGGCTTCTATTGACTCAGCAGAAGTTTGATACAGTTTGGGTGATTGTGGATAGGCTGACCAAGTCAAATCATTTCATTCCTGTGATGACTACCTATTATTCCGATCAGTTGGCTCGAATTTATATCCATGAGATTGTCAGGCTTCATGGCGTACCGGTATCTATCATCTCTGACCGGGGTACGCAGTTTACATCACGGTTCGGGAGGGCTGTACAATAGGAATTGGGTACTCGGGTTGAGTTGAGCATAGCATTTCACCCTTAGACGGACGGACAGTCTGAGCACACTATTCTGATTCTAGAGGATATGCTTTGTGCTTGTGTGATAGATTTTGGGGTTGCTCAGGACCACTTCTTGCCACTTGCGGAGTTTGCTTACAATAACAGTTATCAATCGAGCATTCAGATGGCACCGTATGAGGCCTTATATGTGAGGCGGTGCTAGTCTCCAGTGGGTTGGTTTGAGCCGGGTGAGGCTAGGCTATTGGGTACAGACTTGGTTTAGTATGCCTTGGTGAAAGTTAAATTAATTCAGGATCGACTTTGTACAACCCAGTTCAGATAGAAGAGTTATGTATATTGGAAGGTTTGCGATGTTGCATTCATGGTGGAAGAGCGGGTCCTGCTCCAGGTGTCACCCATGAAGGATATTATGAGGTTCGGAAAGAAGGGCAAGCTAAGTCCAAGGTTTATCGGCTCATTCGAGGTGTTGCGGCGTGTTGGGGAGGTTTCATATGAGCTTGCCTTGCCTCCCAGTCTAGCAGGAATTCATCCAGTATTCCATGTCTCAATGCTCCGGAAGTATCACGACAATCCGTCCCATGTGTTGGATTTCAGCTCAGTCCAGTTGGACAAGGATTTATCTTATGTTGAGGAGCCGGTGGCTATTTTGGACAGGCAGGTTTGAAAGCTGAGGTCAAAGAACATTGCGTCAGTGAAGGTTCAGTGGAGAGGTCAGCCGGTCGAGGAGGCGACTTGGGAGACCGAGCATGATATACGCATCCGTTATCCTCATCTTTTCACCACTTCAGGTATGTCTCTATGCTCATTCGAGGACGAACGATTGTTTTAACAGGGGGGAGAATGTAACGACCCAGCCTGTCGTTTTGAGAGTAATAGCCCCGATTCCTTATTTAATATATTCTCGTATCTTTTTCTTCTTACGTGACTTTCCGGGAGGTTTTGTTTCTGGTTTCAGAGTGTTTAGGGACACTTAGTCCCTAAAACGGAAGTTTAAATCTTAGAATTTTGACTGTAGTTGGAACTGTGTGGAGACGACTCCGGAATAGAGTTTTGTCGATTCTGTTAGCTCCGTTGGGTGATTTTGGACTTCGAAGCGTGTCCGGATTGTGAATTGGAGGTCAGTAGCTAAATTAGGCTTGAAATGGCGAAAGTTGAATTTATGGGATGTTTGACCAGTAGTAGACTTTTTGATATGGGGGTCGGATTCCGATTCCAAAAGTTGGAGTAGGTCCGTAATATTGAATATGTCTTGTGTGCAAAATTTGAGGTCAATCGGACGTTGTTTGATAGGTTTCGGCATCGGTTGTGGAAGTTTAAAAATTTGAAGTTCATTAGGCTTGAATCGAGGTGTAATTCGTATTTTTAGCATTGGTTGATGTGATTTAAAGGCTCGACTAAGTTCGTATGGTGCTTTACTACTTGTTGGTATGTTTGGTTGAGGTCCCGGGGGCCTTGGGTGAGTTTCAGATGCTTAACAGATCAAAAATTTGGACTTGTGTAATTACTGAAGTTTTCAAGCTTCAGGTTTAATCGCACTTGCGGTGGGGTAGCCGCAGGTGCAGACACGGACATGCGAGAGGCCAAGCACAGAAGCGAGATTGAAGAGATGGCCAGTGGTTGCAGGTGAGAGCGAATTTCCGCATCTGCGAGCCCGCAGATGCGGAGAGTGAGCTGGAAGGGGAGACCGCAGAAGCGGACCACTGTCCGCAGGTGCGCATACATAGGTGCGACCACCAGATCGCAGAAGAGGTCTCAGTCACCTTAAGCCATTTCCGCACCTGCGATGGAAATTTCGCAGGTGCGGCATCACATGCGCGACTGGTGGTCCGCAGGTGCGAGATCGCTTAGTAGAAAAGAGGAAATTTCGAGAGTTTGGTCTCATTTTCATTTTTGGGACTTTGAGAGCTCGGATTTGGGCGATAATTTGGGAGATTTTTAGAGGAAGCTTTTGGGTAACGATTCTTAACCCATTTGTGGTTATATTCCACTAATCTATCATTAATTCCACTCTTTAATTAAGGAATTTGGTTGAAACTTTTAAGAAAAATGGGAGAAGTTCTTCAAATAAATTTTTGAGTTTTGATTCAGATTTTGATATCGGATTTGGATAATTTTGGTACGAATGAGCTTCTGAGTGAATGGGTGTTCATATTTTGTGATTTTTACCCGATTCCGAGACGTGGACCCGGGTCGACCTTTTAGGACGGATTTCAGAATTTTTGTTAAAGTCTTGATTTCATTAATTAGATTAGTCTATTGTAGTTGTATTTAAGATATGTAATTGTTTTGGCTAGATTTGGACCACTTAGAGTCGGATATTCGTGAAAAAGGCATTGTTACCGATTGATTGAGCTTGGTTCCAGGTAAGTGGCTTGCCTAACCTTGTGTGGGGGAAATCCCCTTAGGATTTGGTACTATTGTGATATGTGAGCGCTGTTGCGTGAGGTGACGAGTACGTACACGGTCTATTTGTTATAAAACCCAATTTATTTTACTGAGTAACAACCTGTTTATCCTTTAATTTGCGTTATACCGTTTAAATGAGTATTAGTTTATTTTCATTCTTATTTGAGTTATTCCAATATGTGTAGTTATCTTGTTTAGTCTAATATCGCATGCCTACATGCTTTAACTGCTTATTTGAACTCCGTGAGGCATGCCTAGTTGATTCCCTACTTTTCTTTATTCTTTATCAGTATAACTATAGAAATCTTGTTGTTAACTGTTGTATTTATCGGCTTGAGCTGTGTGTTTAATTTTGAGTCTATGAGGCGGTTCCTCGGGAGTTCTCCTTACACATTTACTTTTGAGACTACGAAACGGTTCCTCGGGAGTTCTCCCTGCACATTTACTTTTGAGAGTACGAGGCAGTTCTTCGGGAGTTCTCCTTGCATATTTACTTTTGAGACTACGAGGCAGTTCCTCGGGAGTTCTCTCTGTATATTTACTTTTGAGACTACGAGGCGGTACCTCAGGAGTTCTCCCTACATATTATTTTTGGGACTACGAGACGGTATCTCGAGAGATCACCAGTTGTTTACCCCTGTGTGTTATATTGTTTCCTTGCTGTGTTTCCTTTTGTTAAATTCCAGTCTCTTATTCTACTGTATATTCTCCTGCCTTATTCATTATTTACCAGTGGGCCTGACCTGACCTCGTCACCACTCGACTGAGGTTAGGCTTGGTACTTACTGGGTACCATTGTAGTGTACTCATGCTACTCTTCTGTACATATTTTTGTGTGCAGATCCATGTATTTCTTATCAGCCCCGCTATTAGCTGAGAGTGCTTGCTGTTGTACGGAGTCTTCAAGGTACATCTTCCGCATCTGCAGAACTCGGAGTCCCCTTCTATTCTCTCATATGTCATTTACCTTCTGTACTTCTTTTGTTAGACTCTGGTGTATAGAGATACTAGTTTCCTTCTGTAGCTTGTGACGTATGATGTTTCGGGTTCTGGGAAGACTGTGTATTTATAGAATATTGGTTATTGTACATGCCGAGCGTCATTGTTACTAGTTACTCAGTTATCCGCTGTTGCTAGTTGCCATGTTTTATTTTCATTTTTTTTATTTTCCGCAATTTCTTAGGCTTACCTAGTTATAGAGACTAGGTGTTGTCACGATATTATACGGAGGGAGTTTGGATCGTGACATAAATGGTGGATAAAATAGTCACACAATTCAACATACTATTAAAGCAGATAGAGAGTCTGACTTCTTAAGTCTCACTAACACACATTATCAAAAAACAAATCATGTGTTTGGTCCATATATAACTCTATCCAATTTGTCCAAAACGAGGACATTAATTCCCATATATGGTATTTGGCTAAAACAGTCCCAAATACTCTTAATATGGTATGATATAGTCCTCTTTGAGCCAAACCCACACAGATTTTCCAAAAGGCTTCCCTCCATTAAGAGAATCTTACACTTTTAAGTATTTTATTTTTCTTTTCTATTTTTCATGTGGGACTTTATGTACACACACTCAATATAATAAATAACAACTAATGTGCATTATCTCTAATAACAATAGCTTTTAGATGAGATGTTTATATAATTCAACAGCTATCCCTTTAGAAGGCATCAAATTATAATGATTTGCTTCCATTTTCTCTCTCTATATATAACCTCACCGTTTGAGGCAATGAGGAGTAGGCTGAAAAATATTACCAGAAACCTAGAGAAGCAAACATGAGATTCAGCCATATTCAAATCTTCTCCTAATATCAAATAGCGATGAGAATTTTATGAGAATTGGAATGAATAACCATTTATTTAGAGGGAGAACAAAAGTTGGGTTCTTAATCATTTCAAGGTTAATTGATTCAAGAACCACTAATTTTCTTGGTATCTTCAAAAAACAAATTGAGCTGTTTTCATCCTTGTTCTATTTGTAGTTTTCTGTTTTTTGATAATTATTATCTATAATAGAGGAGCTGAAATTGTGCATGGTTTTTTCGTTTAAGTTATGATTGGAGTTTTTCGTTTGTTAGAATTGATACTTAAAAAAACTGATCGAGGCAAAGATTGCTGGAATTGGTATATACTGGAGTATAACAACCAATACCAACAGTACAAATTCAGAATTTTGAATGTATGAGTTCTAAAACTGGGTTCTGGATAAATTATTTATACATTAAGTGATTTTCACAGAAATATAAATTTTGGTAAAAGCTACCGAGAACCATTAACTAGAAGTTTCGCTTTGCCTTGAATACCAAAAAGAGACAATCTGGTGCACAAAGTATCTCGTATTAATATATGGTCAAGAGAAGGACCGTCACCCCTATGATCGATATATATAGACAATTTATCCTAGTGTAAGTATTAGTGGCTGCTTCTACAGCTCAAACACGTAACCTATAGGTCACATGTAAACTTTATCATTGCTCCAAAATTCATGTTCCGGCGCTGAATACTAACACAAAGAAAAGTCGAGTAATTAAGAAAAAGTTAAACGAAAAAAACGAAATTGATCTCTTAGTTATCTAAGTGTAGTCTTTTGTCTTTACGTACGGTAGTTTTGAGGATACCAAAAATGGTGCTTCTTGAATTAAATTTAATTCTAACTATGCATTTATTAACCACCCAAATTTATTCTTCCTAGAAATATCTGTTAGTCCTAAGTTGATACCCATTCCAATAACTAGCTCCACGTTATTTCGATAAAAGGAAAAAAGGTTAAAATAATGGCTGAATTTTATGTTTGCTACTCTAGGTTTCTCGTATTTCTTCTTAGCTTACTCCTCATTGCTTAAAATGGTAAGTAAAAAAACAGGATTTAGATTTCAATATTATAATATAATTAAACTAATTTAATCAGTTATAATAGGTCAATACATATTTTTCTTGTTACCACGCTAGGTATGTTGTTATGAAAAATTGTATTTATTGTAGTACGTGAACTTAACCCGATGTTATCTCAATATACATACGGTTAGTGCAGAAAACATAAATTAAAAAAATGAAATAATTTTGGTTCCAATTTTATTAAACCTTCACTTCATGAGTATCATAATAATGTTATTCAGTTTTTTTTCTTTCTTATTTGTTCTTTGTTTATTTTATTATTTTAATGCAGATACTGAAGTTAAAGTGGAGTTCAACATATAAGGGGGCATGTTTAAGTTGGGATCGTTGTGATCAAACTTGCAAAAATGAGGGGCATATTTTTGGAGGGTATTGTTTGTGGAAACTTGAAAGGGGAATCATCAAATGCCATTTCTGAGACAATAAATTAAGCTGCTTCCACTTTGTTGTTACTACTTTTCATGTAATAAAATTGAAAAGAATAATCAAATAACTTTATGTACTCTTATGTGTCCAAAATCCAGTGGTGTTTAAGGTGGTTCAAGATTTAATATATTGTACGAAAAAAATCGTATTTTTCTAATATACCAATTCAGTAGTGAAGCCATGAATTTCTCCAAAGGGTGTTCAATATATGTTATATATCTCTAAAACCTAATATTTTACCTATATATATGATGTAATTTTACAACGAAGGGTGGTTAGTTGACCACCCTAATTAAGTAGATGTAGTTTCGCCCCTATATACCACAGTATAATATTTTTTCGATGAAGGGTGTTCAACTAACCACCCTTTACTGACTGTAACTCCGCCCCTGTAAAATCTATTTTGTTTATGTCGCAAAATTATTTATAACGACCCGACCAGTCGTTTTGAGAATTCGGATTCCGTTCAACTATTTGAAGTCTTGAGTAGCTTTATATGATGTATTATGACGTGTGTGAATCGTTGGCGTTGGTTTTAAGCTATTTTCGGAATTAGTTAGGAAGAATGAATTTCAAAGTTGAAGCTTTAAGTTGGAAGAGTTGACCAAGTTTGACTTTTTAATATTCGACCTCGGATCGGAGTTTTGATGATTCCATTAGGTCCGTATGGTAATTTTGGACTTGGGTGTATGTCCGAATTTGCATTTGGATAATTTAAAAAGGTTTCGACACTAATTGGCAAAAATTGGAAATTTGAATGTTTGAAAATGTTCATAGGTTTGACCGAGGTTTGACTTTATTTATATTGGGGTTGGATTTCGATTTCGAAAGTTATAGTAAATCCGTTATGTCATTTACGACTTGTGTGCCAAATTTGAAATCAATCTGAGGTGTATAGGCTTGTTCGCTGTTAGTTTTGAATTTTGAAAGTTCATTAACTTCATTAAGTTGATTTGAGGTGTGACTTGTGATTTTGATATTGTTAAGTGAGATTGGAAATATCGAGTAGGTATGCGTTATGATTTGGAACTTGCCTGCAAAATTTGGAGTTGTTCATGGTTTGATAGCATTCAGACGCTTGGTTGTAATTCTAGAAGTTCCTGAGTTCTCCCATAAAATTTCATGCGTGTTGATGTCCGATTCATGATTTCGGGTGTTATTTTGGTGATTTGATCGCACGAGCAAGTTCGCATGATAGTTCTAGACTTGTGTGGATGTTTGGCGTGGAGCCCCGAGAGCTCGGGTGAGTTTCAAGGTGGTTTCGGACTATTTTTAGAGCATTTTTCATTTGCTGGTTTTTTGCTACAGAGGTGTGCTTCGTGATCGCTAACATTTGGTCACGTTAGCGAAGGGCAAACTGCAGTTTGGGGCCTTGTGAATCGCGATCGTGGAAGCTTTTTCGTGATCGCATAGGAGAAATTTCTACTGCACATGACTGACTTTGTAAGCTTATATCTTTCAATCTATAAGGAATTTGGAGATAATCCAACAATAAAAGTTGTAGCCCTTGATGTCTAGTCTTCAGAAAGTCAAACCATTTATCATTTGTGGTTTTGTACAAAATGTTATGACCATTATACTAGATATTGTCTGGAAAGAGTTTGGAAATTGATGTTGAAGAATTTGTTCATCGCGATCGTGAAGAAGGAAGCCTGGGCAGTGGATTTAATGTCCAATTTCGAACCTTTGAGCCATTTATCCATATTTTGTGTTGGGGACCTCGGGATTTAGCTATTTTTGAGGCGATTTTCATCGCATGGATTAGATAAGTGTTCTCTACTCGGCTTCGATTTTATTTCATAAATCTATCTTCGTTTTATGCATTTAATTAAGGATTTCAAGAGAGAAATCGGGGGATTTTCTCTAAAGTTTCATTAAGTGAATTTTTGAGTTTTGAACGGAGTCGGATTTGAGTGAAACTAGTATGGTTGGACTCGTAATCGAATGGATTATTGTATTTTATCTGTTTTGTCGGGTTTCGAGGTGCGCCCGATTTTGACTTTTTGGTTGACTTTGGGATTTTGATTAAAGAGTCAACCATTATCATTTGTAATTGTTTCCTTGGGCCTTATTTGATGTATTTGAGCTACTTTTGGCTAGTTTCAAGCCGCTCGGAAGTCGGTACACGCGAGATGGCATTTTCGGAGCATCGTTTGGTTTGCTCGGTATTGGATTTGGCTTGTTCGAGATAAGTAACACTTCTAAACTTGGTGCTGAGGGTATGAAACCCTGAATTATGTGTTATGTGATTGATGTCGAGGTGACGCGCATGCAAGGTGACGGGCGTGTGGGCGTGCACCGTGTGAATTATGATTTGGTCGATTCCATGGAATTGTGTAGTTATCTTATCCGAATATTTTTACTGAACTCTATGTGTTAGAGCACTCGAGCTATAATTTATGCTAGAAATCATGTCTAGACTATATGCTTATCCTATCAGGGCCCACTGAGGTCATTTCTATTGTTGAGTTATTTGTTTATATTGCAATTACGTACTCAGTCATACGCATTCCTTTGCATATCATATCTCAGTCTCTGTTACCATTTATTGTTACATCACATCATCATTTTGGGCTGATTTTTCATGACACTGTGAGCCCGAGATACTAGAGAGATTGATGACTGAGTGAGACCGAGGGCCAAATTGTGCGGATATTGATATTATAGCACATAATTTGTCTGTGCAGCACGTGAGTTATTCGTGCGGATCTAGATATTGATACTATAGCACATGAGTTATCTGTGCGGATCCAGATATTGATACTATAGCTCGTGAGTTATCCGTGCAACACGTGAGTTGTCCGTGCGGATCCAGATATTTATATTATGGCACGTGAGTTGTCCGTTCAGGTTAGACTTTATTGATTCATGCCAGGATTTGGTTTATTATAACGCTCGGGCTGGATCGGCCCCTCCGAAGTCTGCACATCCACAGTGGACGCAGTTACTAGTAGTTATTATATTTGGGCTACATCTGCCCTGTACAGTACTGAGTGACTGAGTGTGTCGAGTGATTGAGCGTGATGAGTGGAAAGTGTGAGACAGTGAGATTGGGCATTCTGAGAGTGTGAGTACATGAGTTCATCATTGAGATGCATTGCATTTGACATGCGTACTTGAGATACAAACATATAGATGCATTTCCTTCTGCTACCCGGTTTTGGTCACATTCATGATTTCACCTGTATATTGACATTTAGGCATAAAGATATATTTTTCTCATGCTATCTGAAAATGAAACATCTTATTTATTATTGAAAGGTTTTTGGGAAAAATCACTGTTTTCAAACTTACTCATATATTTTTATTGTTTCGGTGAAAGATTTGGGATTTACTGTTATACTTGAAAAACATGCCTATTTTTCTTAACTGTGAATGAGTTGAGCATCTTATCTCTGAGTTATTTTCTTGTACTACTTTTATTATATTGTTATGAGTTGTGGCTGGTTATTGGAGTTGGACCCTGACCCTTGTCCCAGCTAGTCACTACTTTCAACCTGAGGTTAAGTTTGCTACTTATTAAGTACATGGGATCGTTTGTACTCATACTACACTTCTGCACCTTGTGTGCAGATGTTGGATGTTGATGTTGTTGTTTACGGCAGGAGCTGGATCGGAAGATGTACCTGCATTCTAGTTATGGCTATCATTAGTCCTTGGTAGCATTAGATTCGAGTTCTGTTCATTTACATTTCAAACAGATGATGTACTTTACTTCATACCAACTTTGTAAATTCTAAATCTTAGACACTCATGATTTGTACTACCAGTACTTTAGAAATTCTTTGTATAGTAGTTCAGTTGTATTATTATTTCTTCTCTTAATAAATATCATTTGAATTGGTTTATTGTTAATTGGCTTACCTAACAAGTTAGATTAGGTGCTATCATGACTAGTTGGATTTTGAGCCGTGACAAGTTGGTAACAAATCTCTAGGTTCATAGGTTCTACAAGTCATGAGCGAGTGTCTAGTAGAGTCTTGCCAATCGGTATGATGACGTCCACACCTATCCTCGAGAGGCTACAGGGCATTTAGGATAAACTTTCTATCTTTCATTCCTTATCGTGCGGCATTGATTCAGCTTGAAGCATAACTCTTTGAATTCCTTCCACTCATTCGTATGCGCATGTGAGTGCTCGGTATTAGTTGTGCATCGACGGCTTATGATTCCATAGATGAGGTGCGAGATGTGATTTTTGTGTGCTGATGATGGGTTAGTCTGGAGGACCTGAGGTCGGGTTGTGACGGTAGCTTGAGCACGAGGTTTTTTATGTTGTGTGAGTATATGCTTTTGGACTTACATGTCCGGTAGTGTCCCTATGAGTGGAATTTATGGCTCGGTGAGTGGTTGGATGGCTATATGATGAAATATGATGTGACTGCAGGATGTGTTTAGATGGTTTGAATGTGACGAGAAGAGTTTGCTTGAGATGTAAAAAATACTATTGGGTGCTTGATTTTTGTCTTGATATAACGTATAGTCTCGAGTTATGAGTATGTTGATGGATCTTTCATATTGTTTAATTGAGGAACGAAGTAGATTTTTATGTCTTGTTGATGAGTTCAGACTGAGGAAGATTAATCAACTGCGTAGTAGCTGTGGCTGTGAAAGGGATAGAGAGATGTCAGTTTGAGGCTAAGCAGGTATGTTATCACTTGTGCGGTAATCTACGAATGTGTGATCCTTATGATGTTGTATGAAGGCTTTATTTTCTACCAGTGAGTTTAGGTGTTGCGATTTGAGTTCATATTGGTTGAGAAAGTTGACCTAACCGTCACGAGGATGAATGCGAGATTTGCAGATGATTTGAAGTATTAGATGGTTTGTGTTACATGAGCTTATGAAGGATTGAGTTGAACTTCGGTGCGAAATTATAGCAGTAATAGAGTATGGGTATTATGAGTTATCGAGTGTTTTGTTCTATGGCTTCGAGCCAAGTAGGGGAGTCTGCTATCGATGATTTGATCGCGTGGTTATGTGTTGTACTAGTTTCGATTTGAGGCGAACTTGTGAATCGAATATGACTTGCAGAGATTAAGATCGAGGATGATTCGAGTAAAGGAATTTCTGGATACTAGTTATTTTACACTTTATGGGTATATGGGAATCATGGAATGATTGAGTTATTATTGCGGAAGATATGGTGCGCACGTTGTATGAATTTGCTCGGTTGCGTTAAGGCATGATTACTTCTTTGGGGTGTTGTTGTGCTAATTGTGTACAGGTCATTCGGCCCATTTGGGCGGTGCAATTAGGATTCGAGTAGAGTGGATGACTCTCGAGAAGGTTCTAACGGGTTCAAGATTTATATACAGTAATTGAGAATTTTTTTGACCGGTATATGGCTAGCATCTGAGATTTTGCATTGCATGGTGTCAAGACTCACAGTATTTTTATATCATTACAGATTATATATTTCAGTATCAGGAAGGTGAAGTTAACGACTTTTGGTTCGTAGAAGGTCTCTTCCGAGTGGGTGTCTCAGTTGTGATTTCATGTTAGGGTCTCTTGTGGTGAGTTTGGGTAAGGATCGTGGTGTTATGGCAAGGATAAGTATCAACTGGAAGGAAATTCGGAAGGAATTCGGAGAAATAGGCAGCTTGGTAGTAGGTTGGATCAATATGGCAATGGTATGCTCGATTCTTTTGGTTCTTATGACGTGGTGAGTCTCTACAGGTGTTTCGTGGAAATGCTCTTAGGTTTTGGCGACTTGTGTAGCCTGGTTATGTGCAAATGGATTCCAAAGAGTTCTTAATGGTTTCTACCACGGTTTGAGGTGTATATTTCCTACTGGCTTGAAAAACATGTTGCGTATTGTGATTTTCTCCTGGATGAGATCAAATAGAAGGTTTCTGGCTGATCGGGTATGTATTCTACTTGTGACTTAGAGTTGATTATGAGATTCTTGTACTGTTCATATGATGGCATGATAGATGCGATATGTTGTGTGGCATTGAGATTTGCATGTGCAAGGTGACAGTTCATATTTGGAGGGAAGGTCATGAATTATTGACAGCATGGGCAGTTTCAGATATTTAGATAAATGTTATAACTAATTGTCAATTCCTGAGAAGGGTGCCTATTTCATAAGGCGCACTGTGTGTTGACTTACGAATGCTTTATTAGTATTGTGGTACTCGCCTAGTTGATCGACTACTGATGTTCAAGATTTGCTATGTGGCATGGAAGAATTATAGAAATATCTCTCGTGGGGATGATTTTGTATGAGAGATGTGTTAATCGTTTGCGTGGTGGAGTTGGGATCGTCTATGGTGATTCATGTGTTCTATGGATTTGGAGACTGGGAGTTCTCAGAAATAGATTTTTTCGAGGTTGCGGACTGTGAAGATGTAGCCAAAGTTAGCTATATGGTAGCACGTACTATGGTTAGTCATGATGGACTTTTAGAAGGCAATTTATCCAATTGGGGACAACCGAAGTTGATTTGGGGGCTCATTGGTAGTCCTAATAAGGATGTGTATTCTGCACTAAGTCAGATTGGTTGACTCCGTACTGCTATAGTTGAGGGATGTGCAGTTCGGTTAATTGATCTTATTTGTGTATGATAGGTTCTATGAGTTACTCTTCTATGACACGAGGGGCGGTGATTTGTTGGTCATACGCACACATGGTGTTGTTCTGTTTGAATCTTGTAGCGGAATTCAAGCGAAATGGTTATTGGGATGTGGAATGGTTGATTGCACCTTGGTTATGGCCTTTTCTGGTTGTGGTATATTGTATTATTTGCTTCTCCGTGGTTACCGTTATGCACCTTGGGTACTTGATGTCAAATTGCGCGTGGTTATTGATTTTAAGCATTATGGCTTGAGGTATTTCATGCGGACCAGTGTTAGGATGGGGTCACGCATTGTAGCGAAGTTATTTTGAGATACGATCCTTTGTTATTGATTCATGTGTCTTGGTTCTACTATGTATGATGGGCTAATAGCATTGTGGTTGTGGTGGTACTTCTTGAGCTTGCGGGGATGATTTTCTCATTTGAGTCATTTTTCATTTTTAGGTGCATTGAGTTATTGCGTATTGGTGCACGCATTGCACGGTTTGTAGCTCCAAGTTGTACTGGTATTGCATGTCAATAAAATAGTTGTGTTTGATAAGATGAGGTCATTGGACCTAGAATGGGTACTATAGGATTTGATTGCAGTATATATGGAGGAATAATATCAGAGGTCAGCATAGAATTTAAACTACGGTTCCTGTCGGACAAGAGAATGCTCCATGACTTGTTGATCCGATGAGTGGCTATGAGTTTCTGTGTGTTTCTTTCATCATCGGCAGTGTACTATTGTTTTGAACGAGGTTTTATTTGATATGCGGTTTATTACTGGTGCCGGGTTTGTTTTGAGAAGTTATTGTGGTTAGAAGTTATTGTTACAAGTACGCGAGTTATGCAGTATATCATGTGATTACATATTGGGTTATGGTTATGGCTTGATACATCTTGTTCAGACTTATATAGTGTGTAGATGCGAGATTCGGGTCTTATAGGAAATTTTGAATGTTGGAAATGGGATTATGTGGTTTACGGGCTAAGGTTGAAGTAATGATCTTCAATTATGTTGTGTTGTCAGGCCTATATGGAATAGGGTGACGTGGGATCACCCTCGGGTATGTACATGGTAAGGTTACACGGCGGCTTGATAGCTTTGGAACGAATCTTAGCACATTCAAGGACGAACGTATGTTTATGTGGGGGATAATGTAATGACCCTACCGGTCGTTTTGAGAATTTTTATTCCGTTCAGCTATTTGAAGTCTTGAGTAGCTTCATATGATATATTATGACGCGTGTGAATCGTCGGCGTTGGTTTTCAGGTGTTTTCGGAATTAGTTTGGAAGAATGAACTTCATAGTTGAAGCTTTAAGTTTGAAGAGGTGACCAAGTTTGACTTTTTAGTATTCGACCTCGAATCGGAGTTTTGATGATTATGTTAAGTTCGGATAGTAATTTTGGACTCGGGTGTATGCCGGATTTGCATTTGGATAATTCTAGAAGGTTTCGACACTAATTGGCGAAAGTTAGAAATTTGAAGGTATAGAAATGTTCATAAGTTTGACCGAGGTTTGATTTATTGATATCGGGGTCGGATTTCGATACCGGAAGATATAGTGGGTCTGTTATGTCGTTTATGACTTGTATGCCAAATTTGAGATCAATCTGTGGTGTTTAGGCTTGTTCGCCGTTAGTTTTGAATTTTAAAAGTTCATTAACTTCATTAAGTCGATTTGAGCTGCGACTTGTGATTTTGATATTGTTAAGTGAGATTTGAAACACAGAGTAGGTCTGTGTTATGATTTGGAACTTGCCTGCAATATTTGGGGTCGTTCGGAGTTGGTTTGATAGCATTCAGATGCTTGGTTGCAATTCTAGAAGTTCTTGAGTTCTCCCATCAAATTTCATATGTGTTGATGTCCGATTCATGGTTTCAGGTGTTATTTTGGTGATTTGATCACGCGAGCAAGCTCGCATGATGTTTCTAGACTTGTGTGGAAGTTTAGTGTAGAGCCCCGATGGCTCGGGTGAGTTTCGGGGATAGCTTCGGACCATTTTTAGGCCATTTTAAAGTTTCTGGTTTTTGGCTACAGGGATGTGCATTGCAATCGCAAACATTTGGTCGCATTAGCGAAGAACAAACAGCAGTTTGGGGCCTTGTGAATGGCGATCGCGAAAGCCTTTACGCGATCACATAGAAGAAATTGATGCTGCACATGGTTGACTTTGGAAGCTTATATTTTGCAATCTATAAGGAATTTGGAGATGATCCAAAAATAAAAGTTTTAGCCCTTGAGGTCTAGTTTACATAAAGTTAAACCAATTGTCATTTCGAATTTTGTATAAAACGTTATGACCATTACACTAGAGGCGGTTTGAGAAGAGTTTGGAAATTGCTGTTGAAGGATTTGTTCATCGCGATCGCCAATAGATGTCCGCTATCACGAAGAAGGAAGCCTGGGCAGTGGATTTAATGTCTAATTTCTAACCTTTGATCCATTTATCCATATTTTGAGTTGGGGACCTCGGAATTTAACGATATTTTAGACAATTTTCATCATATGGATTGTGGTAAGTATTCTCTACTCAGTTTCGATTTTATTTCAAGAATCTATCTTCGTTTTTGGCATTTAATTGAGGATTTCAAGAGAGAAATTAGGGGATTTTCTCTAAAGTTTCATAGAATGAATTTGTGAGTTTTGAACACAGTCGGATTTGAGTGAAACTAGTATGGTTGGACTCGTAATCGAATGGGTTGTTGAATTTTGTAAGTTTTGTCGGGTTCCGAGGTGCGGACCCGTATTTTACTTTTTGATTGATTTTGGGCTTTTGATTAAAGATTCGACCTTTATCATTTGGAATTATTTCCTTAGCTATTATTTGATGTATTTAAGTTGCTTTTGGCTAGTTTCGAGCCGTTTGGAAGTCGGTACATGCGAGATGGTATTGGATTTGGTTTGTTTGAGGTAAGTAATACTTCTAAACTTGGTGCTGAGGATATAAAATCCTGAATTACGTATTATGTGATTGATGTCGAGGTGACGTGCATGCTAGGTGACGGGCGTGTGGGCGTGTACCGTGTGAATTGTGATTTAGTCTATTCCATAGAATTGTGAATTGTGTCCAAGACCCAAGCTTGCTTGGGTCTTGAACGGTTAGTGTTCTGATTATTAGCCAGGTTAGAGGTCTTGGGTCGCCAAACCCATCTTTGTTATTTTTAAACCTGCAATGATTAGAGGTATGGCCAGGTTTTCCGCAATAAAAACAAGATGGATTGATAGGACTTTCAGAAGTATTATATTTGAACCTGCAATGGTTAAATTTGTGTCTATTTTTGCCACAATAAATGCATACAGTATTAGTTCTTGCCATAAATGCGTTATTACGAGGAGTTGACTGGTTCGATCTGATGGAACTGTGACTGGTGGACTTTCTCAATCCATTAGTTGAAGTTGAAGTTCATGAACCTCTTCTTGAAGCAAGTCTTTTTCTATTTCACATACTTCAAGTTTTAGAACCCAGTCTTTCTTTTCTCATTGAATCGTTCGAAGCTCATTTGAGACCTTCTCAATGTCTACAAGAGCAATATCAATGAATTTTTGAAGTTCATTACATTTAGGACACATAGGTGAACGTACCTCACTGGTTCCTTCATCTTTCATGAGACTCAGCTCACTTGAGTCTTCATCACTGTCATCATTTATAGCCATGAAGCGCATGTTCGCGATTTCCTCATGATCAAGATCTTCTTTATCACTCCATGCTCTAAAAGACTTTTTCTTTTGAAAATTTCTGCTGAGTTTCTTTTTTAGTTCAGGGTATTCTTCTTGAATGTGTCTGTGTTTTCCACATTCATAGCATCTTTCATCATTTTTGTCATTTTCATTTCCCATCTTCCCTTTTCTAAAATTCCGCTTACCTCTTCTATTATTTCAATTCCTCCTCATCATGTGTGTCACTACTTTGGAGAGCATAGCTATGTTATATGCAAACCCTCACCATTTGCTTCCATATATTAAATTACAGAACTTATAAATAACCTGTAAATTGGATCATCTGTTTAACATATAGATGTCTAGAAAGATAAAAGGAAAACAAATAATACTACAAAAGAAAATTTTACGTCCATAATATAACTATTGGGCCCGTGCTTAGCACCTCAAATACTGTTTTGATCGCTTTTACCGGTTCATTGCCGGCCTTCGATTCTAAGTTAAACACGATTTTCTTGTTGCCTCGTTAAAAACTGTCACGACCCGAAATTTTTACCTTCGGGACCGTGATGGCGCCTAACATTTCACTTGCTAGGCAACCCAATATTAGAATAATTTTTTTTTTTGCCATTCTTAACAATTCATTTTATTTTAGTTAATAATAAAGAAACCAAATAACTGGAATAAAGTCTGAATTAAAGTGAATAAAAAAACATAATAACGATGTCTAAATACCATTCTAGAACTGGTGTCACAAGTGCACAAACTACTAGAATAATACAAATAAAGGTCCGAATGAAAATAAAGTTGTCTGAAAGAAAATACTCATCTAAGATAAAATAGAAAGGGACTTCAGAGCTGCGAACGTCGTGCAGCTATACTTCAAGTCTCCTCTGAGTAGCTGAATCCGGGCAAGTCTATAGTACGCCCGACTCTGGTATCTGCACAAGAAGTGCAGAGTGTAGTATGAGTACAACCGATCCCATGTACTCTGTAAGTGTCGAGCCTAACCTCGATGAAACAGTGACGAGGCTAAGGCATGTCGCTTACATTAACCTGTACGCAATAATAATAATAATAATAATAATAATAATAATAATAATAATAATAATAATAATAATAATAATAATAATAATAATAATAATAATAATAATAATAACAATAATAATAATAATAATAATAATAATAATAACAATAATATTAATAATAAAAATAATAATAACAATAATAATAACAACAACAACAACAATAATAATAATAATAATAATAATAATAATAATAATAATAATAATAATAATAATAATAATAATAATAATAATAATAATAATAATAATAATAATAATAATAATAATAATAATAATAATAATACATCAATCATATCAACAATCGAGGCCAATTCGGCAATCACAATCAATTATTTCTTTTATCATTCTATTGCTACATCCAACCCGTTCCCACAATATAATCATTCACTTAAATTCCATTGCGGCGTGCAACCCGATCCATCAATATAAACTTTCAATAAATTCTGTTGTGACGTACAACCCGATCCCACAATGTATACTTTTAATTAATTCTGTTGCGGCGTGCAACCCGATCCCACAATATAATCTTTCAAATAAATTCTGGTGCGGCGTGCAACCCGATCCAACGATATAAATTAACAACACTTATATGTAAGACTACTTCAATAAATGTCACAATTAATATGAAACTATTAGGCAACAAGGTTTACAACAATTATAAATTATGTAGGAAACAAATAGGGACATGTAATAAATAAATGTAGAATCAGGGAGGAGATATGCAATTTAATATATAAAATGATAAATGTCAAGTAGCAATTATAATATAAAAGTCAGGTAAGCAGGTAGCAATTAAGGCATGAAATTAAGACATAATAGTAGGCAATGAAAATAAGAGAATCAATTAATATAACAATTATTCATGAAATAAGGCAATTGGTAAAAATACGTAAAAACATATAAACAAGCAACTTGATGACGTATAGACACTCGTCATCTCGTCTATACGTCGCTACACTTGAAATTCACATAACACATAGTTCAAGTATTCTATTCCCTCAAGTCAAGGTTAACCACGACACTTACCTTACTTCGCAATTCAAGTGATCACTCGACAACGGCTTTTCCTTTCAAATTAGTCTCAAAACCAATCAAACCTAGCAATTTATTTATCAACAATTAAATTGGAGCTTTAGAAATTATTCACAATTCGAAAAAAACTTAATTTAAGTTATTTTCGAAAAAGTCAACCAAAAGTCAACATGAGCCCACTTTTCGGTACCCGACAAAAATTCATGAAATCCGAACATCCGTTCCGATACGAGTTTAACCATATAAAAATTATTACATTTCGACATCGGATCGCCTTTAAAATCTTCATTTTTTATTTTTAGAATATTTTGTAAACCCCCCCCCCCCCCTCATTTTCTTCCATCTAATTCACTAATTACTGATGTAAATAAGTATGAAATCAAGAAATATAACTAATTTCGGATAAAGAATATTTACCCAACTCAAACTCGTGAAAATTTCCTCTGAAATCACAAAAAACCGAGGTCTGAAACTCTAAAAATGAACAAAAATGTCGGACTCCGGACTTATACATTCTGTCCAGGCAAGTCGCAAGTGTAAAATGCGACTTGTCTCGTTATTCCCAGGCAAATATTTGCAGTACAAGCTTTTGATAAATTGATCATAACTTTTTGTACAAATGTCCAAATGATGAATGATTTACCTTTCTGGAAACTACATTCAAAGAATTACAACTTTCATGTTTTGATCATCTCCAAATCCCTTATAGATTGTGAGATATAAGCTTCCAAAATCAGCACTGTGCAGTAGAAATTTCTCGCGATGCACACTGCTGTAGCAAAAAACCAGCAATTAAAAACGGCCTAGAAATGGTCCGAAATTCACCCGACCCACTCGAGACCCCGTCCAATTATACCAATAATTCCTGTAACATAACGCGGACAACCATCCTCGTAACATAACGCGCACCTACTCGAGATCTCAAATCACGTCAAACAACGTCGAAACTATAAATCACAACTCGATTTGGACTTAAGAGTTTATGATATTTTCAATTCTATAACTCGCGTCGAAACGTGTCAATTCAATACAGAATCACCTCAAATTTTGCAGGAAAGTTTCAAATGACATAACGGAGCTATTGCAACTCTTGGAATCTCAATCCGAGTCTGATATCAATAAAGTCAAATATACGGTTAAACTTTAAAAATCTTTAACCTTTAAGTTTCTAGTTTTCGTCAAATAGCGATAATTCGAGTTAGGGACTTTCGAATTTGATTCCGGGGCCCAAGTCCCAAATCACGATACAGACCCACAGGGACCGTCAAAACACTGATTCAGGTCTGTTTACTCAAAATGTTGACCAAAGTCAACTTAAATGAGTTTTAAAGCATTATTTCAAATTTATATCAATTTTTTAGATAAAAATTTTTCGAAAAAATATACGGACTACGCACGTAAGTCGAAAAATATTGAACGGTACTATTCGAGATCTCGGGGCATATAATTGAATGTTAAATTTAAAAGATAACCTATCAGGTCATCTTAAAGAACCACTAATTTTCTTGGTATCTTCAAAAAACAAAAATTGAGTTGTTTGCATCCTTGTTCTATTTTTGTAGTTTTCTGCTTTCGATAATTATAATCTATAATAGAGGAGCTGAAATTGTGCATGGTTTTTTCGTTTAAGTTATGATTGGAGTTTTTCGTTTGTTAGAATTGACACTTACAAAAACTGATCGAGGCAAAGATTGTTGGAATTGGTATATACTGGAGTATAACAAGCAATACTAATAGAGACAGATTCAGAATTTTGAATGTATGAGTTCTAGAACTAGGTTCTGAATAAAACATTTATACATTAAGTGATTTTTCACAGAAATATAAAATTTTGGTAAAAGCTACCGAGAACCATTAACTAGAAGTCTAGCTTTGCCCCTGAATATCAAAAAAGGGCAATCTGGTGCACAAAATATCTCGTATTAACATATGGTCCAGGGAAGGACCCCCACCCCTATGAGTGTGATATAGACAACCTACCCTAGTGTAAGCATTAGTGGTTGCTTCTACAGCTCAAACCCGTAATCTATAGGTCACATAGAAACTTCATCATTGCCCTAATACTCATGTTCTCGCCCTTGAATAGTGAATACTAACACAAAGAAAAGTCCAGTAATTTAGAAAAAGTTAAACGAAAAAAACGAAATTGATCTCTTAATTATCTAAGTGTAGTTTTTTATCTTTACGTACGGTAGTTTTGAGGATACCAAGAATGTTGCTTCTTCAATTAAATTTAATTCTATCTATGCATTTATTAACCACCCAAATTTATTCTTCCTATAAATATCTGTTAGTCCTAAGTTGAAACCCCATTCCTATAACTAGCTCCACGTTATTTTGATAGAAGGAAGAAAGGTTAAAAAAAATGGCTGAATTTTATGTTTGCTACTCTAGGTTTCTCGTAATTCTTTTTGGCTTACTCCTCATTGCTTCAACTGGTTAGTCAAAAAAAAAAAAGGATTTAGATTTAAATATCGATTAGAGTAATTTAATCAGTTATAATAGGTCAATACATATTTTTCTTGATACCATGCTAGATATCTTGTTATGAAAAATTATATTTATTGTAGCACGTGAACTTAACCCGATGCTATCTCAATATACATACGGTTAGTGCTGAAAACAAAAATTAAAAAAAATGAAAGCAATAATTTTGGTTTCAATTTTCTTAAACCTTCACTTCATGAGTATCATAATAATGCTATTCAGTTTTTTTTTCTTTCTTATTTGATCTTTGTTTATTTAATTTTTTTTAATACAGATACTGAAGTTGTGGAGGGTAATCCTGGATTTTGCGAAAAGTGGAGTTCAACATATAAGGGGCCATGTTTAAGTTGGGATAGTTGTGATCAAACTTGCAAACACGAGGGCCATATTTTTGGAGGGTATTGTTTGTGGAAAGGATTTTTAAAGGGAATGGCTTGCATATGCACCTATTTATGCTAAGGGAAATCATCAAATGCCATTTCTGAGACAATAAATTATGCTTCCACTTTGTTGTTACTACTTTTCATGTAATAAAATTGAAAAGAATAATCAAATAACTTTATGTACTCTTATGAGTCCAAAATTGTGATGACCCAAAATGTCATCTTTAAATTTAATGATTAATTATGTGATCTAAGCACTATTTACCATTACTCGACTTGCGTGTGCAGTCCGAAAAAAAATCGAAAAGTTTTCAGGTGAAAAATGAATTTAAATGTGAATTAGAGCTTTAAAACTCAACTGAGTTGACTTTGGTCAATATTTTGAGCAAACAGACTCGGATCAGTATTTTGACAATTTTGGTAGGTCTGTATCGTGATTTGGGACTTAGGCGTATGCCCGTAATCAAATTCCGAGGTCCCTAGCCATAGATATGGAATTTTGATGAAAAATTAAAAGTTCAAATAGTGACCGGATGTCAAATTATGTGCAATCGACCCCGGAATAGAATTTTGATAATTCCAACAGCTCCGTATGATAATTTTGGACTTAGGAGCGTGATCAAAATTTTATTTGGAAGTCCGTAGTAGAATTAGGCTTGAAATGCCGAAAGTTGAATTTTTGGGAAGTTTGACCGAGGGGTTGACTTTTTGATATCGGGGTCGAAATTCGATTCTGAAAATTTTCATAACTCAGTTATGTCATTTATGACTTGTGTGCAAAATTTGAGGTCAATCGAAATTGATTTGATATGTTTCGACGCAAAATATAGAAGTTGGAAGAATTGAAAACTCATAATTCGATTCGATGCGCGATTCGTAATTTCGGCATTGTTTGGCATGGTTTGAAGCCTCAACTAAGTTCATATTGTATTTTGGGACATGTTGGTATATTTAGTTAAGGTCCGAGGGCCTCGGGTGAATTTCGGAAGGTTAACGGAATAGATTTCGGACAAAAAGGAACTGCTGGAATATTTCTGCTGCAGAAGCTATTTTTGGACAGCAACCGGTGCAATCGCAGAGCTGACTTTGGAAGCTTATATCTCGACATCTATAAGGAATCTGAAAATTATCAAAACATGAAAGTTGTAGCCCTTTGATTCTAGTTTCCAGAATGATAAACCATTTATCATTCAGATATTTATACAAAATATTATGATCGATTGACTGAAACTGGTACTGCAGATTTTTGCTACAGCAATGTGCATTGCCAGAAATTTCTGCTGCACAGGGCTGACTTTGGGAGCTTATATCTCGCAATCTATAAGGAGTTGGGCGATGAGAAAAACATAAAAGTTGTAGTACTTTGTATCTAGTTTGCAGAACTTTAAACCGTTTGGCAGTTGGAGTTGAGTACAAGAAGTTATGATTGATACACTACAGGCTGTCGAGGAGGAGTTTGATGTTTTCAACATAAGCATGTAATGATCCAAAAGTCCATTTTTAGTTCTAGAGATTGAAATTCGATTTTGACACTTTCGACATTTTGATAATGAATTATAGGAGTGATCTGGAAAGTTTGGTCTAATTTCATCAAGTCGCGATTCAGTTTTAAGCGCGAAATATGAGTTAATTATTTAACGAGCGAAATTGGTATCACATTGAGCAAATGAGATCCGAAATGAGTTTCGATTGAACGAATGGGTTCGTAGTTTTATTTGTGACTCATATGAACAAGAATCATCGAATTCCGAATTCGTATGATGGAGTTAGAGCCTTTTTAGTTAAATAAAACTATTGATGTAAATAATCCTGGTGTGCACCTTTAGCGACCAGATGTGACACTTTTAGCGATGGGATTTGACATTTAGCGACCGAAATAGTGTTTTTGGGGCAGAAACTTAAGGACCAAAAATGGTCAATTCCTTCATTTCGTTTTGGAGTTTTGGAGCACGGTTCTTGGGCGATTTTGAGGATTTCTTCAAGACTTCAACTTGGGTAAGTGTCCTATATCCAAATGTGATTATATTTCATAAATCCATGGTCATATTCATCATTTATTTCGGATTTTAATGGAAGAAATCAAGATTTTTGCAAAATTTTCCAAAAATGAAAATTTAAGATTTGGAGGTCGAGTTGTTATCGAATTTTGGTAAAATTGGTATGGGTGGACTCGTAATTGAATGGGTTGTCGGATTTTGTAAGTTTCGCCGGATTCCGAGATGTGGGCCCCACGGGCAAATTTTGAGCTAATTTCGGATTTTAATGAAAATGTAATATTTTCTTATGAAAGTGATTGCTATAATTTTTGTTGACTGTATCGAATTAATTATGACTAGATACGAGTCGATCGGAGTCGGAAATTCGGGGAAAAAGCATAATACTTGGTTAAATTGGAGCAAGTCGAGGTAAGTGACTTGTCTAACCTTGTGTGGGGAAAATTTCCCCTAGGATTGGTATTGATGTGATTATTGAAATGTGTTGAAAGTCGTGTGTACGAGGTGACGAGTGTGTACACGGGCTAAATTGCGAAAGATTATATTTTTAAATTGTGTAGATCACTGTTGCGCATTTATTAAATTATTTTATCTTGTTATATTCTTCATCATTGATCTGAGATATATACTTCAAATTTGTTTGATCTTTTCTTACTAATTGTTTTACCTGTTTAGTTAAAACTTGGTTTCTTTTATTCTGTACATTATTTGAAGGTTGATTTTCTTTAAATTAAATATTATTAATATGAAGTATTTGACATTTTTAAACTTGATATTGAAGCAACGTAGTAAAGATTTTAAAATATTATTTTCCTAAATTATTTACTCCTGAATATTTTTATACTCATTGTGAGGGAGCCGTGAGCTCTTTATTGTGGAAAACTATTATTGATGATTTATTTTGGCATGATCCGTGAGCTCTTTATTGTGGAAAAATATTGTTGTTGAATTATTTTGGAAAGTTAAATTATTTGAGCACTTGAGGTACAAATTGTGATATATTGTGATATTGATACGCATGCGGTGGTATAAGTTCTGGGTGTTGAAACGCATGCAGTGAGATAAGGGTGGCTTGATACGCGTGGCTAGTAGGGGAACCACTAGAAGTCATGCGGTGTGATAAGGGTGGCTAAAACGCGGGATGCTATTTCGGGAAAAAATATTTTCTTTAAATAAATTGTGAAGGCTCCCGCGGTGATATAGGGAAATGAGATATTGTGAATGTATTTATAATTTGGGACTATGAGGCGGTACCTCGGGAGTGCCCTTGTTGATATTGATTTATGTCCATAGTTGCTTTCGATTAATTGTTGTGATTTTCATAAAGTTGAAGGAAATTCTGTTTTGATTCCACGAGATATTATTTGTAATTATTTGATGTCATTAAATGTGACATACTATTTGATTCATTTCCAATGTCATTTTATTTTACTATATTGATAAACATTTTACCATGCCATTATTATATTCCAGTAGGACCTCACCTGACCTCGTCACTACTCTACCGAGGTTAGGCTTGGCACTTACTGGGTACCGTTGTGGTGTACTCATACTATGCTTCTGCACATCTTTTTTTGTGCAGATCCAGGTACATTTTACCAGCCTAGACGTCAGTGAATTACCTGCGCACAGAGACTTCGAGGTATATCTGCCAGCGTCCGCAGACTCCGGAGTCCCCTTCTATCATTTTATGTTGCTTCCTTATATTTTGTTTAGACCTTGACATATAGAGACATTGAGAATAAATTCTTAGAAGCTTGTAAGTTATTTCTACCGGGTTTTGGGAGTTAAAATTGTTTGAATTGTAGTTTATTTATTTCAGATATTTATTATTATTCCGCATTGATAGGCTTACCTAGTCTTAGAGACTAGGTGCCATCACGACATCCTACAGAGGGAATTTGGGATCGTGACAAGTTGGTATCAGAGCACTAGGTTCATAGGTGTCATGAGTCACAAGCAGGTTTAGTAGAGTCTTGCAGATCAGTACGGAGACGTCTGTACTTATCTTCAAGAGGCTATGGAACTGTTAGAAAATATGCACTTCTTTGACTCCTTATCGTGCGACATTGATTTAGCTTGAAACACATATCTTATATTCCTTTGTATCCACTCGTGTATGACATTGTGCACTCAGCATCAGTTGTGCATCGACGGTTTGTGATGTCGTAGATGGACTATGAGGGAGTCAGAGATGCTCAAACATTGCCTCAACGTGTGGTTCCTACTGAAGATGCGGACGTATTGAGAGATCACCTAGTGAATCATATGCGGGGTGCAATGTACATTGGCGTCTGGTTAATTTATACGAGCTGTGAAGGTTATTATTGTGGATCATCGGACGTTGTGACCTATGAATTCACGCCGTCCACTATCAATGGGTGGATTGCGGGGTCATGTATTATATCAGTTTTGGGCCTGAAATGTATATATGTGTACTGAAAGGTTCCCTAAAATTTACACATGTTTAAGGCCTGAGATTTCGTAGAGGATAAGGTTGGGACTTGCGGTATGTCCGCCTCCTTAATAATCCTATACTTCAATACCAAAGGAGTTATAGAAACAACTCTAAATTTATAGAAGGTCTACTCAGCGTGGACGTCACGGTTGCGGATTTTGGAGTGCTTCGGAGTAAGTATAGTTGTTGACGAGATTCTGGACTATGTGGTTCGTGCCAAGATTTGTCTGTATGGAGCTCTACTTTTGTGATCGTTGTGTATAAATAGGGGTAAGAGTTACCCCAAAGAAGAATCAAAGAGTATGTTAAGAAATGGGTCAGCTCAACAGTGTTTTGTCAGCATAACAAAAGAAGAAATTTGCCTTGGGAGAGATAATTCTCCACCAGTGTTCGTGGTAAGCCTATGAAGAGGGCAGACCAGCCAATGCAACACCGGCCACTTGGCTCAGGCAGTCGTCCATCCCAGTCCACACATCGGATTACTCGGGGTGCTCTAGTAAGTTCTTGTAATGCACCACCGACATGAGTTCCTACAATGGTTATTCCAGTTATCTGGCACAAACTCAATATGAGCAGCCTAACCCGCAAAGGGGTTATTATGAATATGGTGATACTGGAACATCAGGAGAAAAATTTCCCAAACTTGGGAGAGACTTATTTCATTAAATCACTCAGGCTACGTGCCCCATTGCAGTTACTACACCACCCACACGACCAGTTAGGGGTGGAGGACAGACGGGTAAAAGGCGTCCTAGAGGTGAAGACCCAGCCATTGATATATTTCTTTTATGGTATGGCGGAGGTCGCTACATCAGTTGATGTCGTTACAGGTACGACCTTGATATAATATAAAGGAATGATTTTCTTAAGTTGATTCGGTTCTCAATATCGAAATGAGTCTTCCTATTGTGCTCCACTTATGAGTGAGCTTCATAATTCTATAATTTACTTATGTGTTTACCCCTGTTGGAAGATTTTATGGAGATAACTACGCCTATCATTTCGTGTTGGTCACTAATAAGAGCTGCGAGGCTAAATGTGGCTTTCTGTTACTCATTTCGGTAAATTTGATGTATATTCCGAATAATTAATTGCAAATTATGAATTATATGCCCTACCGGTGTGGGGTTCATTATGTGTTGTGATTTGGTGTAACCGAAATTATTTAAAAGGAGAAAATAGAAATTTTTAATTGGCAGGATGTGCATATTACTTGTGATTCAGAACTGAGGACGAGATCATCACATTTTTATATAAATTGATATGTTTAAACCAGGCAATGAGCTGCGGTGGAAGTTATATAAGGACGAGATCCTTGTGAGAAAAATTCTTGTGTTTAAGTTCTCCCTTGTGAAATTATATTTGTACTATAGTACTAATAGGGAGTCATGCCTGTTAGGCTTATTTGAAAATTCTTATATGAAATTCTCTGTGCATAGTTGTCAAATTCGTGTTGTAATTATTAATTTTTAACCTACGAGGTAGGTGCCCGCCTAGGTGGCATTAAATGTGACTCGTTAATTCAGGTAAATAATTATGAAGTCTTCATGCCTCGCATCTAGTTATCAGTATTGTGAAGGTTTGCAACGAGATTTTTGTAACATGAGGTTAAATGACGATTCTGTAATTGATTATGAATAACTATTAAGACCAAATTGATCCAAGAGGGTGCCCCATTTGCAGGGTCAGACGAGTGTGAGTTAAGCTTTCAGAAGCTCAAGATCACTTTGACTCCGACACAAGCGTTGGTATTACTTACATGTTCAAGGTCTTATACTGTGTTTTGTGACGCGTCGCATATTGGTCTCGGCACGATGTTGATGCAAGACGGTAGGGTGATTGCCTACGCGTCTAGACAGTTAAAGGTACAAAAAAAAAAATCGGTCCACGACCTTGAGTTAGCAACTATTGTTCGTGCCTTGAAGAATTTGGCGACATTATTTGTACGGTGTCCATTGTGAGGTCTACATCGATCACCGAAGTCTACAACATCTGTTTAAATAGAAGGATCTTAATTTGCGGCAGCGAAGATGGTTGGAGTTGCTTAAGGATTATGATATCACCATTCTCTATCATCTTGAGAAGGCCAATGTAGTGGCCGATGCCTTGAGTCGTAAGGCGGAGAGTTTGGGCAGCTTAGCATATTTACCGGTAGTAGAAAGGCCTTTGGCCTTGGATATTCAGGCCTTGGCCAACCAGTTTGTCAGATTGAATGTTTCCGAACCGAGTCGAATTTTGGCTTGCGTGGTTTCCCAGTCTTCACTTTATGATCGTATCAGGGAACGTCAGTATGATGACCCCCATCTGCTTGTCCTTAAGGATACAGTTCAGCACGGTGATGCCAAGGAAGTCACTATTGGAGAAGACGATGTACTACGGATGCAGGGCAGGCTATGTGTACCTAATGTGGATGGCTTGCGTGAGTTGATTCTCCAGGAGGCTCACAGTACTCGATTCATCCAGGTGCTGCGAAGATGTATCAGGACTTGAGACAACACTATTGGTGGACGCGGATGAAGAAGGACATAGTGGGGGTATGTATCTCGGTGTTTAAATTATCAACAGGTAAAATATGAGCATCAACGACCGGGTGGATTACTTCAGAAGTTAGAGATTCCAGAATAGAAATGGGAGCGGATCACTATGGATTTCGTGTTGGGCTCCCACAGACTCAGCGGAAGTTGGACGCAGTTTGGGTGATTGTGGATAGGCTGACCAAATCAGCTCATTTTATTCCTGTGATTACTACTTACTCTTCAGAGCAGCTGGCTCAGGTATATATTCGCGAGATTGTCAGACTTCACGGTGTACCAGTATCCATCATCTCTGACCGGGGTACACAGTTTAACTCACGGTTTTGGAGGGCTTTACATAGAGGGTTAGGTACTCGTGTGGAGTTGAGTACAATATTTCACCCTCAGACGGACGGGCAGTCCGAACGCACTATTCAAATACTAGAGGATATGCTTCGTGTGTGTGTGATAGATTTTGGGGGTGCTTGGGATCAGTTCTTACCACTTGCGTAGTTTGCTTACAACAACAGTTGCCAGTCAAGCATTCAGATGGCTCCGTATGAGGCCTTGTATGGTAGGTGGTGCCAATCCCCAGTGGGTTGTTTGAACCGGGCGAGGCTAGGCTATTGGGTACAGACTTTGTTCAGGATGCCTTGGAAAAGGTTAAGTTGATTCAGGATTGACTTCGTACAGCCCAATCTAGACAAAAGAGTTATGCGAATCGGAAGGTTCATGATGTTGCATTCATGGTTGGTGAGCGGGTATTGCTCCGGGTTTCGCCTATGAAGGGTGTGATGAGGTTTGGGAAGAAGGATAATTTGAGCCCTAGGTATATTGGGCCTTTTGAGATTCTTGAGAGAGTTGGAGAGGTGGCTTACAGACTTGCACTACCACCTAGTCTTTCTGCGGTTCATCCGGTATTCCATGTTTCTATGCTTCAGAAATATCACGGCGATCCGTCTCATGTGTTAGACTTCAGTTCGGATCAGTTGGACAAGGATCTATCTTATGTTGAGGAACCAATGGCTATTTTAGATAGGCAGGTTCGAAAGCTGAGGTCAAAGAACATTGCTTCTGTAAAGGTTCAGTGGAGGGGTCATCTAGTCGAGGAGGCGACTTGGGAGGTCGAGAATTATTTACGTAGCTGTTATCCACACTTATTCACCAGCTCAGGTACTTTTTCTAACTCCGTTCGAGGACGTACATTTGTTTTAGAGGTGGAGAATGTGATGACCTAAAATGTCATCTTTAAATTTAATGATTAATTATGTGATCTAAGCACTATTTACCATTACTCGACTTGCGTATGCAGTCCGGAAAAAAAAATCGAAAAGTTTTCAGGTGAAAAATGAATTTAAATGTGAATTAGAGCTTTAAAACTCAACTGAGTTGACTTTGGTCAACATTTTGAGCAAACAGACTCGGATCAATGTTTTGACAATTTTGGTAGGTCTATATCGTGATTTGGGACTTAGGCGTATGCCCGTAATCAAATTCCGAGGTCCCTAGCCATAGATATGAAATTTTTCAAGACTTCAACTTGGGTAAGTGTCCTATATCCAAATGTGATTATATTTCATAAATCCATGGTCATATTCATCATTTATTTCGGATTTAAATGGAAGAAATCAAGATTTTTGCAAAATCTTCCAAAAACGAAAATTTAAGATTTGGAGGTCGAGTTGTTATCGGATTTTGGTAAAATTAGTATGGGTGGACTCGTAATTGAATGGGTTATCGGATTTTGTAAGTTTTGCCGGATTCCGAAATGTGGGCCCCACGGGTAAATTTTGAGCTAATTTCGGATTTTAATGAAAATGTAATATTTTCTTATGAAAGTGATTACTATAATTTTTGTTGACTGTATCGAATTAATTATGACTAGATACGAGTCGATCGGAGTCGGAAATTCGAGGAAAAAGCATAATACTTGGTTAAATTGGAGCAAGTCGAGGTAAGTGACTTGTCTAACCTTGTGTGGGGGAAATTTCCCCTAGGATTGGTATTGATGTGATTATTGAAATGTGTTGAAAGTCGTGTGCACGAGGTGACGAGTGTGTACACGGGCTAAATTGCGAAAGATTATATTTTTAAATTGTGTAGATCACTGTTGCACATTTATTAAATTATTTTATCTTGTTATATTCTTCATCATTGATTTGAGATATATACTTCAAATTTGTTTGATCTTTTCTTACTAATTGTTTTACCTGTTTAGTTGAAACTTGGTTTCTTTTATTCTGTACATTATTTGAAGGTTGATTTTCTTTAAATTAAATATTATTAATATGAAGTATTTGACATTTTTAAACTTGATATTGAAGCAACGTAGTAAAGATTTTGAAATATTATTTTCCTAAATTATTTACTCTTGAATATTTTTATACTCATTGTGAGGGAGCCGTGAGCTCTTTATTGTGGAAAACTATTATTGATGATTTATTTTGGCATGAGCCGTGAGCTCTTTATTGTGGAAAAATATTGTTGTTGAATTATTTTGGAAAGTTAAATTATTTGAGCACTTGAGGTGCAAATTGTGATATATTGTGATATTGATACGCATGCGGTGGTATAAGGTCTGGGTGTTGAAACGCATGCGGTGAGATAAGGGTGGCTTGATACGCGTGGCTAGTAGGGGAACTACTAGAAGTCATGCGGTGTGATAAGGGTGGCTAAAACGCGGGATGTTATTTCGGGAAAAATATTTTCTTTAAATAAATTGTGAAGGCTCCCGCGGTGATATAAGGAAATGAGATATTGTGAATGTATTTATGATTTGGGACTACGAGGCGGTACCTCGGGAGTGCCCTTATTGATATTGATTTATGGCCATAGTTGCTTTCGATTAATTGTTGTGATTTTCATAAAGTTTAAGAAAATTCTGTTTTGATTCCATGAGATATTATTTGTAATTATTTGATGTCATTAAATGTGACATACTATTTGATTCATTTCCAATGTCATTTTATTTTACTACATTGATAAACATTTTATCATGCCATTATTATATTCCAGTAGGGCCTCACCTGACCTCGTCACTACTCTACCGAGGTTAGGCTTGGCACTTACTGGGTACCGTTGTGGTGTACTCATACTACGCTTCTGCACATCTTTTTTTGTGCAGATCCAGGTATATTTTACCAGCCTAGACGTCAGTGAGTTACCTGCGCACGGAGACTTCGAGGCATATCTGCCAGCGTCCGCAGACTCCGGAGTCCCCTTCTATTATTTTATGTTGCTTCCTTATATTTTATTTCGACCTTGACATATAGAGACATTGAGAATAAATTCTTAGAAGCTTGTGACTTATTTCTACCGGGTTTTGGGAGTTGAAATTGTTTGAATTGTAGTTTATTTATTTCAGATATTTATTATTATTCCGCATTGATAGGCTTACCTAGTCTTAGAGACTAGGTGCCATCACGACATTCTACGGTGGGAATTTGGGGTCGTGACAAAAATCCAGTGGTGTTTAAAGTGGTTCAAGATTTTGTATATTGTACGAAAAAAGTCGTATTTGACTTATATACCAATTCAGTATTGAAGCGAGGAATTTCTCTAAAGGGTATTCAATATATGTTATATACCTCTAAAACCTAATATTTTACCTATATATATGATGTAATTTTTCAACGAAGGGTGGTTAGTTGACCATCTTAATTAAGTGAATGTAGCTTCGCCCCTATATACCATAGTATAATATTTTTTCGACGAAGGGTGTTCAACTAACCATCCTTTACCGACTGTAATTCCGACCCTGTAAAATCTATTTTGTTTATGTCGCAAAATTATTTGTAACGACCCGACCGGTCGTTTTGTGCATTTGCATTCTGCTCAACTATTTGAAATCTTAAGTAGCTTCATATAAAGTATTATGACATTTGTGAATCGTTGGCGTTGGTTTTAAGCTATTTTCGAAATTAGTTTGGAAGAATGAATTTCATAGTTGAAGCTTTAAGTTGGAAGAGTTGACCAAGTTTGACTATTTAGTATTCGACCTCCGATCAGAGTTTTGATGATTCTGTTAGGTTCGAATGGTGATTTTGGACTCGGGTGTATGTCTGTATTTGCATTTGTATAATTCTAGAAGGTTTCGACACTAATTGGCGAAAGTTGGAAATTTAAAGGTTTGAAAATGTTCATAGGTTTAACCGAGGTTTGACTTTATTGATACCGGGGTCGAATTTTGATTTCCGAAGTTATAGTAGATCTGTTATGTCATTTATGACTTGTGTACCAAATATGAGATCAATCCTAGGTGTTTACGCTTGTTCGCCGTTAGTTTTGAATTTTGAAAGTTCATTAACTTCATTAAGTCGATTTGAGGTATGACTTGTGATTTTGATGTTGTTAAGTGAGATTTGAAATACCGAGTAGGTCTGCGTTATGATTTGTAACATGCCTGCAAAATTCGGGGTTGTTCGGAGTTGGTTTGATAGCATTCAGACGCTTGGTTGTAATTCTAGATGTTCTTGAGTTCTCCCTTCAAATTTAATATGTATTGATGTCTGATGCATGGTTTCGGGTATTATTTTGGGGATTTGATCGCGCAAACAAATTCGCATGATGTTTCTAGACTTGTGTGGATGTTTGGCATGGAGCCCCGAGGGATAGGGTGAGTTTCAAGTTGGTTTTAGATAATTTTTAGGCCAATTTTCGTTTGTTGGTTTTTGGCTACAGAGATGTGCATCGCGATCGCGAACATTTGGTCACGTTAGCGAAGGGCAAACTATAGTTTAGGGCCTTGTGAATCGCGATCGTGAAAGCCTTTTCGCGATCGCATAGGAGAAATTTCTGCTGCACAAGATTGGCTTTGGAAGCTTATATCTTGCAATCTATAAGGAATTTGGAGATGATCTAACAATAAAAGTTGTAGCCATTGATGTCTTGTTTTCAAAAAGTCAAACCATTTGTCATTTGTAATTTTGTACAAAATGTTATGACCACTATACTAGAGGCTGTCTGGGAAGAGTTTGGAAATCGATGTTGAAGAATTTGTTCACCGCGATCGCGAAGAAGCCTGGGCAGTGGATTTAATGTCAAATTTCGGACCTTTGAGCATTTATCCATATTTTGAGTTGGGGACCTTGGGATTTAGTGATTTTTAGGTGATTTTCATCTCATGGATTGGGTAAGTATTCTCTACTCGATTTTGATTTTATTTCATGAATCTATCTTCGTTTTTGGCATTTAATTGAGGATTTCAAGAGAGAAATCGGGGGATTTTCTCTAAAGTTTCATAGAGTGAATTTTTGAGTTTTGAACGGAGTCGGATTTGAGTGAAACTAGTATGATTGGACTCGTAATCGAATTGGTTGTTGCATTTTGTAGGTTTTGTCGGGTTCCGAGGTGCGGGCCCAGTTTTGACTTTTTGATTGACTTTGGAATTTTAATTAAAGATTCGACCTTTATCATTTGTAATTATTTCCTTAGGCATTATTTGATGTATTTGAGTTACTTTTTGCTAGTTTCAAATAGTTCAGAAGTTGGTACACGCGAGGTGGCATTTTCGGAGCATCATTTGGCTTGCTCGATATTGGATTTGGCTTGTTCGAGGTAAGTAACACTTCTAAGCTTGGTGCTGAGGGTATGAAACCCTGAATTATGTGTTATGTGATGGATGTCGAGGTGACGCGCATGCTAGGTGACGGGCGTGTGGGCGTGCACCGTGTGAATTGTGATTTAGTCGATTCCATGGAACTGTGTAGCTATCTTATCTGAACATATTTACTAAACTCTATGTGTTAGAGCAATCAAGAAATATTTTATGCTAGAAATCATGTCTAGACTATATGCTTATCCTGTCGGGGCCTACTAAGGTCATTTCTATTGTTGAGTTATTTGTTTACATTGCCATTACGTACTCACTCATACGCATTCCTTTGCATATCATATCTTAGTCTCTGTTACTATTTATTGATATATCACATCATCATTTTGGGCTGATTTTTCATGACATTGTGAGCCCGAGAGACTGGAGAGATTGATGACTGAGTGAGGCCGAGGGCCAAATTGTGAGGATGTTGATACTATAGCACATGAGTTATCCGTGTGGATCCAGATATTGATACTATAGCAAGTGAGTTATCCGTGCAACATGTGAGTTGTCCGTGATGATCCAGATATTTATACTATGGCACGTAAGTTGTCCGTGCAGATCAGGCTCTATTGATTCATGCCAGGATTTGGCTTATTATAACGCTCGGGCTAGTTCGGCCCCTCCGAAGTCTGCACATCCACAGTGGGCGCAGTTACTAGTAGTTATTATGTTTGGGCTAGATCTACCATGTACAGTACTGAGTGACTGAGTGTTTCGAGTGAAAAGTGTGAGACAGTCAGATTGAGTACTTTGAGAGTGTGAGTACATGAGTTCATCACTGAGATGCATTGCATTTGACTTGCGTACTTGAGATACAAGCATAGAGATGCATTTCCTTCTGCTACCCGGTTTTGGTGACATTCATGATTTCTCCTGTATATTGACATGTAGGCATAGAGATGTATTTTTATCATGCTATCTGAAAATGAAACATCTTATTTATTGTTGATAGATTTTGGGAAAAATCACAATTTCCAAACTTACTCATATATTTTTGGTGTTTCGGTAAAAGATTTGGGATTTACTGTTATAGTTGAAAAGCATGCATATTTTTCGTAACTTTGAACGAGTTGAGCATCTTATCTTCGAGTTATTTTCTTGTACTACTTTTATTATATTGTTATGAGTTATGGCTGGTTATTGGAGTTGGACCCTAACCCTTGTTCCAGCTAGTCACTACTTTCAACCTGAGGTTAGGTTTGCTACTTATTAAGTACATGGGGTCATTTGTACTCATACTACACTTCTGCACCTTGCGTGCAGATATTGGATGTTGATGTTGTTGTTTACAATGGGAGCTGGATCGGAAGATGTACCTGCGTTCTAGTTATGGCTATCATTAGTCCTTTGTAAATTCTAAATCTTAGACGCTCATGATTTGTACTACCAGTCCTTTGGAAATTCTTTGTACAGTAGCTCAGTTGTATTATCATTTTTTCTCTTAATAAATATCATTTGAACTGGTTTATGGTTAATTGGCTTACCTAACAGGTTGGGTTAGGTGCCATCATGACTAGTTGAATTTTGGGTCGTGACAAGTTGGTACCAAAGCTCTAGGTTCATAGGTTCTACAAGTCATGAGCAAGTGTCTAGTAGAGTCTTGCGGATCGGTATGATGACGTCCATACCTATCTTCGAGAGGCTACATGGCATTTAGGATAAATTTCCAATCTTTCTTTCCTTATTGTGCGACATTGATTCATCTTGAAGCGTAACTCTTTGAATTCCTTCCACTCATTCGTATGAGCATATGAGCGCTCGGTATCAGTTGGGCATCGACGACGTATGATTCCATGGATGAGGTGCTAGATGTGATTTCTGTGTGGTGATGATGGGTCAGTCTGGAGGACTTGAGGCCGGATTGTGATGGTAGCTTGAGCACGGGGATTTTAGTTGTGTGAGTATATGCTTTTGGACTTATATGTCCGGTAGGGTCCCTATAAGTGGAATTTATAGCTCGGTGAGTGGTTGGATAGCTATATGATGAAATATGATGTGATTGCGGGATGTGTTCAGATGGTTTGAATATGAGGAGAAGAGTTTGCTTTAGATGTAAAAATGACTATTGGGTGCTTGATTCCTGTCTTGATATGACGTATAGTCTCGAGTTATGAGTATGTTGATGGATCTTTTATGTTGTTTAATTGAGGAATGAAGTAGATTTTCATGTCTTGTTGATGAGTTCAGACTCAGGAAGATTAAGCTATTGCGTAGTAGTTGTGGCTGTGAAAGAGGATAGAGAGATGTCAGTTTGAGGCTAAGAGGGTGTGTTATCACCTGCGCGGTAATCTACGGATATGTGATCCTTATGATGTTGTATGAAGGCTTTCTTTTCTACCAGTGGGTATAGGTGTTGCGATTTGATTTCTGATTGGTTGAGAAAGTTGATCTGACCGCCACGAGGATGAATGCGAGAATTGTAGATGATTTGAAGTAGTAGATGGTGTGTGTTACATGAGCTTATGAAGGATTGAGTTGAACTTCGGTGCGGAATTATAGCAGTAATAGAGTATGGGTATTATGAGTTATCGAGTGTTTCCTTCTATGGCTTTGAGCCAAGTGGGGGAGTCTTCTATCGACGATTTGGTCGCGTGTTTTGTATTGTACTAGTTTCGATTTGAGGCGAACTTGTGAATCGGATATGACTTGCAGAGATTAAGATCGAGGATAACTCGAGTAAAGGAACTTATGGATACGAGTTGTTTTACACTTTATGGGTATATGAGAATCATGAAATGATTGAGTTTATTGCGAAAGATGTGGTGCGCATGTTATATGAATTTGCTCGGTTGTGTTAAGGCAGGATTACTTATTTGGGGTGTTGTTGTGCTAATTTTGCACAGGTCATTTGGCCCGTTTGGGCGGTTCAATTGGGATTCGAGCAGAATGGATGACTCTAGAGAAGGTTCTAATAGTTTCAAGATTTATATGCAACAATTGAGAATATTTCGGACAGGTACATGGCTAGCATCTGAATCTGAGATTTTTCATTGGATGGTGTCGAGACTCATGGTATTTTTATATCATTATGGATTATACATTTCAGTATCAGGAAGGTGCAGTTAACAACTTTTGGTTCGCAGAAGGTCTCTTCCGAGTGGGTGTCTCGGTTGTGGTTTCATGTTAGGGTCTCTTGTGGTGAGTTTTGGTAAGGATCGTGGTGTTCTGGTAAGGAGAAATATCAAGTGGAAGGCAATTCGGAGAAATAGGGCATCTTGGTAGTAGTTTGGATCAATATGGCAATGGTATGCTCGATTCTTTTGGTTCTTATGATGTGGTGAGTCTCTACATGTGTTTTATGGCAATGCTCTTAGGTGTTGGCGACTTGTGTGGCCTGGTTATTTTCAAATGGATTCCAAAGAGTTCTTAATGGTTTCTACCATGGTTCGAGGTGTATATTTACTATTGGCGTGAAAAACATGTTGCATATTGTGATTTTCTCCTGGATGAGATCAAATGGAAGGTTTCTTACTGATCGGGCATATATTCTACTTGTGTCTTAGAGTTGATTATGAGATTCTCGTACTTTTCATATGATAACATGATAGATGCAGTGTGTTGTGAGGGATTAAGATTTTCATGTGCAAGGTCACGGTTCATATTTGGAGGGAAGGTCATGAATTTTTCACAGTGTGGGCAGTTTCAGATATTTAGATGAATGTTATAACTACTTGGTAATTCCTGAGAAGGGTGCGCATTTCAGAAGGCGCATTGTGTGTTGACTTACGGATGCTTCATTGGTATTGTGGTACTCGCCTAGTTGATCGACTGCTGATGTTCAAATTTTGCTATGTGGCAAGGAAGAATTATAGAAATATCTCTCGTGGGGATGATTGTGTATGAGAGACGTGTTAATCGTTTATGTGGTGGAGTTGGGATCGGCTATGGTGATTCATACATTCTATGGATTTGGAGACTAGTAGTTCTCAGAAACATATTGTTTCGAGGTTGCAGACTATGAAGATGTAGCCATAGTTAGCTATATGGTAGCACGTACTATGGTTAGTCATGATGGACTTTTAGAAGGCAATTTATCCAATTGGGGACAACCGAAGTTGATTTGGGGGCTCATTGGTAGTCCTAATAAGGATGTGTATTCTGCACTAAGTCAGATTGGTTGACTCCGTACTGCTATAGTTGAGGGATGTGCAGTTCGGTTAGAATTGATCTTATTTGTATATGATAGGTTCTATGAGTTACTTTTCTATGACACGAGGGGCATTGATTTGTTGGTTATACGCACATATGGTGCGGTTCTATTTGGGTCTTATAGCGGAATTCAAGCGAAATGGTTATTGGGATGTGGAATGGTTGATTGCGCCTTGGTTATGGCCTTTTCCGGTTGTGGTATATTGTATTATTTGCTTCTCCATGGTTACCGTCATGCACCTTGGGTACTTGATGTCAAATTGTGCGTGGTTGTTGATTTTGAGCATTATGGCTTGAGGTATTTCATGTGGACCAGTGTTAGGATGGGGTCATGCATTGCAGCGAAGTTATGTTGAGATATGATCCTTTGTGATTGATTCATGTGTCTTGGTTCTACTATGTATGATGGGCTCATAGCATTGTTGTTGTGGTGGTACTTCTTGAGTTTGCAGTTTTTGGGTGCATTGAGTTATTGCATATTGGTGCACGGATTGCACGTTTTGTAGCTCTAGGTTGTATTGGTGTTGCATGTCAATAAAATAGTTGTGTTTGACATGATGAGGTCATTGGACCTAGAATGGGTACTATCAGATTTGATTGCAGTATGTATGGAGGAATAATATCAGAGGTCAGGTTAGAATTTAAACTACGGTTCCTGTCGGACGAGAGAGGGCTCCATGACTTGTTGATTTGATGAGTGGTTATGAGTTTATGCGTGTTTCTTTCATCATCGGCAGTGTACTAAGGATTTGAAGGAGGTTTTATTTGATGTGCGGTTTATTACCGGTTTGTTTTGAGAAGTTATTATGGTAAGAAGTTATTGCTACAAGTACGCGAGTTATGTAGTATATCATGTGATTACATCTTGGATTATGGTTATGGCTTGATACATCTTGTTCAGACTTATATAGTTTGTAAATGCGAGATTCGGGTCCTATAGGAATTTTCGAATGTTGGAAATTGGATTCGGTGGTTTACGAGCTAAGGTTGAAGTAATGATCTTCAGTTATGTTATGTTGTCAAGCTTATATGGAATAGGGTGATGTGGGATCACCCCCGGGTATGTACATGGTAAGGTTACATGGCGACTTGATGAATTTGGAACGACTCTTGGCACATTCGAGGATGAAAGTATGTTTAAGTGGGGGATAATGTAATGACCCTACCGGTCGTTTTGAGAATTTGCATTCCGTTCAGCTATTTGAAGTCTTGAGTAGCTTCATATGATGTATTATGACGTATGTGAATCGTGGGCGTTTTCAGGTGTTTTCGGAATTAGTTTGGAAGAATGAATTTCATAGTTGAAGCTTTACATTGGAAGAGGTGACCAAGTTTGACTTTTTAGTATTCGACCTCGAATCGGAGTTTTGATGAGTCTGTTAGGTATGGATGGTGATTTTGGACACGGGTGTATGCCAGATTTGCATTTGGATAATTCTAGAAGGTTTCGGCACTAATTGGCAAAAGTTGGAAATTTGAAGATTTATAAATGTTCATAAGTTTGACCGAGGTTTGACTTTATTGATATTGGGGTCGGATTTCGATACTAGAAGATATAGTAGGTCTGTTATGTCATTTATGACTTGTGTGCCAAATTTGAGATCAATCTGAGGTGTTTAGGCTTGTTCGCTGTTAGTTTTGAATTTTTAAAGTTCATTAACTTTATTAAGTCGATTTGAGGTGCGACTTGTGATTTTGATGTTGTTAAGTGAGATTTGAAACATCGAGTAGGTCTGCGTTATGATTTGGAATTTGCATGCAAAATTCGGGGTCGTTCGGAGTTGGTTTGATAGCATTCGGATGCTTGGTTGTAATTCTAGAAGTCCTTGAGTTATCCCTTCAAATTTCATGTGTGTTAATGTCCGATTCATGATTTCAGGTGTTATTTTGGCGATTTGATCGCGCGAGCAAGATCGCACGATGTTTCTAGACTTGTGTGGATGTTTAGTGTGGAGCCCCAAGGGCTCGGGTGAGGTTCAGGGTGGTTTCGGATCATTTTTAGGTCATTTTAAAGTTTCTGGTTTTTGGATACAGGGGTATACATTGCGATCGCAAACATTTGGTCACGTTAGAGAATAACCAAATGCAGCTTGGGGCCTTGTGAATCGCGATCGCCAAAGACTTTTCACGATCGCATAGGAGAAATTTCTAATGCACATGGCTGACTTTGGAAGCTTATATCTTGCAATCTATAAGGAATTTGGAGATGATCAAAAATTGAAAGTTGTAGCCCTTGAGGTCTAGTTTTCATAAAGTTAAATCAATCGTTATTTGGAATTTTTTATAAAACGTTATGACCATTACACTAAAGGCAGTCTGAGAAGAGCTTGAAAATTGTTGTTGAAGAATTTGTTCATTGCGATCACGAAGGGATGTCCGCGATCGCGAAGAAGGAAGCCTGGGCAATGGATTTAATGTCAAATTTCAGACCTTTGATCCATTTATCCATATTTTGAGTTGGGGACCTCGGGATTTAGCGATGTTTGAGGTGATTTGCATCACATGGATCGGGGTAAGTGTTCTCTACTCGTTTTCGATTTTATTTCAAGAATCTATCTTCGTTTTTGGCATTTAATTGAGGATTTCAAGAGAGAAATTGGGGAATTTTTTCTAAAGTTTCATAGAGTGAATTTTTGAATTTTAAACACAGCTGGATTTGAGTCAAACTAGTATGGTTGGACTCATAATCGAATGGGTTGTTGAATTTTATAGGTTTTGTCGGGTTCCGAAGTGCAGACCCAGATTTCACTTTTATGTTGACTTTGGGCATTTGATTAAAGTTTCAACCTTTATCATTTGGAATTATTTCTTTAGCTATTATTTGATGTATTTGAGTTGCTTTTGGCTAGTTTCGAGCCGTTAGGAAATCGGTACGTGCGAGATAGCATTTTTGGAGTATCGTTTGGCTTGCTCGGTATTGGATTTGGCTTGTTTGAGGTAAGTAACACTTCTAAACTTGGTACTAAGGGTATGAAATCCTAAATTACGTGTTATGTCATTGATGTCGAGGTGACGCGCATGCTAGGTGACGGGCGTGTGGGCGTGCACCGTATGAATTATGATTTAGTCGATTCCATGGAAATGTGTAACTACTATCTTATCTGAACGTTTTTACTGAACTCTATGTGTTAGAGCACTCTAGCTGTAATTTATGCTACAAATCATGTCTAGACTATATGCTTATCCTGTTGGGGCCCACTGAGGTCATTTCTGTTGTTCAGTTATTTATTTACATTGCAATTACGTACTCAGTCATACGCATTCCTCTGCATATCATATATCAGCCTTTGTTACCATTTATTGATACATCACATCATCATTTTGGGTTGATATTTCATGACATTCTAAGATCGAGAGATTAGAGAGATTAATGACTAAGTGAGGCAGAGGGCCTGATTGTGAGGATATTGATACTATAACATGTGAGTTATCCGTGCGGATCCAGATATTGATACTATAGTACGTGAGTTGTCCGTGTAGTACGTGAGTTGTCCGTGCAACATGTGAGTTATCCGTGCGGATCCAGATATGGATACTGTAGCACGTGAGTTATCCGTGCGGATCCAGATATTGATACTATGGCACGTGAGTTGTCCGTGCGGATCAGACTTTAATGATTCATGCCAGGATTTGACTTATTATAGCGCTCGGGGTGGATCGGCCCCTCCGGAGTCTGCACATCCAGAGTGGGCGCAGTTGCTAGCAGTTATTATGTTTGGGCTAGATCTGCCTTATACAGTACTGAGTGACTGAGTGTGTCGAGTTATTGAGCGTGATGAGTGAAAAGTGTGAGATAGTCAGATTGAGTACTGTGAGAGTATGAATACATGAGTTCATCACTAAGATACATTGCATTGGACATGCGTACTTGAGATATATGCATAGAGATGGATTTTCTTCTGCTACCCGATTTTGGTGACATTCATGATTACACCCGTATATTGACATGTAGGCATAGAGATGTATTTTTCTCATGCTATCTGAAAATGAAACATCTTATTTATTGTTGAAAGATTTTGGAAAAAATCACAGTTTTCAAACTTACTCATATGTTTTTGGTGTTTCGGCGAAAGATTTGGGATTTACTGTTATACTTGAAACGCATACCTATTTTTTGTAACTGTGAACGAGTTGAGCATTTAATCTCCGAGTTATTTTTTTGTACCACTTTCATTATATTGTTATGAGTTGTGGATGGTTATTGGAGTTGGACCCTGACCCTTGTCCCAGCTCGTCACTACATTCAACCTGAGGTTAGGTTTGCTACTTATTTAGTACATGAGTGTCGGTTGTACTCATACTACACTTTTACACCTTGAGTGCAGATGTTGGATGTTGATGTTGATGTGTATGGCGGGAGCTGGATCGGAAGATGTACCTGCATTCTAGTTATGACTATCACTAGTCCTTGGTAGCATTAGATTCGAGTTCTGTTCATTTATATTTCAAACAGATGATGTACTTTATTTCATACCACCTTTGTAAATTCTAAATCTTAGACGCTCGTGATTTGTATTACCAGATATTGGGAAATTCTTTGTATAGTAGTTCAGTTGTATTATCATTTCTTCTTAATAAATATAATTTGAACTGGTTTATTGTTAATTGGCTTACCTAACGGATTGGGTTAGGCATCATCACGAGTAGATAGATTTTGGGTCGTGATATTATTATATTAGGAGTCGAAAAGAAAAAAAAGCGCAGGAATATAATTTTCACCCTATACAGTAATACTACATATTTCATATAAAACGTCAAGTTACAAACATTAAATAAGACCACAAAAGATAATATGGTCATTGCAGCAATAACCATACGTAATAGCAGCATTTATTTATCTATACCATATATTATAGAATACAAACTTCACGTGCCATAAGAAAAGGCCTATGGCTATATATTGTATTTCAGCATTTGTAATAGCAATAGCAATATTTGTTGTAGCAATTCCCATAAGCTGCATCTTCCTTCTTGCACCAATGGTTACACTTATTGGGAAAGCACTTCCCATTCCAGCCTTTGCTAGGCTTCCCACAATACTTTGCCTCTGTTATCTTCATCTCTGCATTAAACCATAGGACAAAAGAACTCTTAAGGCAATTAATTAAAACGGATCTTTACACAAATAGCGGTAAAACACATCCGCAGATTAATTTTAATTTAAGTGATTGGGTGAGCGGCTATTTAGGTTAATTCTTCGTAAAAACAAAGAAAATGCTTTTTTTTTTATTAAAAAAAGTACTCTTTATACAACGTGAAAAACAAATACTCATTTTGTTAAAACGAGTTCATGAGAAAAATATTTATTCCAACCAAATATGAAAAAATTGAAAAATATTTTCCTTTGCTACAAAATACACCCATAATGTTTATTCTATGGAACTGACCTTAGTAACCAGAAAATGGAAAAGTAAATAAGAAAGAGAGAAATGGTTAAGAATTGCTCACCAGAAGCAAACATGAGAAGAAAGCAAAAGAGTACAGCACACAAAGTTATTTTGCTAGCCATTTCTAATTAAGTTCCTTAATTTGAATTACTTTGTGAAATCGAGGCTATACCAAAGGGTGTATTTATAGTGATTCAAGAATAATTTTTTAAACAGAAAAAGTTCTCCTATTTACTTATGTATAAATTAACCTTGAACAGAAGAAAGGAAAATGTCAAACAAATCAACTAGTTAAATATCGCAGGAAAAAATAATGAGAGAAGTACTGAGTCTTGATAAACTTTTGAACTGATCAAAGTTTTTTCTTTCTTGCATCACCATGAAAGTAACAAGATTCCTACTACTGTAAATTAAAGAAAGTAAAAAATTTACTTCATACTAGGCCAAGTATACAATATAATTTATCTAGGTTTTCTAACTATACCTTAAAAACTAATTCAAGCTTAAGCTCAAGTTGAGGTGAGAAAAACTAGCAAGAATGAATTACTATGCTCAGAGGTGGAGTTAGGATTTCAAGCTTATGGATTCAGAATTCTAATCTGTTTAAGTTAATAAGTTCTAAATTAATAATTTATACATGTTAAATGAATTTTTTTAAGACAAATATAGAGTTCGAACCAAAATTACTAGATTCGACCGAACTCGCTCCCGACACTATAGCTTCGCCCCTAACTATGCTTCAATCCCTAACTCAAGTTGAGATTTGCTAACTACATGAATCTCATTGACCATATCATTTCTTTTAAGCTCATCTCAAATCAATATTATACAAAAATTAAAATAAAAATTAAAAACACTAGTAGTTCTCTAATCTACCGGTATAAAATCTTTGATATTGCTAAAAGACTCCTAGAAAATATGAATATTTCTACTGGTTGAGAAGTTAGTAAGCTTTTACTATAAACAAGTGCCGTGTATATCTAATTTGTCCACAAAGAAACAAATTCAAGTTGCCTCACGCTTGAAAATTTCAAAGCTAAATTAAAACATTAGAAAATAAAAGTTATTTTCTAGAAGTTCTCTAATCTACCGGTATAAAGTTTTTGATATTGCTAAAAGACTCCTAGAAAATATGAATATTTCTACTGGTTGAGAAGTTAGTAAGCTTTTACTATAAACAAGTGCCGTGGATATTAATTTGTCCACAGAAAAAAATTCAAGTTGCTTCGCGTTTGAAATTTTCAAAGCTAAATTAGGTGTTTGACGCGGATCCAAGATTTAAATTAAGTGGATTTAACATTTAAGGTTATTAATGTTGAACCCGTTATATTTTTAAAGTTACAATTTCATATTTCTGATCATTTCTTAAAATTTTAATGAATTTTTACACATAATTTATGATTCGCTTTAAAGGTTGTGAGTTTAATTGAACCCGTAGCTTAACGCTATGTAACAACCCGACTTGTCGTTTTGAGTAATTACTCTCCTCTCTACTATTTGAAATCTCGAATAGTTTCATATGATATATTATGACTTGTATGCCAAGTTTGAGGTCAATCGAACTTAATTTGCTATATTTCGACATCGATTCTTCAAGAATACGTGGTATCACATTAAGCAAATTAGCTCCAAATTTAGTTTTGATTGAAGCATTAGATCCGTATTGAAATTACGGAGCCATAACAAAAAGAATCGTCGAATTCAGACATCGTATGAGAGAGTTATGCCTATTTCCGTGTCGGAAAAGATTTTCCGTCGCCGCGAGCGCCCAGGGTAGCGTGGGGTACCAGCCCTGGCGCTGGAAATTTTTGGGGTACTGGAAACTGCGCCACATGCAGCGTCCCACGCTACCTGTGACGCTCGAAAACACCAGAGGCTCTATAAACGGGTTTTTTGGCCATTTTTGACATAAAAATAGTTGGGGAGCTCGGTTTGGGCGATTTTCACGGATAAACATTGTGGTAAGTGTTCCTTATCCTATATTGATTATATTTCATTATTTCATACTCATTTACATCATGAATCCATGAATTTATGGAAGAAAAATCAGATTTTTGTAAAATCTTCTAAAAATGTAAAATGAAGATTTCAAGGTCAATCCGATATCGGAATTTGATAAAATTGATATGGGTGAACTCGTAATTGAATGGGTTGTCGGATTTTGTGAGTTTCGTCGGATTCCGAGACATGGGCCCCATGGGCGATTTTTGAGTTAAATTTCGGATTTTGTTGGAAAATTAGTATTTTCATATGGAATTAATTCCTACGATTCGTGTTGAGTATATTGAATTTTTTATGACTAGATTTGAAGCTTTCGGACACAAATTTGCTAGGCAAGGGTTTATTGGAATCTTACAATTGGTTGCGAAATGAGGTAAGTATCTTGCCTAACCTCGAGTGGGGGAATTACCTCTTAGGCATTGAGTCTTATGTGAAAATTGTGTAATTGAAAACTATGTATGCGAGGTGACGAGTACATACTTGGTTTATATGTGCAAATTATATCGGTTGAAATTCGTAGACGCCCTTTAAGTATTAAGTTGGAAAATTGTTGTAACTTATTAAATCCCTTAATTGTCATGCCTAGTTCTTTGTTTGCCGAAGTTGTTTTTATATGATAATTTGGTGTGATTGCCACTTCAATTTTATGTGAACTCTGTGTTTGTTTGAGTTGTCATTTTTATGGAAAATACTTTCATTATTGATTTTACTTACAGATAATTTTAATGAAAAATTTAGTTAATAAGATGAATAAATCTATTTACTCCCTGAAGTTGTGATTTAAAAGAGGTGTTGTTCCTAGATGAATTACTTGTCAGTTCACGTTGTTAAAAATTTGGTGTTGAATTATAAAGATCGTGAATCATATTGAGGTAAAGTGCCAAATTGTGAAATATTATTCGATTGAGTTGTTCACTCCTGAACATTTTGTTAAGATGTTGTGCACATTATGATCGAGTCATGGCTCCGTATTGTGGAAAAATAATGTATTGTAAGAATTGAGTATTTGATGTGCAATTTGTGATATGTTGTAAGAATTGAGCACTTGATGTGCAATTTATGATATGTTGTAAGATTTGAGCACTTGATGTGCAACTTGTGATATGTTGTAAGATTTGAGCACTTGATGTGCAATTCGTGATATGTTGTAAGATTTGAGCACTTGATGTGCAATTCGTGATATGTTGTAAGATTTGAGCATTTGATGTGCAATTTTGTGATATGTTGTGATATGTGAGCACTTGAGGTGCATGTTTTATTATGCTGTGATATTTGGGTACTTGAGGTGCGATTTATGAAATATTGTGATATTGATACGCATGCGGTGAGATAAGGGTGACTTGAAACGCTTGGCGAGTACGGAAACTACTAGAAGTCATGCGGTGATATAAGGTCAGGGTGTTGAAACGCATGCGGTGAGATAAGAGTGGCTTGAAACGCGTGGCTAGTAAGGGAATTACTAGAAGTCATGCGGTGAAATAAGCGTCGCTTGAAACGCGTGGCTAGTAGGGGAACTACTAGAAGTCATGTGGTGTGATAAGGGTGGTTAAAACGCGGGATGTTATTTCGAAAAAAATGAAAAGAATAATATGTGAAGGCTCCCGCGGTGATATAACGAAAGATTGTGAATTTATTTATGATTTGGGACTACAAGGCGGTACCTCGGGAGTGCCCTTTTGTTGATATCTCTCTATGGCTGCACTTGCCTTTGGTTATCTTGTTTTTCAGTAATTTGTAAATTCTTGTGTTTTCCTTGATGTATTGTGTTGACCTTGACTTTTTCGTACGAGACTTTGAGGATTTGTATTTTTGGGTTGTACTTGTTTTTGATGATTGAATTGTTTTAAATAAAAGAATAATTTCTAGTATGTTTAAATTAATAAATTCTATATCCAAATCAGTAGTTTATCTGATGCTTTATTTTAATGGAAATATCATTTTTCCTCACTCAAACGATTTCTAAAATAAACTTATCTTTTCGTTGATTTCTTACTTGATTTAAAGATTTTAACCTTACTTTATTGAAAATAAATTGATCAAGCGGATCTTATATACATTGATATTATTGACACGTGAATTGTCGGTGTGATGGTGATAGAAATATGGGCACAAGATGCCGTGGAAAATATGAAAGTGGGCTGAGACCCGTAATTTTTATGATTATGAAATGAGGTGTCACGTGGTGACTTTTACTTGAAAATATATTTATTGGAAAGAAGTATATTCAAAAGATAATTATTCAAAGGAAGTATATTCGAAAGATATTTATCTTAAAGAATAATATGTGAAGAATTTATATTTGAAGTACTTGACTTATTGATTGTACTTGTATTCCTTATTCGCCTGAGTAATAATTATGATGTTCTTGTTGCCTTGTTGTTATATCACTGGTTGAGTTTGTTGTTATCATTGTTAGTTATTTTCCAGTACTATTGTATACTGCTATATTGCACAGATTATTTGACTAGTGAGTGTCTTGACCGTACCTTGTCTCTACTCCACCGAGGTTAGTCTTGATACTTACTGGGTACCGACCATGGTGTACTCATACTACACTTCTGCACATTTTTGTGCATAGCCAGGTATTTGAGGTATCAGACCCGGATAGAGTTAGAGTGTGATCGTAAGGATTCAAGGTAGAGCTGCTTGGTCGTCGCAATCCCTTGGAGTCTGTTCATTTTATTGTACTGTTAATTTTTAATCAAATAGTATTGTATATTTGGTCCTCGTGATCATTCTATGTATTCAGTTAGAGTTCGTGATTCAGTATTACCAGTCTTGGGAAGGTGTTATAATTATTTTCGCTGTTGGTTTCGTTTATTAAAAAAATGGCTTGAATTGTAATTAAAATCGACTTACTTAGTCTTAGAGACTAAGTGCCATCACGACGCCTGTGGTGGAATTTTGGGTCGTAACACGCTACCTCGACCACGGTTGGCACACCTATGGGTACTTGAAGGGTTGGGGGGAGAAATGGGAAGTCATAAGGGATCAATACTTGGGAGTTGAGAAAGTGAACGTACACAAGGAGAGGAGAATACGACATTCTCGTGTGTATATTATTATACTACTATTACAGAGAGTTCGGAACCAAAATGTGATTCTTTTGGACTCCAAGAACCAAAATGTGTGGAAAAAAACACAATGACCAAAATATATATAACGTCATTTTAAAGGGCGCTATACCTTAACTATCCGTTAAGGTATAGCGCCCTTTGAAAGGGCGTTATATTTGAACCTGAAATGAGAGGGAAGGTATAACGCTCTTTATTAAGATGCTATAGTATAGAGATTTAATAAAGGGCGCTATACCCACATAAAAGGGCGTTCAGTCCCCTTCTCCACCAAACCAGTGTCGTTCTCCTCCTCCTCCCCCCCCCTCCCCAAATTAAAGATTATAAACAACGCCCCCTATTTTTAATTAAAAAATGCTCGAGTGGAGCCCACCGATCCCATAAAAAGTACAGATTCTCAGTCTCACGTCCTAGCTAAGGTGTTATCTCGAAGTGGGTTGCTTGTTTCGGCTCTACATCACCAAATCTTCAATTTTCCAAAAATTTAAAATCGAGGTATTTCGACTTAGTTTTTGTTAAAACTCATATAAAAAATTCATATTAGTTATTTTTAATGTGTTCTATGTTGTTTTGTGATTATTTTGCGATTTAACTAATTTGTTATTTTTATCCGGACTATAGTATTAGTGTGCTAAAAAATTAGTAAAAATAGAGAAATTATTATTAGTTGTTAAAACAATATTAATTAGTTACTTTTTACTGTGGTATATGTATTTTCGTGAATGTGTTGTGATTAAATTTATTTTTTGTTTTTATCCGATTTAGATTATTTATTTGCTTAAAGACTAGTAAAATATATAAATTATTACTTTAGTTCCCTCTAGTGGTATCTTGTGGCCTAATGTAGTGCTTGTATTTGTAATGTAGTGCCCTTTTAGCATAGTAAAATGCAGTGCCCATTAGCGTAGTATCCTTGTAGTTATTAAAATTAATCATTTAAGTATCTCTTATACTCAAAAATAAGTCAAAAAGCTGATAGTTCAAACATAAACTATGTCCAATTCTAGTCAACGATTGTAAGAAAATAACATGAGAAAATAATAATATTTCCCGGACTAAGTATTGTTATATGAATATTTAATAATTAAATCCTGTATAGTTATTAAAATTAATTATTTAATTTTTTATAGCCAAAAATAAGTGAATCATAAACAAAAATATATAATAATAAAACTAACATATAAAATAATAAAACTAAGATATATATATTAATAAAACTAACATATACAATATTAAACTAACATATAAATAATAAACTAATATTTAAAATAACAAACCTATTGAGTGATAAATCGAAAAAAGTTTCTCATCATGAACACAAGAATTCTGTATACCTTGGTGTTACTAGGCCTCAAATATCGAGCCTGGAACCCATATGTGAATATTTAATAATTAAATATTATGTAATTATAAAAATTAATTATTTAATTTTATTATAATAAAAAATAGGTGAGTAACATACAAACATAAAAAAATAATAAAACTAACATATTTGTCTCGACCCAATTTCGCCTATAGGATCGTGATGGCGCCCAACACTATAGCTAGGCAAGCCAACTAATAAGTCAAACGTACATTGGTTAAACTTTTATTCCAAAAAAATAATAAATACCAACTTCTACCAATGTGTGTGCCAAGACCCGGTGTCACAAGTGCATGAGCATCTAGTAGATTATACAAAACTCCAAATACTGTCTGAATTGAAATAGACAGAATATAAATATAAGAAGAGACACTGGTAGCTGCAGAACGGCTCAGAAAGGCAGCTCACCACTATGCCTCGGGATGACGTGGGTATGTGATGATAGGTCCTCCACTAGTACCTGTCTCAGGTCCTGCACAAAAAGTGTAGTATGAGTACGTAAACAACGTGTACCCAGTAAGTATCAAGCCTAATCTCGAAGTGGTAGAGACGAGATGGCCGACTTTGACACTAACTATGGGTCAATAATAACTGAAATAAAACTAGGATATTTAAATCAGCATAAATTACAGAATTTATAATAATTTATTTAATCAGCGGAAATAATCAAATTCCTTCAAATGTAACAATTCTCAATATATTAATTAAATTCCTTCAATTCAAATAATTTCTAATTTATCAATTAAATATCATTTACAAGAGTAACAATTAATTCCTTAACAAGCAAGAATAATAATTCATTAAATTCTAAAGATTTTCCAATTTATTAATTAGCTTCACAAGCTAAAATAAATTATTAAAGTATCGTGTAATTATTATTATTAAGCACGATTTCTGCCGAGGACGTACGGCCCGATCCAGAGTGTCGTGTACACTGCCGAGGGACGTGCGGCGCGATCCATAGATGCATCTATCCTGCCGAGGCGTTCGGCCCGCTCCACAAGAAAGGATGACATTTTCTTATGAATAATAAAATTTGGGAGGAGAACAATTTCTTTTAACAATTAATTGATTTTAAAAAAATTAAACATATGAAAATTTCATATTTTTCTACTTTTCATGACAATTCACAATATATACATCAATTATTTTAATTAATAAAGAATACAATTCACACAAGTAATTCATGCTTTGAGTCTTAAACTACCCGTACTTTAGCATTAATAGTAGCTACGCACGGACACTTGTCACCTCGTGCGTACGTAGCCCCCGCTATTAGCAACAATTATTTAATTTTAATCACCTATGAGGTAATTTCCCCCTCACAAGATTAGACAAGAGACTTACCTCGTCTTGCTCAAATTTTATCCACTATAAGGCCTTTTCCATGATTATCCAACTCCATCTGGCTTGAATCTAGCCAAAATAATTCGATACAATCACCAAATATTATAGGAATCAATTCAGTAAGAAAATACCATATTTTTAAAGAAAAGATCCCGAAATTAATTAAAAATTTGCCCGCGGGGCCCACATCTCGGAATCTCACAAAAGTTATGAAATCCGACAACCCATTCAATTACGAGTCCAACCATACCAGTTTCACTCAAATCCGACTCCAAATCGATACCGAAATCTCAAAAATTCGTTTCTATGAGATTTCTAAAAATTTCCCAAATTTAAATCTCAACACACTAATTTATGGTGAAAACAATGATATACTTGTATATGTAGACCAAATTCGAGTTAGAATCACTTACCCCAATGTTTTTTCCTTGAAAATTTGCCAAAAGTCGCCTCTGCTCAAGCTCAAGTTCGTCAAAAATGGCAAATGGGATGGATGCCCTCTTTTTATAAAACTGCCCAGTAGCCTTCGGAACTGGTCCTCGAACTAGGCCTCGATCGCGGCTTCGATCACAGACTCGAGCCTGGACCTCGGTCATGGCCTCGATCAGGGCATCGAGGTTGGGCCTTCGATCAGCACATCGAGGTTGGGCCTTCGATCAGGGCATTGAGCATGACTTCGATCAGGGCATCAAGCATGTGCCTTCGATTAGAGCATCGAGCATGGGCCTTCGATCAGGGCATCGAGCATGGGTCTCGATCCTAGACATCGAGCCTTACCTTTGATCATGTTCTCGAGCTGGACCTTCGATCGTGGTTTTGATCTCAAGCTCGAGGCTGAGCCTCATCAACCCTGGGCTCGATACCTGGGCTCGATATCAACACAGAATATCCAACAGAAGAGGAAACACTGCAGCAGCTTTTAAGTCCAATTGTTGATCCGTTAACTATCTGAAACTCACCCGAGGCCCTCGGGACATCAACCAAATATACCAACAAGTCCTAAAACATCATACAAACTTAGTCAAACCTCTAAATCACATCAAACAACGCTAAAACCATGAATCATACCCCAATTCAAGCTTAGTGAAACTAAGAGTTTTCAACTTCTACATTAGATATCGGAACCTATCAAATCAACTCCGATTGACCTCAAATTTTACACACAAGTCATAAATTACATAGCAGAGCAATGAAAATTTCCGGAACTAGATTCCGACTCCGGTATCAAAAAGTCAACTCATCGGTCAAACTTCCAAACTTAAATTCTTGCTTTTAGCCATTTCATGCCTAATTTAACTACGGACTTCCAAATAAAATTCCGAATACGCTCCTAAGTCCAAAATCACCATACGGAGCTGTTGGAATCATCAAAATTCTATTCCGGGATTGTTTTTACATAATTAGATATCCGGTCTCTATTCGAACTTAAATATTTTAATTTTTCTTCAAAATTCCATATCTCGGAAGGGACCTCAGAATTTGATTACGGGCATACGCCCAAGTTCCAAATCACGATACGGACCTATCGGAACTGTCAAAACACTGATCCGAGTCCGTTTTCTCAAAATGTTGGCAAAAGTCAACTCAATTGAGTTTTAAAGCTCTAATCCACATTTTAAATCCATTTTCCACATAAAGACTTTCCATGAAATTTTACGGATTGCGCACGCAAGTCTAGGAATGATAAATAGTACTTTTCGAGGTCTTAGAACACATAATTAATTATTAAATTTAAATATGACATTTTGGGTCATCACAATATTAAAGTAAAATAATATAATTAATATTTTTCAATTTACAGTAGCCGACATGGAGGTTCCGCCTTTCCATCCCGGACCTACCACGCTAGAGCTACTGTTGCTACAAGGCGAGCATAGGTCGTCTTACATATGGGAGGGACAATTACTGGCCCAGATGTTCCCCGCCAGGAGAGTAGACGATATGTGGGACTTTCTTAGGGCCCATCCTCTCCATCCCTGTATAGTCAGACGCCTCCAGGATACGGGTTTTTATAGGATTGTAGAGATCGGCCGGCTGCAGCTGGATTGGTCATTGATCACGGCCCTAATAGAGCGGTGGCGGCCGGAGAAGCACACATTCCATTTGTCCATTGGCGAGGCCACTATCACACTTCAGGACGTGGAGGTCCTGTATGGGCTGCCCGTTGATGGACACCCTGTTGCTTTGCAGAATGCCATCAGAGACTATATGGGTTTGCAGTACCTGGAGATGCTGCAGCGGCTCACCGGTTTCCAACCACCGGATAAGACTGCATTGATTGGGGCTAGTCGTTTGCAGTTGACGCCCGTCCGGCAGTATTTGGAGGCGATGCACGCTGACATCACAGATGATACACCGGAGCTTCATATTCATCGGTACATGAGGTTGTTGTTGCTGTAGCTTATGTTTGGAGGGGTTTTGTTCCCGAACACTTTGGGGAACCTAGTCAGCTTGAGATTTCTTCATAATCTCGAGCGGTTAGATGATTTACATCATTACAGCTGGGGTGCTGTTGTTCTTGGTTACTTGTACAGGCAGATGTGCCTGGCGAGCATGGGCACCCAGCGAGACGTTGCAGGATTTTTGCCGCTGCTGCAGGTGAAAACATAGTTGAATACTCTCTTCATTATAACATACCTAGTAAAAATATACCTTAAATTTTACGTCCACGTTGTATATTAGGTTTGGGACTAGGTGCGGTTCTTGCAGTTGCAGCCACCTCTACCACCCTTAGCTCCGGATGCACCACTTCCGTTTCTCCCTTTAGCTAGGAGGTGGGTTGATAGGCGAGGATATGGACGAGAGTATGAGGCTCGACATAATCATCCCTATTGCAGGGATTTGTTGGATTTGCTGGAGGGCGCACAGGTAAATGTATAGATAAGTTTACATGGCCTGGCTTTATATGTATTGCATATACTCACATTTCCTGTTTTTACTTAATTGTTCATTTGGAGGCCATACATAGACGAGCTAATAGCCGGTTTTCCCGATTATTGCTCGACCGACCGAATTATATAGAGCTCTTTTGTCCCGTTGATGTGTCTCGACATTGTCGAGCATTATGCCACCGAGCGAGTACTTCGCTAGTTTGGTCACCCATAGCTTGTACCGCCACTGCCCGCTTGGCATATGACACATTACCAGCGGGATGATCGTTCCAGGGTGGACCAGACATATGTGGCATGGCTAGAGGCAGATCGATACTTGGGACCAGCGACATGACCTGATTCTGCCCCCTTTCACCTGACCGGACAGAGACTGAGCATGATTATATGGGCTGGTACCGCAGTGTTACCCGACTTTTTGTCTGGAATCCCGTTTATCGCGCTGGCGGTCGGTACGTTCCATACGCCGGGAGGCACGAGGAACTGGTATGTTATTTGCTATACTTACTAATAACGTTAACCTAGCGTTCCGTAAATTATATTTTACATGTTGTTAAGGCTATTGGCCTATATCTGTTCCACCAGTTGGGACTGCAGATGCAACAGCATACCGACGAGGGAGCAGCCGTTTGCATGAGTATGGCCGGCAGGTTACCGATCTGCCTTCTCATACATTGAGGCGAGCCCGAGATGATGAGCACTTAGGATACGAGGCTGAGTATATAGTGCCAGAGCAGTACCATCGTGGGCCACCAGTAGAGTCGGAACATGGTTGACGTGGTAGGCGTGCCCAGAGAGGTAGGGATGTCCCACGAGGTAGGGATGTCCCACGAGGTAGTGGGGGTCGGTGATGAGGTGGTCTCAGCAAGGGGCCGTTGAGGCACCTGTTGAGGATGTTGGAGTTGATCCGCCGGGTGACCTCCATGAGTCAGACCATGCTCATAGTGATATGCCGTAATTCAGCCTTTAGCTTACTCCAGGGACTTTGCAGGTACCCTCGTCAGCTCCATTGTTGATCGCGGGCACAACCATTACGCGAGAGGATTGAGATCAGTATTTTCCTGACCCATCGACCGTTGCTGATGATCGTTCGATACGAGATGTGGATAGTGGGCGCCGACTGAGTTATGGCTCATCATCGAGGGATGCTGAGGATATTTCACAGGCGCAATTTTGTTTGTATTACTATTATTTATATTTGTTTTTATCTCATTGATTAGTCATAAATATCTAAAATATTTTTTTAAGGCTTCAACCTCGTCCGTCACAGAGGCCACCTTGTGCGATACTGACATGGCTGCGACGGATGATTATATTCAGGAGCCTAACAAAACCATGGTAAGACAGTTTAAATTTATATGACTTAACACGTACATTACTAATACATATTTCATATACTAAAATATCTTATTATTCTGTAGGTTACTGCTGGACCGACGACCCCTTCTACCGAGCCTACCAGCCCTACTGACGATCATGCTGCAACGCATCTTACGATAAAGAGGCGACATGATGAGGATGATCCTGATAGTGTAGCCGGGTGGGATAGGATGCGCCTAGGGGTGGCATGTGGGCCGGGCCCTATCCTAAGTTGGCTTCGCGGGCCCGGTCCTAAGTGGGCTGGTCCTAGACTGGCCGGTCCTAAGCGGTCCCGGACTTCTCGTTGGAACCGGTGCGGTCCCGTGTTAAGTGGGCCGGTCCCGGGCCTAAGCGGGCCCAAACGGTCCTAAGCGGGCCTAAGTGGGGCCAACGAAAACTTTTTATTTTTTAAATTATTTTTATACAAGCTTAAAGAAAAATAATGGTTATAAAAATATCTAAGGCAATTCCTAGTAAATTATATTATAGAATTGTCACGTAAATTTTTTAATTCAAATTTAAAGACAAAAATATTGTAAAGAGATATTCAAAGCAATGCGTTATAATATATATACTATACTATACTATATATACATCTTAAGATATATAAGCTATATTCGATTTACTATATATACATCTTAAGATTTATACATTAATATTCGATTTATATACTATATATACATCTTAAGATATATATATATATATATATATATATATCGGGATCACGAACTAACGGTCCCGAGTTAAGTGGGCCGGTCCCGGGCCTAAGCGGACCCAAGCGGGCCTAAGTGGGCCCAATGGATACTTTCTATTTTTAAATTTTTTTTTTATATACAAATTAGAGAAAAAAATGATAATAAAAATATCTAAGGCAATTTGTAAATTATATTATAGAATTGTCACCTATATATATATATCTTAAGATGTATATATAGTATATCTTAAGATGTATACTATCGAATATGGCTTATATACTATGTATAAACTATTATCGCTATCAAGAATAGCAGGTGTAGGACGGGTAACAGGTTTCGGCCGGGGAGCCGGGGGAAGTGGAGGAGGAACAGATTGGCCACTAAAATTTTTTAATTCAAATTTAAAGACAAAAATATTGTAAAGAGATATTCAAAGCAATGCGTTATAATATATATACTATACTATACTATATATACATCTTAAGATATATAAGCTATATTCAATTTACTATATATACATCTTAAGATTTATACATTAATATTCGATTTATATACTATATATACATCTTAAGATATATATATATATATATATATATACTATATATACATCTTACTATATTAAGATGTATATATAGTATATCGTAAGATGTATACTATCGAATATGGCTTATATACTATGTATATAGTAAGATGTATATATATATATATATATATATATATATATATATATATATATATATATATATATATATATATATATATATATATCTTAAGATGTATATATAGTATATAAATCTATAAGCTATATTCGATATATATATTTATATACTATCGAATATGGCTTAAGATATATATATATATATATATATATATATATATATACTATTCTATATATACATCTTATATATATATATATATATATATATATATATATATATATATATATATATATATATATATCTTAAGATGTATATATAGTATATCTTAAGATGTATACTATCGAATATGGCTTATATACTATGTATATAGTAAGATGTGTGTGTGTGTATATATATATAGAGAGAGAGAGAGAGAGAGAGAAAGAGAGAGAGAGAGATAGAGCGAGTATAGTATATACTATATGTATAGCTTAAGGTATATAAAAAGACAAAAATATTGTAAAGAGATATTTAAAGCAATGCGTTATAATTTTATTCTAGCATTAAAAAATCATGGCAATATCTTTCTTAGTCTTCCTCTCCTCTATGGAATGAGCACAACAAGGTGCTAATACCACCATTGAGAAGAAAAAGAAACTAATCAAGATGTGCCAAAATACAAGTTACATATTAATTTACATGGTATCTCTTACAAATTTCATAAATCCTTCAAGGTCCGGAGGAATTTCCGTTGGTGGTGGCGGAAATGAAGCTTGGTCATCACCGCTTCCAGGCGAAGCATCATCCTCCGCAAGTTCGTGATGGCACCTAGTCTCTAAGACTAGGTAAGTCTATCAATGCGGAATAATCATAAATATCTGAAATAAATAAACTACAATTCAAATAATTACAACTCCCAAAACCCGGTAGAAATAAGTCACAAGCTTCTAAAATTTATTCTCAATATTTCTATGTATCAAGGTCTAAAGAAAAATAAGGAAGCAACATAAAATGATAGAAGGGGACTCCGGAGTCTGCGGACGCTGGCAGATATACCTCGAAGTCTCCGTGCGCAGGTAGCTTCACTGACGTCTAAACTGGTAAGATGTACCTGGATCTGCACAAAAGGATGTGCAGAAGCGTAGTATGAGTACACTACAACGGTATCCAGTTAGTGCCAAGCCTAACCTCAATAGAGTAGTGACGAGGTCAGATTTCCGGATTCTGAGATGTGGGCCCCACGGGCAAATTTTGAGCTAATTTCGGATTTTTATGAAAATGTAATATTTTCTTATGAAAGTGATTACTATAATTTTTGTTGACTGTATCGAATTAATTATGACTAGATACGAGTTGATCGGAGTCGAAAATTCAAGAAAAAAGTATAATACTTGGTTAAATTGGAGCAAGTCGAGGTAAGTGACTTGTCTAACCTTGTGTGGGGGAAATTTTCCTAGGATTGGTATTGATGTGATTATTGAAATATGTTGAAAGTCATGTGCACGAGGTGACGAGTGTGTACACGGGCTAAATTGCGAAAGATTATATTTTTAAATTGTGTAGATCACTGTTGCGCATTTATTAAATTATTTTATCTTGCTATATTCTTCATCATTGATCTGAGATATATATACTTCAAATTTGTTTGATCTTTTATTACTAATTATTTTACCTGTTTAGTTGAAACTTGGTTTCTTTTATTCTGTGCATTATTTGAAGATTGATTTTCTTTAAATTAAATATTATTAATATGAAGTATTTGACATTTTTAAACTTGATATTGAAGCAACGTAGTAAATATTTTAAAATATTATTTTCCTAAATTATTTACTCCTGAATATTTTTACATTCATTGTGAGGGAGCCGTGAACTCTTTATTGTGGAAAAATATTGTTGTTGAATTATTTTGGCAAGTTAAATTATTTGAGCACTTGAGGTACAAATTGTGATATATTGTGATATTGATACACATGCGGTGGTATAAGGTCTGGGTGTTGAAACGCATGCGGTGAGATAAGGGTGGCTTGATACGCGTGGCTAGTAGGGGAACTACTAGAAGTCATGTGGTGTGATAAGGGTGGCTAAAACGCGGGATGCTATTTCGAAAAAAATATTTTCTTTAAATAAATTGTGAAGGCTCCCACGGTGATATAAGGAAATGAGATATTGTGAATTTATTTATGATTTGGGACTACGAGGCAGTACCTCGGGAGTGCCCTTGTTGATATTGATTTATGGCCGTAGTTGCCTTTGATTATTATTGTGATTTTCATAAAGTTGAAGGAAATTCTGTTTTGATTTCTACGAGATATTATTTGAAATTATTTGGTGTCACTAAATGTGACATACTATTTGATTCATTTTTAATGTCATTTTATTTTACTATATTGATAAACACTTTACCATGCCATTATTATATTCCAGTAGGGTCTCACCTGACCTCGTCACTACTCTACCGAGGTTAGGCTTGGCACTTACTGGGTACCGCTGTGGTGTACTCATACTATGCTTCTGCACATCTTTTTGTGCAGATCCAGGTATATTTTACCAGCCTAGACGTCATTGAGTTACCTGCGCACGGAGACTTCGAGGTATATCTACCAGCGTCCGCAGACTCCGGAGTCCCCTTCTATCATTTTATGTTGCTTCCTTATATTTTATCTAGACCTTGACATATAGAGACATTGAGAATAAATTTTTAGAAGCTTGTGACTTATTTCTACCGGGTTTTGGGAGTTGAAATTGTTTGAATTGTAGTTTATTTATTTCAGATATTTATTATTATTCCGCATTGATAGGCTTACCTAGTCTTAGAGACTAGGTGCCATCACGACATCCTACGGAGGAAATTTGGGGTCGTGACAAAAATCTTGCGAAAATAATCCAGAATAAAATAATTCAGGAAAATAATATTTCATATTAATAATACTTAATTTAAATAAAAATCAACCTTCAAATAATGCACAGTATAAATGAAACCAAGTTTCAATCAAACAGGTAAAACAATTAGCAGGAAAATGTCAAGCAAATTTAAGGTATACAAATCAAATCATTAATGGAGAATATAACATGATTTAATAATATAATTACTATGTAACAGTGATCTTCATAATTTGAACACATAATCCTTCACATTTAGTCTGTGTACACACTCGTCACCTCGTGTACACGACTTTCATCACATTACAATTAATACCAATCCTAGGAAAACTTCCCCCACACAAGGTTAGACAAGTCACTTACCTTGACTTGCTCCAATTTAACCAAGTATTATGTTTTTTCCTCGATTTTTTGACTCCGATCGACTCGTATCTAGTCATAAGTAATTCGATACAGTCAACAAAAATTATAGGAATCAATTTCATAAGAAAATACTACATTTTTCAATAAAAGTCGAAATTAGCTCAAAATTTGCCCGTGGGGCCCACATCTCAGAATCCGGCAAAACTTATAAAATCCGACAACCCATTCAATTACGAGTCCAACCATACCAGTTTCACTCCAATCAGACTCCGGATTGACACCGAAATCTCAAAAATTCATTTCTATGAGATTTCTAAATTTTTCCAAATTTCAATCTCAAAACACTAATTAAATGGTGAAAGAATGATATATTTGTGTATATAGACCAAATTCGAGTTGGAATCACATACCCCAAATCTCTTTCCTTGAAAATCTGTCAAAAGTCGCCTCTGTTCAAGCTCAAGTTTGTCAAAAATGGCAAATGTTGAATGCCACTGTTTTTATAACTTACACATCTGTCCAGTTCGATCTTGGGAGCTCGATCTGTCCAGTTAGATCTTGGGAGCTCGATCTGTCCAGTTCGATCTTGAGAGCTCGATCTGTCCAGTTCGATCTTGGGAGCTCGATCTGTCCAGTTCGATTAGGGACCTCGATTTTGTCAGGGACCTCGATTTGTCAGGGACCTCGATTTGTCAGGGACCTCGATTTTGTCAGGGACCTCGATTGTAAGGGCCTCGATTTTATCAGGGAGCTCGATTTGTGAGGGAGCTCGATTTTGTGAGGGAGCTCGATTTTGTCAGGGAGCTCGATTTTGTCAGGGAACTCGATTTTGACAGGAAGCTAGATTTTGTCAGGGAGCTCGATTTTGACAGGAAGCTAGATTTTGACAGGGAGCTCAATTTTGTCAGGGAGCTCAATTTTGACAGGCAGCCCGATTTTGACTGCATTTCCAGCAGAAATATTGCAGCAGCTTTTGCAGCAGCTAAGTCCCACTTTTGATCCGTTAATTATCTCAAACTCAACCGAGGCCCTCGGGACCTCAACCCAAAATACCAACAAGTCCTAAGACATCATACAAACTTATTTGAAACCTCAAATCACATCAAACAACGCTAAATTCACGAATCATGCTCCAATTCAAGCTTAATGAAACTTAGAATTTCCAACTTCTACATTCGATGTCGAAACCTATCAAATCAAGTCCGATTGACTTCAAATTTTGCACCCAAGTCATAAATGACATAACAGAGCTGTTAAAATTTGGTCATAGATGCAGCAATAGAAGAGAAACCCTTTACAAATCGGCGATAATACCCAGCCAAACCAAGGAAACTCCGGATTTCCGTAACTGAGGACGGTCTGGACCAACTCTGCACTGCTTCAATCTTCTTTGGATCTACCTTGATCCACTCGCACGAAACTATATGACCCAAAAATCCCACTGAATCAAGTCAGAATTCACACTTTGAAAACTTTGCATATAACTTCTTTTCTCTCAAAATCTGAAGCACAGTCCTCAGGTGATGTTCATGATCTTCCTGACTCCGGGAATACACCAGAATGTCATCAATAAATACAATGATGAAGGAATCAAGATAGGTCTGAAATACACTATTCATTAAGTGCATAAATGCTGCTAGGGCATTGGTCAGCCCAAAAGACATCACAAGGAACTCGTAATGACCGTACCGAGTCCTGAAAGCAGTCTTCGGGATATCTGGATCTCGAATCTTCAACTGATGATAGCCTGAACGCAAGTCAATGTTTTAGAATACCCTGGCACACGGAAGCTGATCAAATAGGTCATCAATACGTGGCAATGGATACCTGTTCTTCATTGTAATCTTGTTCAACTGGCGGTAATCAATACACATCCGCATAGAACCATCCTTCTTCTTTACAAATAAGACAGGAGCAACCCCCAAGACGATACACTAGGCCGAATGAAACCCTTATTAAGCAACTCCTGTAATTGTTCTTTTAATTCTTTCAACTTTGCTAGGGCCATATGATATGGTGGAATAGAAATGGGCTGAGTGCCCGGTAACAAATCAATGCCAAAGTCAAGATCCCTGTCCTAGGGCGACCTCTACCTTCCCGACCTCTCATAATATGGCGACCGGAATAATACCTGTGATAATAGAATCGGATGCGACAACATCTGTCCTAGCAGGAAGGGCATAATATCTGGCTTGGCCTCCTCTCTAGGGCGACCTCTACCTTCCCGACCTCCACCTCTAGCTGGCTGTGCGGGTGGAGTGCCAACTGGTGCATAAATCATGGCCTGAGAAGCCAGAGGACCCTGTGGAATAGGTAGGGCTTGAGAAATCCGTGGAGGTGCACCCCTCCTAAATCTGGGGCAATCTCTCATAATATGGCGAGTGTCACCACACTCAAAACAAGCCCTCGGAGGACGTGGCTGCTGGGACTGGCTCGGGCCTGATCGACTAGACTGTCCGCTGAAAGCACCCCGTACAGGAGGTACAGAAGACACTGGTGGTGCATAATATGGAACCTGAGGTCTGGGAGTAGTCGGAATACCACTGGAAGCTGGAAGTGCTGAATAAATAGGATGGCTCACATAACCTCTACCATGACAGGCTGCAACTGGGGCACGAGAATTATTATATGTGCCAGAATCTCGGGGTCTCTTAGCTTCCCTCTCTTCCCTCTCCCGAGTCCGCATACCTTCCAATCTTCTAGCAATTGACACCACCTGTTGGTATGTGATGTCCATCTCTAGCTCTCGGGCCATACTGTATCTGATACTAGGGTGAAGACCCTCAATAAACCTACGAACCCGCTCTCGAACAGTAGCAACTAAGGCTGGTGCATGCCTAGCCAAATCACTGAATCAGACCGCATATTCTGACACGGTCATAGAACCCTGGCGCAGCTGCTCAAACTCTGCGCGCCAAGCATCCCTAATACTCTGAGGAACATACTCCCTCAAGAACATATCTAAAAATTGAGTCCAAGTAAGTGAAGCTGCCTCAGCCGGACTATCCAACTCATATGCCCGCCACCACTGGTAGGCTGCTCCTCTAAACTGGAATGCCGTGAAAGAAACTCCACTGGAATCCATGATACCCATAGTACGAAGGATACAGTGACATTCCTCCAGAAAACCCTGAGCGTCCTCTGAAGCTAGACCACTGAAAGTGGGAGGGTGGTACTTCTTATAACTCTCGAGCCTGAGCTGCCCTCCCTCTGAAACTGCTGTCCTAATCTCAAGCCGAACTGGGACAACTGGCTGCACTGGTATAACCTCTGGGGCATGGTCAACTTGGGCACGTGGCTCTGGAGTATGGGCGGCAGGAGTCTGCACTCCTCCCCCATCCTGAGATGTGGCAGGAGCAAGTGGAATTAATCCCGCCTGAGCCAAAGTGCCAAACATGCTCAAAAACTGGGCAAGAGTCTCCTAAAGTGCAGGAGTAGTGACAGGCGTCTCAGGTGCCTGCTCTCCAACTGGAGCTACTGGTGGCTCTGGTGCAGCAGTTCGTGCAGATGCACTGGCTGCACCACGTGGTCTTCCTCGGCCTCCGGCTCGGCCTCTTCCCCGACCCTGGCCTCTTGCGGCTCCAACAGGGGGCGCGGGTGTCTGATCATCAGATCCAGTTGTGCGTGTCCTCACCATCTATGATAGAATATAAAGACAATTGTTAAGAACCTTGAAATCAACAAAGGCGCATGATAAGGAATCAAAGAAGTGAATAATTCCTAACAGTTCCATAGCCTCTCGAAGATAAGTACAGACGTCTCCGTACCGATCCGCAAGACTCTACTAAACCTGCTTGTGACTCATAACACCTATGAACCTAGTGCTCCGATACCAACTTGTCACGACCCCAAATTCCCTCCGTAGGAGGTCGTGATGGCACCTAGTCTCTAAGACTAGGTAAGCCTATCAATGCGGAATAATAATAAATATCTGAAATAAATAAACTACAATTCAAACAATTTTAACTCCCAAAACCCGGTAGAAATAAGTCACAAGCTTCTAAGAATTTATTCTCAATGTCTCTATATGTCAAGGTCTAGATAATATATAAGGAAGCAACATAAAATGATAGAAGGGGACTCCGAAGTCTGCGGACGCTGGCAGATATACCTCGAAGTCTACGTGCGTAGGTAGCTTCACTGACGTCTAAACTGGTAAGATGTACCTGGATCTGCACAAAAAGATGTACATAAGCGAAGTATGAGTACACCACAGCGGTACCCAATAAGTGCCAAGCCTAACCTCAATAGAGTAGTGACGAGGTCAAGTCAGGCCCTACTGAAAAATAGATAATGACATGGAAAAATATTTAAACAATTTAATAAGATAAAAATGACTGCGGAAATGAATCAAATAGTATGTAACATTTAATGACACCAATTAATTGCAAATAATATCTCGTGGAATCAAAACGGAATTTCCTTTCAGCTTTATGAAAATCACAACAATTAATCGAAGGAAACTATGACCATAAATCAATATCAACAATGGCACTACCGAGGTACCACCTCGTAGTCCCAAATCATAAATAAATTCACAATATCTCATTTCCTTATATCACGGCGGGAGTCTTCACAATTTATTTTAAAAAAATATTTTTCCCAAAATAGCATCCCGCGTTTTAGCCTCCCTTATCACACCGCATGACTTCTAGTGGTCACCCCTACTAGTCACGTGTATCAAGCCACCCTTATCTCACCACATGCGTTTCAATCCCCAGACCTTATACCACCGCATGCGTATCAATATCATAATATATCACAATTTCCACCTCAAGTGTCCAATATTTCAATTTTCAAAAAATAAATCAACAATATTTTTTCAATAATAAAGAGCTCACGGATCATGCCAAAATAATCCAAAAATAATATTTTTCCACAATAAAGAGCTCACGGCTCCATCACAATGAGTACCAAAAATCTTGTGAATATAATCAGGAATAAAATAATTCAGAAAAATAATATTTCCTATTAATAATACTTAATTTAAAGAAAAATCAACCTTCAAATAATGCACAGTATAAATGAAACCGTTTCAATCAAACAGGTAAAACAATTAGCAGAAAAATGTTAAGCAAATTTAAGGTAGACAAATCAAATCATTAATGGAGAATATAACAAGATCTAATAATTTAATTAATATGTAACAGTGATCTTCATAATTAAACACATAATCCTTCACATTTAGTCCGTGTACACACTCGTCACCTCGTGTACACGACTTTCATCATATTACAATAAATACCAATCCTAGAAAAATTTCCCCCACACAAGGTTAGACATGTCACTTACCTCGACTTGCTCCAATTTAACCAAGTATTATGCTTTTTCATCAATATTTGGACTCCGATCGACTCGTATCTAGTCATAAGTAATTCGATACAGTCAACAAAAATTATAGGAATCAATTTCATAAGAAAATACTACATTTTTCAATAAAATCCGAAATTAGCTCAAAATTTGCCCGTGGGGCCCACATCTCTGAATCCAGCGAAACTTATAAAATCCGATAACCCATTCAATTACGAGTCCAACCATACCAGTTTCACTCCAATCGGACTCTGAATCGACACCGAAATCTCAAAAATTCATTTCTATGAGATTTCTAAAATTTTCCAAATTTCAATCTCAAAACACTAATTAAATGGTGAAAACAATGATATATTTGTGTATATAGACCAAATCCGAGTTGGAATCACTTACCCCAAATGTCTTTCCTTGAAAATCTGTCAAAAGTCGCCTCTGTTCAAGCTCAAGTTTGTCAAAAATGGCAAATGTTGAATGCCACTGTTTTTATAACTTACAGATATGTCCAGTTCGATCTTGGGAGCTCGATCTGTCCAGTTTGATCTTGAGAACTCGATCTGTCCAGTTCGATCTTGGGAGCTCAATCTGTCCAGTTCGATCAGGGACCTCGATTTTGTCAGGGACCTCGATTTGTCAGGGACCTCGATTTGTCAAGGACCTCGATTTGTCAGGGACCTCAATTTGTCAAGGACCTCGATTTTGTCAGGGAGCTCGATTTTGACAAGGAGCTCGATTTTGTGAGGGAGCTCGATTTTGTCAGCGAGCTCGATTTTATCAAGGAGCTCGATTTTGTCAGGGACCTCGATTTTGTCAAGGAGCTCGATTTTGACAGGGAGCTCGATTTTGACTGTCACGACCCCAAATTCCCTCTGTAGGATGTCGTGATGGCACCTAGTCTCTAAGACTAGGTAAGCCTATCAATGCGGAATAATAATAAATATCTTAAATAAATTTACTACAATTCAAACAATTTTAAATCCCAAAACCTGGTAGAAATAAGTCACAAGCTTCTAAGAATTCATTCTTTATGTCTCTATACATGAGAGTCTAAAGCAAATAAGGAAGACAACATAGTAAGATAGAAGGGGACTCCGGAGTCTGCGGACGCTGGCAGATATACCTCGAAGTCTCCTCGTACAGCTAGTTTACTGATGCCTGGTCTGATAAGATATACCTGGATCTGCACAAAAAGATGTGCAGAAGCGTAGTATGAGTACACCACAGCGGTACCCAGTAAGTGCCAAGCCTAACCTCGGTAGAGTAGTGACGAGGTCAGGTGAGGCCCTACTGGAATATAATAATGGAATGGTAAAATGTTTAACAATATAGTAAAATAAAATGACACTGGAAATGAATCAAATAGTATGTCACATTTAATGACACCAAATAATCGCAAATAATATCTCATGAAATCAAAACATAATTCCCTTCAACTTTATGAAAATCACAACAATTAATCGAAGGCAACTATGGCCATAAATCAATATTAACAAGGGCACTACCGAGGTACCGCCTCGTAGTCCCAAATTATAAATAATTTCACAATATCTCATTTCCTTATCTCACCGCGGGAGCCTTCACAATTTATTTTAAAAAAATATTTTTCCCGAAATAGCATCTCGCGTTTTAGCCACCCTTATCACACCGCATGACTTCTAGTAGTTCCCCTACTAGCCACGCGTATCAAGCCACCCTTATCTCACAGCATGCGTTTCAACACCCAGACCTTATACCACCGCATGCGTATCAATATCACAATATATCACAATCTGCACTTCAAGTGCCCAATATTTCGATTTTTCCAAAAATAAATCGACAACAATATTTTTCAATAATAAAGAGCTCACGGCTCATGCCAAAATAATCCAACAATAATATTTTTCCACAATAAAGAGCTCACTGCTCCATCACAATGAGTACAAAAATATTCAGGAGTAAATAATTCAGGAAAATAATATTTCAAAATCTTTAATACGTTGCTTCAATATCAAGTTTAAAAATGTCAAATACTTCATATTAATAATATTTAATCTAAAGAAAATCAACCTTCAAATAATGCACAAAATTAAAGAAACCAAGTTTCAACTAAACAGGTCAAACAATTAGTAGGAAAAGGTCAAACAAATTTGAAGTATATATCTCATATCATTGATAAAAAATATAACAAGATAAAATAATTTAATAAATGCGCAATAGCGATCTACACAATTTAAAAATATAATCTTTCACATTTAGCCCGTGTACACACTCGTCACCTCGTGTGCACGACTTTCAACACATTTCAATAATCACATTCATATTAATTCTATGGGAAATTTCCCCCACACAAAGTTAGACAAGTCACTTACCTCGACTTGGTCCAATTTAACTAAGTATTATGCTTTTTCCTCGAATTTCCGACTCCGGTCGACTTGTATCTAGTCATAATTAATTCGATACAGTCAACAAAAATTATAGTAATCAATTTCATAAGAAAATATTACATTTTCATTAAAATCCGAAATTAGCTCAAAATTTGCCCGTGGGGCCCACATCTCGGAATCCGATGAAACTTACAAAATCCGACAACCCATTCAATTATGAGTCCACCCATACCAATTTTACCTAAATCCGATAACAACTCGACCTCCAAATCTTAAATTTTCATTTCTATGAGATTTTCTAAAATTTTCCAAATTTCAATCTCAAAACACTAATTAAATGGTGAAAACAATGATATATTCGTGTATATTGACCAAATCCGAGTTAGAATCACTTACCCCAATGTTTTCCCATGAAAATATATCAAATATCGCTTCTGCTCAAGTTCCAAGTTGTTAAAAATGGCAAAATGGACGAAGCCTCCCTGTTTTTATAACTTACAGATCTGTCCAGGGTGACCTCGATCACGGGGGAGTCCGATCATGGGAGTCCGATCATGGGTGAGTCCGATCGTGGACTGCCTCGATCATGGGCAGCCTCGATCTGTCATGGACCTCGTTTTGTAAGGGACCTCGATTTGTCATGGACCTCGATTTGTAAGGGACCTCGATTTCTTAGGGACCTCGATTTGTAAGGGACCTCGATTTGTAAGGGACCTCGATTTCTTAGGGACCTCGATTTGTAAGGGACCTCGATTTGTTATGGACCTCGATTTGTAAGGGACCTCGATTTGTTATGGACCTCGATTTGTCATGGACCTCGATTTTGTCAGGGACCTCGATTTTGAAAGGGACCTCGATTTTGACAGCAGCCCGATTTTAGACAGCATTTCCAGCAGAAAAATTGCAGCAGCTAAGTCCCACTTTTGATTCGTTAACCATCCGAAATTCACCCGAGGCCCTCGGGACCTCAACCCAAAACACCAACAAATCCTAAAACATCATACGAACTTATTTAAAACCTCAAATCACATCAAACAACGCTAAAATCACGAATCATGCTCCAATTCAATCTTAATGAAACTTAGAATTTCAAACTTCTACATTCGATGTCGAAACCTATCAAATCAAGTCCGAATGACTTCAAATTTTGCACACAAGTCATAAATGACATAACAGAGCTGTGAAAATTTTCAGAACTGAATTCCGAGCCCGATATCAAAAAGTCAACTCTCCGGTCAAACTTCCAAACTTTAAATTCCTATTTTAGCCACTTCAAACCTAATTTTACTACGGACTTTTAAATAAAATTCCGATCACGCTCCTAAGTCCAAAAGCACCATACGGAGCTGTTGGAATCATCAAAATTCTATTCTGGGGTCATTTGCACATAATTCGACATCCGTTCACTATTTAAACTTAAACTTTAAATTTTTTATCAAAATTCCATATCTCGGGCTAGGGACCTCGGAATTTGATTCCGGGCATACGCCTAAGTCCCAAATCACGATACGGACCTACCAAAACTATCAAAATACTGATCTGAGTCCGTTTGCTCAAAATGTTGACCAAAGTCAACTCAGTTGAGTTTTAAAGCTCTAATTCACATTTTAATTCATTTTTCACCTGAAAACTTTCCGGAAAATTTTTACGGACTGCACACGCAAGTCGAGTAATGGTAAATAGTTCTTAGAACACAAAATTAATTATTAAATTTAAATATGACATTTTGGGTCATCACATTGATAGGCAGCCCGATTTTGACAGCATTTCCAGCAGAAAAATTGCAGCAGCTTTTGCACCAGCAAAGTCCCACTTTTGATCCGTTAACCATCTGAAACTCACCTGAGGCCCTCGGGACCTCCACCCAAACCACCAACAAGTCCTAAAATATCATACAAATGTATTTGAAACCTCAAATCACATCAAACAACGCTAAAATCACGAATCAGGCTCTAATTCAAGCTTAATGAAACTTAGAATTTCCAAGTTCTACATTGGATGTCGAAACCTATCAAATCAAGTCCGATTAACCTCAAATTTTGCACCCAAGTCATAAATGACATAACAGAGCTGTAAAAAATTTCAAAATTAGAATCCGACCCCGATATCAAAAAGTCAACTCCCCGGTCAAACTTTCAAACTTTAAATTCCTATTTTAGCCATTTCAAGCCTAATTTCACTACGGACTTCCAAATAAAATTCCGATCATGATCCTAAGTCCAAAATCACCATACGGAGCTGTTGGAATCATCAAAATTCTATTCCGGGGTCATTTGCACATAATTCGATATCTGGTCACTATTTGAACTCAAACTTTAAAGTTTTCATCAAAATTCCATATCTCGGGCTAGGGACCTTGGAATTTGGTTCCAGGCATACGCCCAAGTCCCAATTCACGATACGGACCTACCAAAACTGTCAAAATATTGATCCGAGTCCGTTTGCTCAAAATGTTGACCAAAGTCAACTTAGTTATGTTTTAAACATCTAATTCACTTTTTAATCCATTTTTCACCTGAAATCTTTCCGGAAATTTTTTTACAGACTGCACACGCAAGTCGAGTAATGGTAAATAGTGCTTAGATCACATAATTAATCATTAAATTTAAAGATGACATTTTGGGTCATCACATTCCAGGCGAAGCATTATCCTCCGCAAGTTCAGCTAACATTTCTTCATAAGCTTCGTCTACCTCTGGTTGTGATTCAGCAAGTCCAAAATTTCTTCTTTCCGAACGGATCCAATCTCTGAAAAGTACTGATTTTTCCAAGCTCTCCCTCATAGACGCTCTATAATCACCGAGTTGAAGTTTTGTTGACTGAAAGCACTCTCTGATGCCACTGTTTAAGCTTGAATAGTTAAAATTTCTCGGGCCATCCTTGAAAGAATCGGAAAGTGTTTTTCTTTGTCCTTCCACCATTCCAAAATATTAAAGGAGCCGTCGGGATTCACTTCCTCAATTCCCTGTGACAAATAAACTTCAAGCTCATTTAATTGTGAAAAATCACTAGTACAAGAACCTTGAGAATCCCTGAACCCTGCCCAAGCACTAAGTGCTCTTACTCCCACAGTTCTTTTAGATGATTGAGAACTAGAAGAAGAAGGATTGGAACATTTGGTCTATCATGATCTAATGCAACTTGATAAGCATTATAAATAGTTTGAACATTTATTTTAATTGAGGCTATTGCGTCTGCAAGTGTAGACAACTCCTCATCTTCAAGTACTAAACCATTATAAACAGTTTCATACCAAAATTGAGGACCTCCTAATTTCATAGTAGGATTTAACAATGCAGCAACACCATAAATAGGGGGAATAGGGAAAAAATATTTTTTAAATCTTTTTCTCATGGAATTAATAGCAAGTTGATAAATTTCCCACCCTCTGAAAAATGATCAAACAAATTTGCAAGTTCTGCAATATAAACTAAACAGTTAGAAATAGTAGGATAATATTGCCCAGAAAATTCATTTGTAGCAATATAAAATTTTTCTAAAAAATCTACAAGCATTTTAACATTAGCCCAATCCACATTTGTAAGGTACTCATCATCATCATCACTGACATGAGCATTAAACGTTGAGTTTATGGGATTTCTATATTCATATGCAACAACTAAACTTTCATACATGTAATTCCATCTAGTTGGACAAGGTTTAGGAACCTTTCTTTCTCTTAGGCCAAATTCATCGCATCTTTTATAATATTCTCTAAGTCTACTTCTATGCTTTGAATAAAAAAGCCAATTAAGAGCCATTTTATCCTTTTCAATTTCAACATTTAAAATTCGCATACCATCATCCACAATTAAATGGTAAATATGACAAATACATCTAACATGAAAAATGTTACTAAATGCAGGACTTAGTGTAGTGGTAAGTAAGGCTACATCATTTGTGTTACTAGTAGCATTATCCATTGAAACTGACATTATTTTATCACTAATGCAAAAATATCTACAAATATCAGTAATCGTGCTAGAAATAAACTGACATGTGTGACGTGAATTAATTATTCTATAAGCAATAATGCGCTTTTGCATTATCCAATCCTCATCAATCCAATGACTGGTAACAGTAAGGTAATCATAGTCATTACCAGTCCTATGAACCTAGTGCTCTGATACCAACTTGTCACGACCCCAAATTCCCTCCGTAGGATGTCGTGATGGCACCTAGTCTCTAAGACTAGGTAAGCCTATCAATGCGGAATAATAATAAATATCTGAAATAAATAAACTACAATTCAAACAATTTCAACTCCCAAAACCCGGTAGAAATAAGTCACAAGCTTCTAAGAATTTATTCTCAATGTCTCTATATGTCAAGGTCTAGATAAAATATAAGGAAGCAACATAAAATGATAGAAGGGGACTCCGGAGTCTGCGGACGCTGGCAGATATACCTCGAAGTCTCCGTGCGCAGGTAACTCAATGATGTCTAGGCTGGTAAAATGTACCTGGATCTGCACAAAAAGATGTGCAGAAGCGTAGTATGAGTACACCACAGCGGTACCCAGTAAGTGTCAAGCCTAACCTCGGTAGAGTAGTGACGAGGTCAGGTGAGGCCCTACTGGAATATAATAATGGCATGGTAAAATGTTTATCAATGTAGTAAAATAAAATGACATTGAAAATGAATCAAATAGTATGTCACATTTAATGATACCAAATAATTGCAAATAATATCTCGTGGAAATCAAAACAGAATTTCCTTCAACTTTATGAAAATCACAATAATAATCAAAGGCAACTACGGCCATAAATCAATATCAACAAGGGCACTCCCGAGGTATCGCCTCGTAGTCCTAAATCATAAATGAATTCACAATATCTCATTTTCTTATATCACCGCGGGAGCCTTCACAATTTATTTAAAGAAAACATTTTTTTTCCGAAATAGCATCTCGCGTTTTAGCCACCCTTATCACACCGCATGACTTCTAGTAGTCACCCCTACTAGCCACGCATATCAAGCCACCCTTATCTCACCGCATGCGTTTCAACACCCAGACCTTATACCACCGCATGCGTATCAATATCACAATATATCACAATTTGCACCTCAAGTGCTCAAATAATTAACTTGCCAAAATAATTCAACAAAAATAATTTTTCACAATAAAGAGCTCACGGCTCATGCCAAAATAAATCATCAATAATAGTTTGCGACAATAAAGAGCTCACGGCTCATGCCAAAATAAATCATCAATAATAGTTGGCCACAATAAAGAGCTCACGACTCATGCCAAAATAAATCATTAATAATAGTTTTCCACAATAAAGAGCTCATAGTTCATGTCAAAATAATTCATCAATAATATTCTTCCACAATAAAGAGCTCACGGCTCCCTCACAATGGGTATAAAAATATTCAGGAGTAAATAATTTAGGAAAATAATATTTCAAAATCTTTACTAGGTTGCTTCAATATCAAGTTTAAAAATGTCAAATACTTCATATTAATAATATTTAATTTAAAGAAAATCAACCTTCAAATAATGCACAGAATAAAAGAAACCAAGTTTCAACTAAACAGGTAAAACAATTAGTAAGAAAAGATCAAACAAATTTGAAGTATATATCTCACATCAATGATGAAGAATATAACAAGATAAAATAATTTAATAAATTCGCAACAGTGATCTACACAATTTAAAAATATAATCTTTCGCAATTTAACCCGTGTACACACTCGTCACCTCGTGCACACGACTTTCAACACATTTCAATAATCACATCAATACCAATCCTAGGGAAAATTTTCCCCACACAAGGTTAGACAAGTCACTTACCTCGACTTGCTCCAATTTAACCAAGTATTATGTTTTTTGCTCGAATTTCTGACTCCGATCGACTCGTATCTAGTCATAATTAATTCGATACAGTCAATAAAAATGATAGTAATCACTTTCATAAGAAAATATTACATATTTATTAAAATCCGAAATTAACTCAAAATTTGCCTGTGGGGCCCATATCTCGGAATCTGGCGAAACTTATAAAATCCGACAACCCATTCAATTACGAGTCCACCCATACCAATTTTACCAAAATCCGATAACAACTTGACCTCCAAATCTTAAATTTTCGTTTTTGAAAGATTTTGCAAAAATCTTGATTTCTTCCATTTAAATCCGAAATAAATGATAAATATGACCATGGATTTATGAAATATAATCACATTTGGATATAGAACACTTACCCAAGTTGAAGTCTTGAAGAAATCTTCAAAATCGCCCAAGAACCGTGCTCCAAAACTCCAAAACGAAATGAAGAAAATGATCATTTTTGGTCCTTAAGTTTCTGCCCCAAAAACACTATTCCGGTCGCTAAAAGTCCAATCCCGTCGCTAAAAGTGTCACATCTGGTCGCTAAAGGTGCACACCAGGACTATTTACACCACCAGTTTTATTTCACTAAAAAGGACTCTAACTCCATCATACAAACTCGGAATTCGACGATTCTTGTTCCTATGAGTCACAAATAAAACTACGAACCCATTCGTTCAATCGAAACTCAATTCGGAGCTCATTTGCTCAATGTGATACCAATTTCGCTCGTTAAACAATTAACTCATATTTCGCGCTTAAAACTCAATCGCGACTTGATGAAATTAGACCAAACTTTCCAGATCACTCCTATAATTCATTATCAAAATGTCGAAAGTCTCGAAATCGAATTTCGATCTCTAGAACTAAAAATGGACTTTTGGATCATTACATGCTTATGTTGAAAACATCAAACTTTTCCTCGACAACTTGTAGTGTATCAAACATAACTTCTTGTACTCAACTTCAACTGCCAAACTGTTTAAAGTTATGCAAACTAGATACAAATACTACAACTATCATGTTTTGCTCATCGACCAACTCCTTATAGATTGCGAGATATAAGCTCCCAAAGTCAGCCCTGTGCAACAGAAATTTCTAGCGATGCACACTGCTGTAGCAATAATCTGCAGTAGCAGCTTCAGTCAATCGATCATAAAATTTTGTATAAATGTCTGAATGATAAATGGTTTATCATTCTGGAAACTAGAATCAAAGGGCTACAACTTTTATGTTTTAAAAATATTCAGATTCCTTATAGATTTCGAGATATAAGCTTCCAAAGTCAGCTCTGCGATTGCACCGGTTGCTGTCCAAAAACAGCTTCTGCAGCAGAAAAATTCCAGCAGCTCCTTTTTGTCCGAAATTCATTCCGTTAACCTTCCGAAATCCACCCGAGGCCCTCGGTACCTTAACCAAATATACCAACATGTCCCAAAATACAATATGAACTTAGTTGAGGATTCAAACCATGCCAAACAACGCCGAAATTACGAATCGCGTATCGAATCGAATTATAAGTTTTCAATTCTTCCAACTTCTATATTTTGCGCCGAAACATATCAAATCAATTCCGATTGACCTCAAATTTTGCACACAACTCATAAATGACATAACTGAGTTATTAAAATTTTCAGAATCGGATTTCGATCCCGATATCAAAAGGTCAACCCCTCGGTCAAACTTCCCAAAAATTCAACTTTCGGCATTTCAAGCCTAATTCCACTACGGACTTCCAAATAAAATTCCGATCACGCTCCTAAGTCCAAAATCACCATACGGAGCTGTTGGAATCATCAAATTCTATTCCGGGGTCGTTTGCACATAATTTGACATCCGGTCACTATTTGAACTTAAACTTTTAATTTTTCATCAAAATTCCATATCTCGGGCTAGGGACCTCAGAATTTGATTCCGGGCATACGCCTAAGTCCCAAATCACGATACAGACCTACCAAAATTGTCAAAATACTGATCCGAGTCTGTTTGCTCAAACTGTTGACCAAAGTCAACTCAGTTGAGTTTTAAAGCTCTAATTCACATTTTAATTCATTTTTCACCTGAAAACTTTCCGAAATATTTTTACGGACTGCACGCTCAAATCGAGTAATGGTAAATAGTGCTTAGATCACATAATTAATCATTAAATTTAAAGATGACATTTTGGGTCATCATATTCTCCACATCTAAAACAAACGTTCGTCCTCGAACGGAGTTAGAAAAACTACCTAAGCTGGTGAATAAGTGTGGATAACAGCTGCGCATATCATGCTCGGTCTCCCAAGTCGCCTCCTTGACCGAATGACCCCTCCACTAAACCTTCACGGAAGCAATGTTCTTTGACCTCAGCTTTCGAACATGCCTATCCAAAATAGCCATTGGTTCCTCAACATAAGATAGATTCTTGTCCAACTGAACCGAACTGAAGTCTAGCACATGAGACGGATCGCCGTGATATTTCCGAAGCATGGAAACATGGAATACCGGATGACCGGCAAAGAGACTAGGTGGTAGTGCAAGTTTGTAAGCCACCTCTCCAACTCTCTCAAGAATCTCAAAAGGCCCAATATACCTAGGGCTCAAATTGCCCTTCTTCCCGAACCTCATCACACCCTTCATAGGCGAAACCAGGAGCAATACCCGCTCACCAACCATGAATGTAACATCACGAACCTTCTGATTCGCATAACTCTTCTGTCTAGATTGGGTTGTACGAAGTCAATCCTGAATCAACTTAAACTTTTCCAAGGCATCCTGAACCAAGTCTGTACCCAATAGCCTAGCCTCGCCCGGTTCGAACCAACCCACTGGGGACAGGCACCACCTACCATACAAGGCCTCATACGGAGCCATCTAAATGCTTGATTGACAACTGTTGTTGTAAGCAAGCTACGCAAGTGGTAAGAACTGATCCCAAGCACCCTCAAAATCTATCACACACGCACGAAGCATATCCTCCAGTATCTGAATAGCGTGTTCGGACTGCCCATCCTTCTGAGGGTGAAATGTTGTACTCAACTCCACACGAGTACACAACTCTTGATGTACAACCCTCCAAAACTGTGAGGTCAACTGCGTACCCCGGTCAGAGATGATAGATATCGGTATGCCGTGAAATCTGACAATCTCGCGAATATAGATTCGAGCCAACTGCTCGGAAGAGTAGGTAGTCATCATAGGATTGCAATGAGCTGACTTGGTCAATCTATCCACAATCACCCAAGCTGCATTGAACTTCCTCTGAGTCCGTGGGATCCCAACAATGAAATCCATAGTGATCCTCTCCCATTTCCATTCTGGAATCACTAACTTCTGAAGCAATCCACTAGGTCGTTGATGCTCATATTTCACTTGTTGACAATTTAGACACCGAGCTACATACTCCACTATGTATTTCTTCATCTTCCTCCACCAATAATATTACCTCAAGTCCTGCTACAACTTCGCAGCACCCGGATGTATGGAGTACCACGAATTATCAGCCTCCTAGAGAATCAATTCACGAAAACCATCTACATTAGGCACACATAGCCTGGCCTGCATCCGTAATACATCTTCATCTCCAATAGTAACTTCCTTGGTATCGCCGTGCTGAACTGTGTCCTTAAGGACCAGCAAATAGGGGTCATCATACTGACGCTTCCTGATACGATCATAAAGAGAAGACTGAGAAACCACACAAGCCAAAACTCGGCTCGGCTCGGAAACATCCAATATGACAAACTGGTTGTCCAAGGCCTGAATATCCAAGGCCAAAGGCCTCTTTGCTACCGGTAAATATGCTAAGCTGCCCAAACTCTTAGCCTTACGACTCAAAGCATCAACCACTATATTGGCCTTCCCAGGATGATAGAGAATGGTGATGTCATAATCCTTAAGCAACTCCAACTACCTCTGTTACCGCAAATTAAGATCATTATGTTTAAATAGATGCTATAGACTTCGGTGATCGGTGTAGACCTCACAATGGACACCGTACTAATAATGCCGCCAAATCTTCAAAGCATGAACAATAGCTGCTAACTCAAGGTCATGGACCGGATAATTCTTCTCATGTACCTTTAACTGTCGGGACGCGTAGGCAATCACCTTACTGTCTTACATCAACATTGTGCCGAGACCAATACGCGACACATCACAATACATAGTATAAGATCCTGAACCTATAGGTAATACCAACATTGGGGCTGTAGTCAAAGCTGTCTTGAGCTTTTGGAAGCTCTCCTCACATTCCTCGGTCCATCTGAACGGAGCACCCTTCTGGGTCAATCTGGTCTTAATAGTTGTTCATAATCAATTACAAAATCATCAATTAACTTCATGTTAACAAAAAACTCGTTGCAAACCTTCACAATACCGATAACTAGATGCGAGGCATGAAGACCTCATAATAAGTTATCCGAATTAACGAGTCACATTTAACGCCACCTAGGCGGGCACCTACCTCGTAGGTTAAAAATTAATAATTACAATACGAATTTGACAACCATGCACAGAGAATTTCATATAAGAATTTTCAAATAAGCCTAACAGGCATGACTCCCTATTAGTACTATAGTATAAATTTAATTTCACAAGGGAGAACTTAAATACAAGAATTTTTCTCACAAGGATCTCGTCCTTATATAACTTCCACCGCAGCTCGTAGCCCGGTTTAAACATATCAATTTATATAAAAATGTGAGGATCTCGTCCTCAGTTCTGAATCACAAGTAATATGCACATCGTGCCAATTGAAAATTTCTATTTTCTCCTTTTAAATAATTTCGGTTACACCAAATCACAACACATAATGAACCCCACACCGGTAGGGCATATAATTCATAATTTGCAATTAATTATTCGGAATTTACATCAAAATTTACCGAAATGAGTAACAGAAAGCCACATTTAGCCTCGCAGCTCTTATTAGTGACCAACACGAAATAATAGGCGTAGTTATCTCCATAAAATCTCCCAACAGGGGTAAACACATAAGTAAATTATAGAATTATGAAGCTCACTCATAAGTGGAGCATAATAGGAAGACTCGTTTCGATATTGAGAACTGAATCAACTTAAGGAAATTATTCCTTTATATTAAATCGAAGTCGTACCTGTAATGACACCATTTGATGTAGCGACCTCCGCCATACCGTAAAATAAATATATCAACGGCTGGGTCTCCACCTCTAGAACGCCTTTTACCCATCTGTTCTCAACCCCTAACTGGTCGTGTGGGTGGTGTAGTAACTGCAATGGAACACGTAGCCTGAGTGCTTTGATGAAATAAGTCTCTCCCAAGTTTTTGACAATTTTTCTCATGATGAGCCTAGTATCACCGTATTCATAACAACCTTTTTTGCGGATTAGGCTGCACATATTGAGTCTGTAGACTCGCCCTCTGTAGGAAGCAAAGTAGGAGTATGACGGGATAACTTATTGAACTTGATGGAATATTTTGACATCGTCAATGGTGACATGACGCAACCGTTCAAACCCTATGCGCCACGCATTACGGGGAGTCCAAAAAACAAACTCTTTCAAAAGCGTTTCTGAGAACTGAGCCAAGTGGGCGGTGTAGCATTGGCTGGTCTGCTCTCTTCATAGGCTTGCCACGAACACCGGTGGAGAATTATCTCTCCCAAGGCGAATTTCTTCTTTTGTTATACTGACTCTACACTGTTGAGCTGACCAATTTCTTAACATACTCTTCGACTCTTCTTTGGGGTAACCCTTACCCCTATTTATACACAACGATCACAAAAGTAGAGCTCCATACAGACAAATCTTGTCATGAACCACATAGTCCAGACTCTCGTCAACAAGTGTACTTACTCCGAAGCACCCCAAAATCCGCAACAGTGACGTCCACGCTGAGTAGACCTTCTACAAATTTAGAGTTGTTTCTATAACTCCTTTGATATTGAAGTATAGGATTATTAAGGAGGCGTACATACCGCAAGTCCTAACCTTATCCTCCACAAAATCTCAGGTCTTAAACATGTGTAAATTTTAGGGAACCTTTCAGTACCACATATATACATTTCAGGCCAAAACTGATATAATACATGACCCCGCAATCCACCCATTGGTAGTGGACTCCCCCCACTCGGCGCGAAGTCATAGGTCACAACATCTAATGATCCTCAATAATAACCTTCACAGCTTGTATAAATCAACCAGACGCCAACGTCCGTTGCACCCCCACATGATTCACTAGGTGATCTCTCAATACGTCCACATCTTCAGTCGGAACCACACGTTGAGGCAATGTTTGAGCATCTTTGGCTCCCTCATAGTCCATATACGGCATTACGAACCGTCGACGCACAACATATACCGAGTGCGCAATGTCATACACGAGTGGATACAAAGGAATATAAGATATATGTTTCAAGCTAAATCAATGTCGCACGATAAGGAGTCAAAGAAGTGAATATTTTCTAACAGTTCCATAGCCTCTCGAAGATAAGTAAAGACGTCTCCGTACCGATCCGCAAGACTCTACTAAACCTGCTTGTGACTCATAACACCTATGAACCTAGTTCTCTGATACCAACTTGTCACGACCCCAAATTCCCTTCGTAGGATGTCGTGATGGCACCTAGTCTCTAAGACTAGGTAAGCCTATCAATGCGGAATAATAATAAATATCTGAAATAAATAAACTACAATTCAAACAATTTTAACTCCCAAAACCCGGTAGAAATAAGTCACAAGCTTCTAAGAATTTATTCTCAATGTCTCTATATGTCAAGGTCTAGATAATATATAAGGAAGCAACATAAAATGATAGAAGGGGACTCCGAAGTCTGCGGACGCTGGCAGATATACCTCGAAGTCTCCATGCGCAGGTAACTCAATGACGTCTAGGCTGGTAAAATGTACCTGGATCTGCACAAAAAGATGTGCAGAAGCGTAGTATGAGTACACCACAGCGGTACCCAGTAAGTGCCAAGCCTAACCTCGGTAGAGTAGTGACGAGGTCAGGTGAGGCCCTACTGGAATATAATAATGGCATGGTAAAATGTTTATCAATGTAGTAAAATAAAATGACATTGAAAATGAATCAAATAGTATGTCACATTTAATGACACCAAATAATTGCAAATAATATCTCGTGGAAATCAAAACAGAATTTCCTTCAACTTTATGAAAATCACAATAATAATCAAAGGCAACTACGGCCATAAATCAATATCAACAAGGGCACTCCCGAGGTACCGCCTCGTAGTCCCAAATCATAAATAAATTCACAATATCTCATTTCCTTATATCACCGCGGGAGCCTTCACAATTTATTTAAAGAAAGCATTTTTTTCCCGAAATAGCATCCCGCGTTTTAGCCACCCTTATCACACCGCATGACTTCTAGTAGTCACCCCTACTAGCCACGCGTATCAAGCCACCCTTATCTCACCGCATGCGTTTCAACACTCAGACCTTATACCACCGCATGCGTATCAATATCACAATATATCACAATTTGCACCTCAAGTGCTCAAATAATTTAACTTGCCAAAATAATTCAACAATAATATTTTTCCACAATAAAGAGCTCACGGCTCATGCCAAAATAAATCATCAATAATAGTTTGCCACAATAAAGAGCTCACGACTCATGCCAAAATAAATCATCAATAATAGTTTTCCACAATAAAGAGCTCACAGCTCATGTCAAAATAATTCATCAATAATATTCTTCCACAATAAAGAGCTCACGGCTCCCTCACAATGGGCACAAAAATATTCAGGAGTAAATAATTTAGGAAAATAATATTTTAAAATCTTTACTACGTTGCTTCAATATCAAGTTTAAAAATATCAAATACTTCATATTAATAATATTTAATTTAAAAAAAATCAACCTTCAAATAATGCACAGAATAAAAGAAACCAAGTTTCAACTAAACATGTAAAACAATTAGTAAGAAAAGATCAAACAAATTTGATGTATATATCTCACATCAATGATGAAGAATATAACAAGATAAAATAATTTAATAAATTTGCAATAGTGATCTACACAATTTAAAAATATAATCTTTCGCAATTTAACCCGTGTACACACTCGTCACCTCGTGCACATGACTTTCAACATATTTCAATAATCACATCAATACCAATCCTAGGGGAAATTTCCCCCAGACAAGGTTAGACAAGTCACTTACCTCGACTTGCTCCAATTTAACCAAGTATTATGTTTTTTGCTCGAATTTCTGACTCCAATCGACTCGTATCTAGTCATAATTAATTCGATACAGTCAACAAAAATGATAGTAATCACTTTCATAAGAAAATATTATATTTTCATTAAAATCCGAAATTAGCTCAAAATTTGCCTGTGGGGCCCACATCTCGGAATCTGGCGAAACTTATAAAATCCGACAACCCATTCAATTACGAGTCCACCCATACCAATTTTACCAAAATCCGATTACAACTTGACCTCCAAATCTTAAATTTTTGTTTTTGGAAGATTTTGCAAAAATCTTGATTTCTTCCATTTAAATCCGAAATAAATGATAAATATGACTATGGATTTATGAAATATAATCACATTTGGATATAGAACACTTACCCAAGTTGAAGTCTTGAAGAAATCTTCAAAATCGCCCAAGAACCGTGCTCCAAAACTCCAAAACGAAATGAAGAAAATGATCATTTTTGGTCCTTAAGTTTCTGCCCCAAAAACACTATTCCGGTCGCTAAAAGTCCAATCCCGTCACTAAAAGTGTCACATCTGGTCGCTAAAGGTGCACACCAGGACTATTTACACCACCAGTTTTATTTCACTAAAAAGGGCTCTAACTCCATCATACGAACTCGGAATTCGACGATTCTTGTTCCTATGAGTCACAATCGAAACTCAATTCGGAGCTCATTTGCTCAATGTGATACCAGTTTCGCTCGTTAAACAATTAACTCATATTTCGCGCTTAAAACTCAATCGCGACTTGATGAAATTACACCAAACTTTCCAGATCACTCCTATAATTCATTATCAAAATGTCGAAAGTCTCGAAATCGAATTTCGATCTCTAGAACTAAAAATGGACTTTTGGATCATTACATGCTTATGTTGAAAACATCAAAATTTTCCTCGACAACCTGTAGTGTATCAATCATAACTTCTTGTACTCAACTTCAACTGCCAAACGGTTTAAAGTTCTGCAAACTAGATACAAAGTACTACAACTTTCATGTTTTGCTCATTGCCCAACTCCTTATAGATTGCGAGATATAAGCTCCCAAAGTCAGCCCTGTGCAGCAGAAATTTCTGGCGATGCACACTGCTGTAGCAAAAATCTGCAGTAGCAGCTTCAGTCAATCGATCATAAAATTTTGTATAAATGTCTGAATGATAAATGGTTTATCATTCTGGAAACTAGAATCAAAGGGCTACAACTTTCATGTTTTGAAAATATTCAGATTCCTTATAGATTTCTAGATATAAGCTTCCAAAGTTAGCTCTGTTATTGCACCGGTTGCTGTCCAAAAACAGCTTCTGCAGCAGAAAAATTCCAGCAGCTCCTTTTTGTCCGAAATTCATTCCGTTAACCTTCCGAAATCCACCCGAGGCCCTCGGTACCTTAACCAAATATACCAACATGTCCCAAAATACAATATGAACTTAGTTGAGGCTTCAAACCATGCCAAACAATGCCGAAATTACGAATCGCGCATCGAATCGAATTATGAGTTTTCAATTCTTCCAACTTCTATATTTTGCGCCGAAACATATCAAATCAATTCCGATTGACCTCAAATTTTGCACGCAACTCATAAATGACATAACTGAGTTATTAAAATTTTCAGAATCGGATTTCGATCCCGATATCAAAAAGTCAGCCCCTCGGTCAAACTTCCAAAAAATTCAACTTTCGGCATTTCAAGCCTAATTCCACTACGGACTTCCAAATAAAATTCCGATCATGCTCCTAAGTCCAAAATTACCATACGGAGCTGTTGGAATCATCAAAATTCTATTCTGGGGTCGTTTGCACATAATTTGACATCCGGTCACTATTTAAACTTAAACTTTTAATTTTTCATCAAAATTCCATATCTCGGGCTAGGGACCTCAGAATTTGATTCCGGGCATACGCCTAAGTCCCAAATCACGATATAGGCCTACCAAAATTGTCAAAACACTGATCCGAGTCTGTTTGCTCAAACTGTTGACCAAAGTCAACTCAGTTGAGTTTTAAACCTCTAATTCACATTTTAATTCATTTTTCACCTGAAAACTTTCCGAAATATTTTTACGGACTACATGCTCAAATCGAGTAATGGTAAATAGTGCTTAGATCACATAATTAATCATTAAATTTAAAGATGATATTTTGGGTCATCACAGCAACGCGGCAATTTATATGAGTAAATAAATAGCGCAAATATTGTTCATGTTCATGTTTATATTTATAAATATCACTCTTTACGGTTGTGCAAGGAAAACCTTTATAAGTAGGATTATAAACCTTTCTAATATAATGCACAAAGTGAGGGTTAGAAGGAAAACTATAGGGTAATCACATAACAGTAACCATTTTTGCCAATTCTTCCCGATCTTTTTTTTTATCATAATATAAAATACCACCGGTAACAATGTTAATTCCTGGTTGAAATTGATTTGACCCAGTACTAAGGTCAACCTGACTAGGTGCCCTTGTCCTCTCGGCCAAAGCTTTCATACGAAAATAGCTAGCTTTATCTTGAGGGTGTAGCAATATGTGTCTAGTCAAACTCCCCCCCCCCCCCCCCCCCGACTTCCAACATATTTAAAAACTAACTCTTTGCCACAAGTTTTACACTTAGCCCTATTTTTTTCTCTTAGTTGAGTAAAAAATGGCCAAACAAGAGATGTTTCTGCCCGTTTAGAAGGTTGTCAATTTGGTCAATGGGGATGCTATGGATGAAAACCCTTCCACAAAGCAACGATAATAACCTACAAAACCCAGGAAACTCTGGATCTTTGTAGCTGAAGTAAGTCTAGGCCAATTATGAACTGCCTCAATCTTGGCAACGGATACTTGTTCTTGATAGTAGCATTGTTCAACTATTGATAGTCTATACACATCTGAATTGAACCATCTATCTTCATTAAAAATAACACTAGTGCACCCTAGGGAGAGATGCTAGGTCTAATGAATCCTTGATCAAGCAAGTATTGTAACTGCTCCTTCAATTCCTTTAGCTCTGGCGGGGCCATACGGTATGGTGGAATAGAAATGGGTTGGGTGCTCGGTAGAGGATGCAGTAGGGGCAGAGGTGAAGCCTGCACAGCAGCTGGGGAAGTACCTGCAGATCCACCAGTTACCCCAGATCAGGACCGGATTCTAGTTGTTGATGCACCAGCTCAGGCACCACATGTGCCTATTGTGATTCCAGGCCTTCAGGAGGCCTTAGCTCAGATTCTGACCGCGTGTACCAGTCTTTCTTAGGCGGTCTCTGTTCCAGCCGCAGCAGCCACTTCTCAGGCCGTGGGAGGTGCTCAGACTCCCGCTGCCCGCACACCAGAGCAGGTGGTACAGGGATTCCAGACACCGGGGGCACCACCAGCCCAGCCAGATACAGCTGCTCAGGACTCTGTGGTTCCTGCTATGCCTGAGGATGAGCAACGTAGATTGGCGAGGTTTGGGAGACTCGAGCCTCCATCTTTCAGTGGTGCAGAGGGAGAGGATGCACAGGGTTTCTTGGGCAGGTGTCAGAGGATACTCCGTGCAGCAGGTATTCTGGAGACTAGTGGGTTCTCGTACACTACCTTTCAGTTCTTTGGGGTTGCATTCAGTTGGTGGGAGGCTTAAAAGAGGCATAGGCCAGTCGGTGCAGCGCCCCTTACTTGGTAGCAGTTCACCATTATCTTTCTGGAGAAGTTCGTGCCTCAGTCCCGCAGAAATGAGTTGCGCAGGCAGTTTGAGTAGCTTTGTCAGGGTGATATGTCTGTGACGCAGTTTGAGATACGATTCTCGAAGTTGGACCGTCATGCTATCTGGTTGGTTCCCATAGACAGGGAGAGGATCAGGAGGTTTATAGATGGCCTCACTTATCAGCTACGATTGCTTATGACCAGAGAGAGAGTGTCTGATGCTACTTTTGATGAGGTTGTTGACATTGCTCGGCAGATTGAGATGGTTCGTAGTCAGGAGTAGGTCGAAAGGGAGGCTAAGAGGCCTCATAGACAGGGTGGATTTAGTGGAACTCCTTCTGGGGGTCAGTTCCAGCACGGAAGAGGTCGCCCTTTTAGGCATGCTCAGACGGCTCACCCAGTGCACCGAGGTGCAATATCCGGTCATGAGCCCCATGGTTATCAGCATGGCCAGAAATCATTCAGTGCACTAACAGCTCAGAGTTCGTCGCATGCACTATCAGCTCAGGGTTCATCTGTGCCAGGACCTTCTAGCGGTTATTCTAGTGCTCGGGGTTCCCTTCAGTCCCTAGTGGCCGATAGAGGTTTCTTTGAGTGTGGAGATTTGGGTCATATCAAGAGGTATTGTCCCCGCCTGATGGGAGGTTCATCTCAGCAGAGGAGTCAGCCTTCGACTTCAGCACCAGTTCCTCCTTCACCCGCTCAGCCAGCTATGGGTGGAGCTCAGTCAGCTAGGGGTCGCCCGAGAAGGGAAGGAAGATCAGGGGGTGGCCAGGCCCATTTCTATGCCCTCCCAGCTATACCAGATGTCATTGCTTCAGATGATGTGATTACAGGTATTGTCTCAGTTTGTCACAGAGATGCCTCTGTATTATTTGACCCTGGTTCCACTTATTCATATATTTCCTCATACTTCGCTCATTTTTTTGGATATGCCCCGTGAGTCTTTAGTTTCATCTATTCATGTATCTACTCTTGTGGGTGATACTATTATTATGGATCACGTATATCGGTCATGTGTGGTGACCATTGGGGGTCTGGAGACCAAAGTGCATCTTTTGCTGCTCAGTATGGTCGATTTTGATATGATATTGGGTATGGATTGGTTGTCTCCATGTCATGTTGTTCTATATTGTCATGCTAAGACAGTGACGTTGGTGATGCTAGGGTTGTCAAGGGTTGAGTGGAGCGGTTCTATAGACTATGTTCCCAGTAGAGTGATTTCATACTTGAAGGCTAAGCGGATGGTTGAGAAGGGTTGCTTATCTTATTTGGCTTTTGTGAGGGATGTTAGTGCAGAGGTCTCTGCTATTGATTCGGTTCCTGTGGTGCGTGATTTTCCGGATGTGTTTCCTGTAGACCAGTTGGGCATGCCGCCTGACAGAGATATTGACTTCGCTATTGATTTGGTGTCGGGCACTCAGCCCATTTCTATTCCACTGTATCATATGGCACCGGCGGAGTTGAAGGAGTTGAAGGGACAGCTTCAGGAACTCCTTGATAAGGGGTTTATTCGGACTAGTGTGTCACCTTGGGGTGCACCGGTTCTATTTATAAAGAAGAAAGATGGTTCTATGAGAATGTGTATTGACTACAGGCAGTTGAACAAGGTTACTGTCAAGAACAAGTATCCTTTGCTACGTATTGATGATCTATTTGACCAGCTTCAAGGGGCGAGGGTGTTCTCCAATATTGATTTGAAGTCTGGGTATCACCAGTTGAAGATTCGGGATTCGGATATTCTTAAAACAGCTTTTAGGACCCGATATGGCCATTATGAGTTCTTAGTGATGTCTTTTGGGCTGACCAATGCCCCAGCAGCGTTCATGCATTTGATGATCAGTGTATTCCATCCCTATTTGGACTCATTCTTTATTGTATTCATTGTTGACACCCTGGTGTACTCTCGTAGCAAGGGGAGCATGACCAACATTTGAGGATTATATTACAGAGACTGGGGGAGGAGAAGTTTTATGAAAAGTTCTCCAAGTGTGAGTTTTGGCTTGGTTCCGTAGCATTCTTGGGGCACTTTGTATCCAGTAAGAGTATTCAATTGGATCCGAAGAAGATAGAGGTGGTGCAGAGTTGGCCTAGACCATCCTCAGCCACGGAGATTAGGAGGTTTCTTGGTTTGCCGGGCTATTACCGTCGCTTTGTGGAGGTACTTTCATCTATTGCATCACCCTTGACCAAATTGACCCAAAAGAGTTCTCCATTCAGGTGGTCGGATGAGTGTGAGGAGAGCTTCCATAAGCTCAAGACTGCTTTGACCACAACTCCAATTCTAGTTCTGTCGTCAGCTTCAGGCTCTTACACCGTATATTGTGATGCTTTGAGGATAGGTATTGGATGTGTTCTGATGTAGTAGAGTAGGGTGATTGCCTATGCCCCGCGCCAGTTGAAGACCCATGAGAAGAACTATCTTGTCCATGATCTTGAGTTAGTAGCCACTGTTCACGCCTTGAAGATTTGGTGTCATTATTTGTATAGGGTTCATTGTGAGATCTATACCGATCACCGGAGTTTGTAGCACATGTTCAAGTAGAAGGATCTTAATTTGCGCCAGCGGAGATGGTTGGAGCTACTCAAGGACTATGATATCACTATATTGTACCATCCGAGGAAGGCCAATATGGTGGCTGATGCTTTGAGTTGCCGGGCGGAGAGTTTGGGGAGTTTAGCATATTTTCCAGCAATAGAGTGACCTTTGGCATTGGATGTTCAGGCCTTAGCTAGCCAGCTTGTCAGATTGGACATTTAGGAGCCGAGTCGGGTATTGGCTTGTGTGGTCTCCAGGTCTTCTGTTTATGACCGTATAAGGGAGCGTCAGTATGATGACCCTCACCTGCTCGTTCTCCAGGATAGGGTTCAGCGAGGTGATGCTAGGGATGTGACTATTGGTGATGACGGTGTGTTGAGAATGCATGGCCAGATATTTGTGCCTAATGTAGATGGGCTCCGGGAGTTGATGCTTGAGGAGGCCCATAGATCGCGGTATTCCATCTATCCAGGTACCGCGAAGATGTACCAGGATTTGACACAGCACTATTGGTGGAGGCGGATGAAGAAGGATATAGTAAGGTTTGCGGCTCGGTGTCTCAACTGTCAGCATGTTAAGTATGAACATCAGAAACCGGGTGTCTTGCTTCAGAGGTTAGAGATCCCAAAGTATAAGTGGGAGTAGATTACCATGGACTTCGTAGTTGGGCTCCCACGGACTTCGAGGAAGTTGGCTGACCAAGTCCGCGCACTTCATTCCAATTGGTAATACTTACTCTTCAGAGCGGTTGGTTGAGATTTACATCCGAGAGATTGTTCGCCTGCATGGTGTCCCAGTTTCCATCATTTCAGATAGGGGCACTCAGTTTACATCACAGTTTTGGAGGGCCGTGCAGCGAGAGTTGGGTACTCAATTTGAGTTGAGCACAGTTTTTCACCCTCGGATGGATGGACAGTCCGAGTGCACTATTCAGATATTGGAGGACATGTTACGTTCTTGCGTCATCGATTTTGGGGGTTCATGGGACCAAATTTTGCCACTCGCAAAGTTTGCATATAACAACAGTTATCAATCGAGCATTCAGATGGCTCCGTATGAGGCTTTATATGGAAGGAGGTGTAGATCTCCAGTAGGATGGTTTGAGTCATGTGAGGCTGGGCTCTTGGGTACAGACTTGGTCCAGGATGCATTAGACAAGGTGAAATCGATTCAGGAGCAGCTTCGCACAGCGCAATCAAGGCAGAAGAGTTATGCAGACGGGAAGGTCCGTGATGTGTCTTTCATGGTCGGAGAGAAGGTTTTACTGAAGGTATCACCCATGAAGGGTGTTATAAGGTTTGGGAAGAAGGGCAAGTTGATCCCCTAGTTTATTGGGCCTTTTGAGGTGCTTCAGAGAATAGGGGAGGTGGCTTATAAGCTTGCCTTGCCACCCAGCTTGTCGAGTGTGCATCTAGTGTTTCACGTTTTTATGCTCCGGAAGTATATTGGTGATTCGTCCCATGTTTTGGACTACAGCACGGTTTAGTTGGATAGTGATTTGACTTATGATGTGGAATCGGTGTCCATTTTGAAGCGGCAGGTTCGGAAGTTGAGGTCAAAGGATATAGCTTCAGTGAAGGTGTAGTGGAGAGGTCAGTCTATGGAGGAGGCCACTTGGGAGACCGAGCAGGAGATGCGGAGCAGATATCCACACCTATTAGAGACTCCGGGTATGTTTCTAGACCCATTTGAGGACGAACGTTTGTTTAAGAGGGGGAGGATGTAATGACCCGGCCAGTCATTTCGAGAGTTATAGCCCCGTTTTCCCTATTTCTGCTTCTTTTTGTGTTCTTCATCTATATTATTATATGTCGGGTTAGTTGGTTTGGGTCTGGAGTGGTTTCGGAGTGAATTGAGACACTTAGTCTCTTTATTAGAAACTTAAGTTAGAAAAGTCAATCGGATGTTGACTTATTTGTAAACGATATCAGATTTGAATTTTTATGGTTCTGTTAGCTCCGTTAGGTGATTGTGGACTTAGGAGCACATCCGGAATGTGATTTGGAGATCCATAGGAGAATTTGGCTTGAATTGGCGAAAGTTGGAAATTTGGCGATTTTGGTCGGCAGTGAAAATTTTGATATTGGGGTCGGAATAGATTTTCGGAAATTGGAGTAGGTTTGTAATGTCATTTGTGATGTGTGTATAAAATTTGAGGTCATTCGGACTTGGTTTGGTAGGTTTGGACGTTGTTTGCGGGATTTGGAAGTTTAGGAGTTCTTAGGCTTGAATCCGAGGGTAATTTGGTATTTTGATATTGTTTTGAGTGATTCGAAGTTTCAACTAAGTTCATATGATATTATGGGACGTGTTGGTATGTTTGGTCGAGGTCCCGAGGGCCTCGGGATGATTCCGGGTGATTAACGAAAGAATTGGAGTTGATGAAATGTAGTTGAAGCTGCTGGTTCTGGTGTTTTCGCACCGGCGAAGTGGGAACCGCAGGTGCGAGGCCGCAGGAATGAAGGAAGAGCCGCAGGTGCGGCTGCGGGAGACCTGGGCTCAGACCGCAGGTGCGATGGAAATCCTGCATTTGCGGTGGTCGCAGAAGCGGTTTGGGAGGCGTATATGCGCAGATGGATCGCAGGTGCGGCTTGGGTCTCGCATCTGCGATGACCGCAGATGCAATCAAGTGATCGTAGGAGCAAAATCTAGATTTTAATGAATTTCCGCAGAAGCGGAGCTCGGTGCGCAGATACGGTTTCGCATGTGCGGAACTAAGACCGCAGGTGCGGTTTTAACTGGGCAGAAAAACCCCAGCTCGAGGCTTTGTATTCCATTTTTAATTTTGGACTTGGGGAGCTCGGGAGAGAGGCTATTTTTTGAAGGTTTTAAAGGAGGACATTGGGGTAAGTGATTCTAACCTGTATTGTTCTAATTTTCGTAAATCTATGGCTTTGTTCATCATTTAATTAGGGATTGGAATTGGATATTTGGGGATTTAGGGCTTGGGAATTGGAGAGTGAACTTTGGGGTTTTGGAGGGGCAATTGATGTCGGGTTTTGGTAAATTTTATATGACTAGACTCGTGAGTGAATGGGCTTTCGGGTTCTGTGATTTTTGTTGGATTCCAAGACGTGGTCCCGGGAGGGCGGGTTTGAGCCGATTTCAGATTTTGGCTATAATTTGGAATTTTTATTGTAGAATTGGTTCCTTTAGCCTATATTGATCGTATTGTATTGCTTGTGGATAGATTCGGGATATTTGGAGGCCGATTTGAGAGGCTAGGGCATCGCGGAGTAGGATTGTGCTTGGTTTGAGGTAAGTAACGCTTCCAAACTTGGGTCTGAGGGTTCGAAACCCCAAATTATGTGTTATGTGTTGGTATTGAGGTGACACACATGCCAAGTGACGGGCGTGCGGGAGTGTTCCATGAGAATTGTGGCCTGGTTGATTCCATGGCACCGTTTAGTGACTCTATTCTGTTAATATCCATGCTTTCAACATGTGATAAAGTAATTGAGCTGTAAATCATGCTAGATATCATGTTTAGTCTATGTGCCGGTATTGGTTGGACCCTCAACGGTCGTTTCTTGCTGTCATCTCACTAGTTTCATTTACTATTCCATACTCAATCATGATCATGCATTTATTTTTTAAATCATATCCCGGTCTCAATTATTTATTGATTCATCATATCATCGTTCCAGGTTATTTTCATGACATTGTGAGTATGTGGTGAGACTGGAGAGGTTGATGACTGAGTGAGGCCGAGTGCCTGGTTATGAGTGACAGTTATGGGATCGAGATGCATGCCACAGTGGTTATATTGATGGTTATGATAGCGCTTGGGCTGTAGTAGCCCCTCTGGAGTCTGTAACACATCCCTAGTGAGCGCGGACGATATTATTGAGGGATGGATTTCCCCGGACATGGATTTGTCCGAAGTACTTGATACCTGGAGATGGATTTCTCCATAGGGTTGGATTGTCTTTTTTCCTCGGTACTGGTGACTTATACTCAGTGTTGTATATGTTCCGGGATGGATTTCCCTAGGCCGGATGGCCATATACAGTACCGAGTGGTTGGATACTTGAGAGTGGAGCACATGGTGCATTTCATACAGTCTGTGCATTGGCATGTAGAGATAGTTGAGTTGTATACCTTACACTGTTTAGATCTGTATTTTCTTTACTGTTTGAGCTGTATATTTGACTTGAAAGCATGCCTACGTTTCTGTATATTTATTTCTGTTATACTTGTTGAGGTTGATTTTGTCACTACCTTTCAGTCTAAAGTTTGGACTTGTTACTTACTGAGTTGGTGTACTCACGTTACTCCCTGTATCTCGTGTGCAGATCCAGGCGATACCGGTCGTAGCAGCGGTTGGTGATTGAGGATTCTAGAGTTTTGGAGACTATCAAGGTAGTTGCACAGCGTTCGCGGGCCTTGACTCTCCTTCTTTATCTTTGTCGTACTTTTAGTTTATATATCTAGACAATGTAGTAGACTGTATTTATGATCTAGACGCTCATGTACTCAGTGACACCCTGGTTTTGGACTAGATTGAATCACTTTGGGATTTACATATGTTTTAAACAGTTTTTCTTAAATGTTAAATGCTTCTGTTAACATTTTCAAACTTATTGTTGTTGGTGTTGGGTTATTGAGTTGAGGCTGGCCTAGTTCCACGATAGGTGCCATCACGACGGTTGATTTTGGGTCGTGACAAATACAAACAAAGGCCTAAATGAAAATAAAGTTGTCTGAAAGAAAATACACGGCTAAGATAAAATAGAAGGGGACTTCAGAGCTGAGAACGTCGTGTAGCTATACCTCTAGTTTGCTCTCAGTAGTTGAATCTGGGCAAGTCTATAGTACGTCGCTGGGACAAACTTCAAAATCTGCACAAGAAGTGCAGAGTGTAGTATGGGTACAACCGATCCCATAATAATAATAATAATAATAATAATAATAATAATAATAATAATAATAATAATAATAATAATAATAATAATAATAATAATAATAATAATAATAATAATAATAATAATAATAATAATAATAATAATAATAATAATAATAATAATAATAATAATAATAATAATAATAATAATAATAATAATAATAATAATAATAATAATAATAATAATAATAATAATAATAATAATAATAATAATAATAATAATAATAATAATAATAATAATAATAATAATAATAATAATAATAATAATAATAATAATAATAATAATAATAATAATAATAATAATAATAATAATAATAATAATAATAATAATAATAATAATAATAATAATAATAATAATAATAATAATAATAATAATAATAATAATAATAATAATAATAATAATAATAATAATAATAATAATAATAATAATAATAATAATAATAATAATAATAATAATAATAATAATAATAATAATAATAATAATAATAATAATAATAATAATAATAATAATAATAATAATAATAATAATAATAATAATAATAATAATAATAATAATAATAATAATAATAATAATAATAATAATAATAATAATAATAATAATAATAATAATAATAATAATAATAATAATAATAATAATAATAATAATAATAATAATAATAATAATAATAATAATAATAATAATAATAATAATAATAATAATAATAATAATAATAATAATAATAATAATAATAATAATAATAATAATAATAATAATAATAATAATAATAATAATAATAATAATAATAATAATAACAACAACAACAACAACAACAACAACAAGAATAATAATAATAACAGGAATATAGGTAAGACATGTAAGTCATATCAACAATCGAGGCCAATTCGGCAGTCATAATCAATTATTTCTTTTATCATTCCATTGCGGCGTGCAACCCTATCCATCAATATAAACTTTCAAAAAATCTTGTTGTGACGTGCAACCCGAATCCATAATGTAAACTTTCAATTAATTCTGTTGCGGCGTGCAACCCGATCCCACAATATAATCTTTCAAATAAATTTTGTTACGGCGTACAACCCGATCCAACAATATAAATTAACAATACTTATACGTAAGACTACTTCAATAAATGCCACAATTAATATGAAACTATTAGGCAACAAGGTTTACAACAATTATAGATTATCTAGGAAACAAATAGGGACGTGTAATAAATAAATGAAGAATCAGGGAGGAGATAGGCAATTTAATATATAAAATGCTAAATGTCAAGTAGCAATTATGACACAAAAGTGAGGTAAGCATGTAGCAATTAAGGCATGAAATCAAGACATAATAGTAGGCAATGAAAATAAGAGAATCAATAAATATAACAATTATTCATGAAATAAGGCAATTGGTAAAAATACATAAAAACATAGAAATAAGCAACTTGACGACGTATAGACACTCGCCACCTCGTTTATACGTCGCTACACATGAAATTCACATAACACATAGTTCAAGGGTTCTAATACCTCAAGTCAAGGTTAACCACGACACTTACCTTGCTTCATAATTCAAGTGATCACTCGACCACAGATTTTCCTTTCGAATTAGTCTCAAAACTAATCAAACCTAACAATTTATTTATCAACAATTCAATTGGAGCTTTAGAAATTATTCACAATTCGAAAGAGACTTAATTTAAGTCATTTTCGGAAAAGTCAACCAAAAGTCAATGTGGGCCCATTTTTCAGAACACGACAAAAATTCATGGAATTCCAACACCCGTTCCGATACGAGTTCAACCATACAAAAATTATCGAATTCCGACATCGGATCGCCTTTCAAATCTTCATTTTTTATTTTTGGATGATTTTGCAAAAACAAACTCCATTTTCTTCCATCTAATTCACTAATTACTGATGTAAATAAGTATGAAATCAAGAAATATAACTAATTCTGGATAAAGAATATTTACCCTACTCAAACTCGTGAAAATTTCCTCTGAAATCGCCCAAAACTAAGTCTGAAACAATAAAAATGAACAAAAATGTCGGACTCCCAACTTATACATTCTGTCCAGGCAAGTCACATGTGTAAAATGCGACTTGTCACATTATTTCCTAGCAAATATTTGCAGTACAATCCTTTTGTAAATCGATCATAACTTTCTGTACAGATATCTAAATGATTAATGATTTACCTTTCTCGAAACTACATTCAAAGAGCTACAATTTTCATATTTTGATCATCTCCAAATTTCTTATAGATTGTGAGATAAAGTTTTCAAAGTCAGCACTGTGCAGTAGAAATTTCTCGCGATGCACACTGCTATAACCAAAAATCAGGAATTAAAATGGTCTAGAAATGGTCCGAAACTCACCCGAGCTACTCGGGACCCCGTCCAATAATACCAACCATCCCCGTAACATAACGCGGACCTACTCAAGGTCTCAAATTACGTCAAACAACGTCGAAATTACAAATCACAACTCTATTTGGACTTAAGAGTTTATGAAATTTTCAATTCTATAACTCGCATCGAAACGTGTCAATTCAATACGGAATCACCTCAAATTTTGCAGGTAAGTTCCAAATGACATAACTGAGCTATTCCAACTCTTGGAATCTCAATCCGAGTCCGATATCGACAAAGTCAAATCTACGGTCAAACTTTAGAAATCTTTAACCTTTAAGTTTCTAGTTTTGGTCAAATAGCGATAATTCAAGTTAGGGACTTTCGAATTTGATTTCGGACGTACGCCCAAGTCCCAAATCACGATACAGACCCACAGGGATCGTCAAAACACTGATTCGGGTCTGATTGCTTAAAACGTTGACCAAAGTCAACTTAAATGAGTTTTAAAGCACTATTTCATATTTTTATCAATTTTCAGATAAAAGTTTTCCGGAAAAATATACGAACTGCGCACGCAAGTCGAGCAATGCTGAATGCTGCTATTCGGGGTCTCGGAGCACAGAATTGATTGCTAAATTTAAAGATGACCTATCGGGTCATCACAAATAACCACTAATTTTCTTGGTATCTTCAAAAAATAAAAATTGAGCTGTTTTCATCCTTGTTCTATTTTTTGTAGTTTTCTGTTTTTGATAATTATAATCTATAATAGAGGAGCTGAAATTGTGCATGTTTTTTCGTTTAAGTTATGATTGGAGTTTTTCGTTTGTTAGAATTGACACTTACAAAAACGGATCGAGGCAAAGATTGCTGGAGTATAACAACCAATACTAATAGAGACGGATTTAGAATTTTGAATGTATGAGTTCTAGAACTAGATTTTGGATAAAATATTTATACATTAAGTGTATGATATTTCACAGAAATATAAAATTTTGGTAAAAACTATCGAGAACCATTAACAAGAAGTCTAGCTTTGCCCCTGAATATCAAAAAAGGACAATCTGGTGCACAAAGTATCTCGTATTAATATATGGTCCAGGGAAGGACCGTCACCCCTAAAAGTGTGATATAGACAACTTACCCTAGTGTAAGCATTAGTGATTATTTCTACGACTCAAACACTTAACTTATAGGTCACTTTGGAAACTTTATCATTGACATAAGACTCATGTTCTCGCCCTTGAATAGTGAATACTAACACAAAGAAAGGTCCAGTAATTAAGAAAAAGTTAAACGAAAAATACGAAATTGATCTCTTAATTATCTAAGTGTAGCTTTTTTGTCTTTACGTACGGTAGTTTTGAGGATACCAAGATTGTTGCTTCTTCAATTAAATTTAATTCTATCTATGCATTTATTAACCACCCAAATTTATTCTCCCTATAAATATCTGTTAGTCCTAAGTTGAAACCCCATTCTATAACTAGCTCCACGTTATTTTGATAGAAGGAAGAAAGGTTAAAAAAATGGCTGAATTTTATGTTTGCTACTCTAGGTTTCTCGTAATTCTTTTTAGCTTACTCCTCATTGCTTCAAATGGTGAGTAAAAAAAAAAAAGGATTTAGATTTAAATATCGATAATATAATTAGAGTAATTTAATAAGTTATAATAGGTCAATACATATTTTTCTTGATACCCTGCTAGATATCACGTTATGAAAAATTATATTTATTGTAGTACGTGAACTTAACCAGATGCTATCTCAATATACATACGGTTAGTGCAGAAAACAAAAATTAAAAAAATGAAAGCAATAATTTTGGTTTCAATTTTCTTAAACCTTCACTTCATGAATATCATAATAATGCTATTCAGTTTTTTTTTCTTTCTTATTTGATCCTTGTTTATTTAATTTTTTTTAATGCAGATACTGAAGTTGTGGAGGGTAATCCTGGATTTTACGAAAAGTGGAGTTCAACATATAAGGGGCCATGTTTAAGTTGGGATAGTTGCGATCAAACTTGCAAAAATGAGGCATGTTATAAATATATTATATTATGGATGTTCATTTACTCCGTTATAAATAAGTTTCCTGAAAAAGTTTATCCATATGAGACTCCGCCGTAAATATGTTTATCTATTTAGTACTCTATTGGAAATAAGTCTCTTGAAGAAGCTTATCATTTTGGTGCTCCGTTATGGATAAATATAACCCCTGATAGAAGATTATCTATATCTGGTACAATAGCAGCTTGCAGTAGCAGCTTGCAGTAGTAGCTTACACAGTAGCTTGCAGTAGCAGCTTACGCAACAGCTTCCTTTCTTCTATAAATAGAGGAGTTTTCAGTTCATTATGTACAGAAGTTTGAAGTTTGAATAATATATCAGTTTCTCTCTATACTTGTCTTTACTTTACAGTTTTTATTTTATAACACGTTATCAGCACGAGACTCTGCCATCTCAAGCAAATACTTTGAAAGTATCAGAGGTACGAATTTTTTTTTCTATATAATGTCAAATCTTTCTAAACTTGAATTTGTAGCCCTGGATATATCGGGCAAAAGCTACATGTCTTGGGTGCTTGATGCTGAAATTCATCTTGATGCGATGGGTCTGGCAGACACCATCAAGGACAAAAATCAAGCATCAAACCAAGATCGTGCCAAAGCAATGATATTCCTACGCCATCACCTTGATGAGGGCCTGAAAATGGAATATCTTACTGTTAAAGATCCAATCATACTGTGGAATAATTTGAAAGATCGATATGACCACCTGAAGATGGTCGTTCTTCCACAGGCACGTTATGATTGGACTCATCTAAAGCAACAAGATTTTAAATCTATCAGTGAGTATAATTCTGCTATGTTCAAAATTATTTCCCAATTGAAACTATGTGGTGATAATATTACTGATCATGATATGTTGAAGAAAACTTTCACCACTTTTCATGCCTCGAATATGCTCCTACAGCAGCAATATCGAGAGATGGGATTCAAAAAGTATTCTGAACTTATCTCACATCTTCTTGTAGCCGAGCAACATAATAGGATATTAATGAAAAACCATGAAAACCAACCTATTAGTTCTTGTCCATTTCCTGAAGTGAATGAGACGAAATTCCATCAAGCTAAGCGTGGAAGAGGACGTGGCCCCAGTCGTGGTCATGGCCGTGGTCAGGGAAGAAACTCTAATCGTGGTAATAATAATGCATCAAAGAACCCTCATCACCACTAGCAGTGGAAAAGGAAGGAACAAAAGCATGAAGCCGTGCAAGCAGCAAAGCCAAAAAAATGCATGCTATAGATGTGGAGGAAAAGGGCATTGGTCACGTACCTGTCGTACGCCAAAGCACCTGGTTGAGCTTTATCAAGCCTCCCTGAAGAAGGCAGAGAAAAATACTGAAGCAAATTTTATTTCTGAAGATAATTTAGACTTCATGCATTTGGATGTAGCTGATTACTTTGCACTCCCAGAAGGAGAAACAAGTCATATGATCGGTGGTGAATCTGTAGAAATGTAAATATTTTAATTTTGGTTGTTTGTAATAGATAGTATGGTTATGTAATTGTTGTACATAAATAAAAGTTATGCTTTCATAATAATTTTTACTATAACATATTTTGTTTATATCATTTTGAAGAATATGGATAATCCTCAAATTATATTTGGATCAAAGACCAATCATGAAGATATTTGTATAATTGATAGTGGAACAACTCATGCCATATTCAAGGATCAGAAATACTTTTCTTATTTGCATAAGGAAAAAAGCAAATGTTTCAACAATTTCTGGTAATATAAGTTTGATTAAAGGCTCTAGAATAGCCATTATATTTCTGTCTAAGGGAACAAAACTTATAATAGACAATATATTATTCTCCTCCAAGTCCCGAAGAAACTTGTTGAGTTTTATAAATATCCGCCGAAATGGGTGTTGAGACGACTGATGAAATGAATATGGAATATCTTTGTATTACAAAGAATGTTTTTGGCCAGAAGTGCATTGTAGAAAAGTTACCAACTTTATCTTTTGGCTTATACTATTCAAAAATTAGTACAGTTGAAGCACACTCTATCGTAAACCGGAAGTTTACTAATTCAAATATATTTGTGCTTTGGCATGGCCGTTTGGGCCTTCCTGGATCAATAATGATGAGACGAATTATTGAAAATTCGAGTGGGCATCCATTAAAGAACCTGAAGATTCTTACAAATAATGAATTTTCTTGTGATGCTTGTTATCAAGGCAAAATGATCACTAGACCATCACCAATGAAGGTTGGCATTGAATCCCCTGCCTTTTTAGAACGTATACATGGGGATATATATGGACCTATTCATCCACCAAGTGGGTTGTTTAGATATTTTATGGTCCTAATAGATGCATCTTCAAGATGGTCTCATGTGTGCCTACTATCATCTCGCAACCTGGCGTTTGCAAAGCTATTAGCCCAAATAATTCGATTAAGGGCACAATTCCCAGATTATCCTATAAAGGCTATTCGCCTTGATAATGCTGGAGAATTCCCATCTCAAGCTTTTGATGATTTTTGTCTATCAGTTGGGATAAAAGTTGAACATCTTATAGCTTATGTTCATACTCAAAATGGCCTTGTATAGTCATTTATTAAATGCCTGGAATTGATAGCAAGACTACTACTTATGAAAACAAAATTGCCCACTACTGTTTGGGGCCATGCTATCTTGCATGCATCATCACTTATCCGTCTCACACCGACACATTATAATAAATATTCTCCATCACAATTAATTTTTGGTCATGAACCAGAATATTGCCCATCTACGAATTTTTGGATGTGTTGTATATGTGCCAGTAGCACCACCACAGCGCAGTAAGATGGGCCCACAGAGAAGGTTAGGAATATATGTCGGGTTTGAATCACCCTCTATTATTCGCTATCTTGAACCATTGACGGGAGATTTATTTACTGCTCGATTTGCAGATTGTCGGTTTGATGAAACAAATTTTCCACAATTAGGGGGAGAGATAAAGGAAATCAAATTATGTGGAAAGTTTCATCGTTATCTCATTTTGATCTACGTACCCCTACATATAATCAGGAGGTCCAGAAGATCATCCATTTACAAAATATAGCAAATCAAATGCTAGACGCATTTACTGATTTGAATAGGATAACTAAGTCACATATCCCTGCAGAGAATGTGCATATCCGAATTGATGTCCCAGCAGGACCATCTACTAGCTTGAGAGCTAGTGAACCTAAAGCACGCCTGAAGCGTGGTAGGCCTTTGGGTTCTAAGGATCGAAATCCTCGATAAAGAAAATCGACAAATGATAACGATACTATGAAGGGATCTCCTGAAGAGACCCAAGATCTGATTAGTTCTGAGATTCCTGAATAAATCACTGAACCCGAGACTCAAGTGAGCAAGGAACTTTTAATAAGTTCTACTGGTGATGGGATTAATTTAAATCGATCTGAAATAGTGGTAGATAATATTTTTGTTTATAATGTTGCACTTAACATTATGCAAGATAGTGAGGATTTTGAACCCCGATCTGTCGAAGAATGTCGACAAAGATCTGATTGGCCAAAATGGCAAGGGGCAATTCAATCAGAATTGAACGCACTTGCTAAAAGAGAGGTCTTTGGACCAGTAGTCCAAACACCTGCTGGTATAAAACCAGTTGGTAATAAATGGGTTTTTATGCGAAAAAGGAATGACAAAAATGAAGTTGAAAGGTACAAGGCTCGCCTTGTCACACAAGGATTCTCATAACGACCTGGAGTCGATTATGAAGAAATATATTCACCCGTTATGGATGCCATAACATTTCGATATCTCATCAGTTTAACCTTACGTGAAAGTCTTGAAATACATTTGATGGATGTGGTTACAGCTTATCTGTATGGGTCACTTGATAATGAGATTTACATGAAAATCCCTAAAGGATTTAAAATGCCTGAAGCATATTCAAAATCTCGGGAAATGTACTCAATCAGATTACAAAGATCTTTGTACGGTTTAAAGCAATCTGGGCGCATGTGGTATAATCGCCTCAGTGAATATTTGTTGAAAGAAGGTTACATAAATTATGTTATTTGTCCATGTATTTTTATAAAGAAAATGGCATCCGAATTTGTTATACTTGCTGTTTATGTTGATGACATAAATCTTGTTGGAACTCCAGAAGAGCTTCAAAAAGCAATTGAATATCTTAAGAAAGAATTTGAGATGAAAGATCTTGGAAAGACAAAACTTTGTCTTGGTCTGCAAATTGAACATTTAGTAGATGGGATCTTTATCCATCAATCTGCCTATACAGGAAGGGTTTTAAAACGCTTTTACATGGACGAAGCGAACACATTGAGTACACCAATGGTTGTTCGATCACTTAAAGTGAATAAGGACCCATTTCGACCTCCAGAAGAGGAAGAGGAACTCCTTGGTCCTGAAACACCATATCTCAGTACAATTGGTGCACTTATGTATCTTGCTAATGCTACAAGACCTGACATAGCATTTTTTGTTAATTTACTAGCAAAATATAGCTCTTCTCCTACAAAGAGACATTGGAATGAGATTAAGAATATTTTGCGATATTTAAAGGGAACTCTTGATATGGGTTTGATTTATGCTAACAAAGGTAGGGAATGCATATGGTTGAGATCAGTGATTCATTTTATTCAAGAAAAATGTGGTTTGGAATGTGATAAAAGATCCACAATTTTATATGAAGACAATGTTGCATGCATAGCCCAATTAAAGGGAGGATTTATAAAAGGAGATAGAACGAAGCACATTTCACCAAAATTATTCTACACACACGATCTTCAGAAAAATGGTGACATTGATGTGCAATAAATCCGTTCAAGTGACAATCCGGCAGATTTATTCACTAAATCTTTGCCAACTTCAACTTTTTAAAAGATGGTATATGAGATTGGAATGCAGAGACTCAAATATTTGAAACAAGGTTTTCATTAGGGGGAGTAAAATATGCGATGTACTCTTTTTTCCTTACTAAGGTTTTTTCCCACAGGGTTTTCCTTATAAGGTTTTTAATAAGGCAGCTAGCAATGCGTATTACTAAATATGTGTACTCTTTTTCCTTCAATAAGATTTTTTTCCCACGGGGTTTTTCCTAGTAAGATTTTAATGAGGTACATTATCTTTTAATGAACATCCAAGGGGGAGTGTTATAAATATATTATATTATGGATGTTCATTTACTCCGTTGTAAATATGCTTCCTGAAGAAGTTTATCCATATGAGACTCCGCCGTCAATATGTTTATCTATTTAGTACTCTATTGGAAATAAGCCTCCTGAAAAAGCTTATCATTTTGGTACTCCGTCATGGATAAACATAACCCCCGATAGAAGATTATCTATATCTGGTACATTAACAGCTTACAAGCAGCTTACACAGCAGCTTGCAGTAGCAGCTTACACAGCACCTTGCACCAGCAGCTTACACAACACCTTGCACTAGCAGCTTACACAGCAGCTTGCAGTAGTAGCTTACGCAACAGCTTCCTTTCTTCTATAAATAGAGGAGTTTTCAGTTCATTATGTACATAAGTTTGAAGTTTGAATAATATATCAGTTTCTCTCTATACTTGTCTTTACTTTACAGTTTTTATTTTATAACAGGGCTATATTTTTGGAGGGTATTGTTTGTGGAAAGGATATTTAAAGGGAATGGCTTGCATATGCACCTATTTATGCTAAGGGAAATCATCAAATGCCATTTCTGAGACAATAAATTAACCTGCTTCCACTTTGTTGTTACTACTTTTCATGTAATAAAATTGAAAAGAATAATCAAATAACTTTATGTACTCTTATGAGTCCAAAATCCAGTGGTGTTTAAGGTGGTTCAAGATTTAGTATATTGTACGAAAAAAAGTAGTATTTGACTTATATACCAATTCAGTAGTGAAGCCAGGAATTTCTCCAAAGGGTGTTCAATATATGTTATATATCTCTAAAACCTAATATTTTACCTATATATATGATATAATTTTTCAACGAAGGGTGGTTAGTTGACCACCCTAATTAAGTGAATGTAGCTTTGCCCCTATATACCATAGTATAATTTTTTTTCGACGAAGGGTGTTCAACTAACCACCCTTTACCAATTGTAACTCTGCCCCTGTAAAATCTATTTTATTTATGTCGCAAAATTATTTGTAACGACTCGACCGGTCGTTTTGAGCATTTGCATTCTGTTCAACTATTTGATGTCTTGAGTAGCTTCATATGATGTATTATGACGTGTGTGAATCGTTGGCATTGGGTTTAAGCTATTTTCGGAATTAGTTTGCAAGAATGAATTTTATAGTTGAAGCTTTAAGTTGGAAGAGTTGACCAAATTTGACGTTTTAGTATTCGATCCGGGATCGGAGTTTTGATGATTCCCTTAGGTCCGGATGGTGATTTTGGACTCAGGTGTATGTCTGAATTTGCATTTGGATAATTCTAGAAGGTTTCGGCACTAATTGGCGAAAGTTGGAAATTTGAAGGTTTGGAAATGTTCATAGGTTTGATCGAGGTTTGACTTTATTGATATCGGGGTCGGATTTTAATTTCGGAATTTTAGTAGATTTGTTATGTCATTTATGACTTGTGTGCCAAATTTGACATCAATCCGAGATTTTTAGGATTTTTCGCCGTTAGTTTTGAATTTTGAAAGTCCATTAACTTCATTAAGTCGATTTGAGGTGCGACTTATGATTTTGATGTTGTTAAGTGATATTTGAAACATCGAGTAGGTCTGCATTATAATTTGGAACTTGCCTGCAAAATTCGGGGTCGTTCGGAGTTGGTTTGATAGCATTCAGATGCTTGGTTGTAATTCTAGAAGTTCTTGAGTTCTCCCTTCAAATTTCATGCGTGTTGATATCCGATTCATGGTTTAGGGTATTATTTTGGTTATTTGATCGCGCGAGCAAGTTTGCATGATGTTTCTAAACTTGTGTGGATTTTTGGCGTGGAGCCCCGAGGGCAAGAGTGAGTTTCAGGGTGGTTTCATCCATATTTAGACCATTTTTTAGTTGCTGAATTTTGGCTACAGGGATATGCATTGCGATCGCGAACATTTGGTCATGTTAGCGAAGAGCAAACTGCTGTTTGGGGCCTTGTGAATCGTGATCGCGAAAGCCTTTTGGCGATCGCATAGGAGAAATTTCTACTGCACACGGCTGACTTTGGAAGCTTATATCTTGCAATCTATAAAGAATTTGGAGATGATCCAACAATAACAGTTGTAGCCCTTGATGTCTAGTTTTCAAAAAATCAAACTATTTGTCATTTGGAGTTTGTACAAATGTTATGACTATTATACTAGAGGCTGTCTGGGAAGAGTTTGGAAATCGCTGTTGAAGAATTTGCTCATCGCGAAGAAAGAAGCCTAGACAGTGGATTTAATGTCCAATTTCGGACCTTTGAACCATTTATCCATATTTTGAGTTGGGGACCTCGGGATTTAGCGATTTTTGAAGCGATGTTTATCACATAGATTGGGGTAAGTGTTCTCTACTCGGTTTCAATTTTATTTCATGAATCTATCTTCATTTTTGGCATTTAATTGAGGATTTCAAGAGAGAATTGGGGGATTTTCTCTAAAGTTTTATAGAGTGAATTTTTGAGTTCTGAACAGAGTCGGATTTGAGTGAAACTAGTATAGTTGGACTCGTAATCGAATGGGTTCTTGGATTTTGTAGGTTTTGTCGGATTCCGAGGTGCGGGCCTAAATTTGACTTTTTGGTTGACTTTGGGATTTTGATTAAAGATTCAACCTTTATCATTTGGAATTGTTTCCTTAGGCATTATTTGATGTATTTGAGTTACTTTTGTCTAGTTTCGAGCCGTTCGAAAGTCGGTACGCGCGAGATGGGATTTTCGAAGCATCGTTTGGCTTGCTCGGTATTGGATTTGGCTTGTTTAGGGTAAGTAACACTTCCAAACTTGGTGTTGAGGGTATGAAACCCCGAATTATGTGTTATGTGATTGATGTCGAGGTGACGTGCATGCAAAGTGATGCCTGGCGTGCCCCGTGTGAATTATGATTTAGTCGATTCCATGGAACTATGTAGCTATCTTATCTGAACATTTTTACTGAACTCTATGTGTTAGAGCACTCGAGCTGTAATTTATACTAGAAATCATGTCTATACTATATGTTTATCTTGTTGGGGTCCACTAAGGTTATTTCTGTTATTGAGTTATTTGTTTACATTGCAATTACGTACTCGGTCATATGCATTTCTTTGCATATCATATCTTAGTCTCTGTTACCATTTATTGATACATCACATCATCATTTTGGGCTAATGTTTTATGACATTGTGAGCCCGAGAGACTGGAGAGATTGATGGTCGAGTGATGTCGAGGGCCATATTATAAGGATATTGATACTATAGCACGTGAGATGTCTGTGCGGATACAGATATTGATACTATAGCACGTGAATTATCCGTACAACACGTGAGTTATCCATGCAGTATGTGAGTTATCCGTGCGGATCCAGATATTGATACTATAGCACTTGAGTTTTTCGTGCAGCACGTGAGTTGTCCATGCGGATCCAGATATTGATACTATGGCACGTGAGTTATCCGTGCGGATCAGGCTCTATTGATTCATGCCACGATTTGTCTTATTATAGCGCTCGGGCTGGATCGGCCCCTCAGAGTCTGCATATCCACAATGGGCACAGTTGCTAGCAGTTATTATGTTTGGGCTAGATCTTCCATGTACAGTACTGAGTGACTGAGTGTGTCGAGTGTGTAACGATCCAACCAGTCGTTTTGACTGTTAGAACCCCATTCCACTAAATATGACTCATCATATGTGCTTTTACTAATTTATGACTTGCGGGTATGGTTGATTCGAGATTTGGAAGTGTTCGGGTTGAAATCGGAGCACTTGGTTCCTTAGTTGGCTTTAAAAAGGGTGAGTTTGACTTCGATCAACATTTTTAGTAAACGACCTCAGAATCGGGATTCGACGGTCCCAATAGGTTCGTATGATGAATTTGAACTTGGGTATATGATCGGATTGGGTTTTGGATGACCCAGGAGTGTTTCAACGCCTATTGTGGAAAGTTGGCATTTTGGAAGAATTTCATAAATTTGGATTGAAGTGCATTTCAATGTTATCAATGTTCGTTAGGGATTTCGAGTCTAGGAAAAGATCTGTATGGTGATTCTGGTCTTAGTAGCACGTCCGGATGTTAATTTGGAGGTCTGTAGGTAATTTCGGGGTCATTTGGCGAAAGTTAAAAATTTAAAGGTTTTTAAGAAGTTTGACCGGGAGTGGACTTTTTGATATCGGGGTCAGATTCTAATTCCAGAAGTTGGAGTAGGTTCGTAATGTTAATTATGACTTGTGTGCAAAATTCGAGGTCAATCGAATTTGATTTGGTAGGTTTAGGCGTCGAATGTAGAAGTTTGAAATTCTAAATCTCATAAAGCTTGAATTGGGGTGCGATTCGTGGTTTTGATGTTGTTTGATGTGATTTGAGGTCTCGAGCATGTTCGTGTTATATATTGGGATTGGTTGGTACGATTGGACGGGGTCTCGAGGGCCTCGGGTGTGATTCGGGGTGGTTCCGGACCAAGTTTGGGTGTTTTGATGCTGCTAGTTGTTGGTTCTGGTGTTGTTCTTGGCATTCGCGAGGAGCCTCTCGCGTTCGCGAAGAAGGATTTTGCTGCTGGGACTTTGTTCTTTGCGTTCGCGAAGAAGGAATTTTTGTTGTCCGTTGTCTGACTTCAGAAGCTTATATCTCTCAATCTATATTGAATCTGGAAATGATCCATAAATGAAGGTTGTAGACCTTGGTGTCTAGTTTTCAGAAAGGTAAATCATTTGTCATTTAGAGTTGTGTACAAAACGTTATAGTGGATACACTACAAACTATCCGAGAAGAGTTTGAAAATCTCTACTGCACAGGGCTGACTTTGAAAGCTTATATTTCACAATTTACAATGAATTGAAGATGATCAACATATGAAAGTGATAGACCTTGATGTCTAGTTTCCAGAAAGTCAAACCATTTATGATTTGGAGTTTTGTACAAAAAGTTATGACCATTATACTAGAGGCTATCTGAGAAGAGTTTGAAAATGGCTTTTGAGAATTTTGTTCATCGTGAACGCGATGGGGGTCTCGCGAATGTGAAGAAGGGTCGCGTGGGCAGTGTATAAGTTTGAAAATATGGGTTTGGCTTCCTTCATGGGAGCCGACCTAGGAGCGATTTTGGAGCTCCATCTTCATCATCAATGTCAAGGTAAGTGATTCCTACCTATTGCAAGTTAAATACTTGGTTTATATACGAATTTAGGCGTGAAAATTCATGAAAATTTGTAAAAATTTGGGGTTTTAAAAAAAACCTAGAAATTGGTATTTTTGGATTTTAACCACGAAAATGGCTATGGAATTGGATGGAAATGGTATATTTGAGTTCTTGAGGTTATGGGTAACGATTTCCTCCGAAACGTTTTGGAATCCGGGCACGTGGGCCCAGGGTGAATTTTAGAAATTTTACCATTTTGGATAGGGTAATTTATTCAATAGTCTAATTTCAAATTATTGAGCATGTATTAATTATTTTATATAACTTTTGGATAGTTTCGGATTTGTCGGCACCGAATTGAGATTTTTCGCGACATTTTGATCGGGAAGTGGGCTTTGAGACAAGGTAAGTCTCTTGTCTAAACTTGTAAGAGGTAATTTACCCCATAGGTGATTCAAATTAATAAGTGTTGCTAATTGTGGGGGCTACGTACGCACAAAATAACGAGAGTCCGTGCGTAACTACTAATATTGCTAAAGTCCGAGTAGTTTAGAACTCAAATCATGAATTACTTGTGATAATTGCCTCTTTCAATTGTTTAAATTACTAGAATTATATTGTAAATTGTTTGAGGAAATAGTAAAAGATCGAAACTTCATATACTCGAATTTTTGTGTAAATTATTGAATTGTTAATAAAGATTGAACATTCTATGTGTTAATATTAATAACTTCTCATTCCGGAGGTTCATAAGAAAATGTCCTCCTTTCTTATGGAGCGGGCCGAACCCCTCGGCAGTATAGATGCATCTATAGATCGCGTTGTACGTCCATCGGCAGTGTACACGACACGCTGGATCGGGTCGTACAACCTCGGCAGAAATCGTGCCTAATAATAATAATAATTACACGATACTTTCATATTTTATTGTAGCCTATGAAGCTAATTGATAAATTGGAAATTATTGAAATTGAAAGAATTAATTATCTTTGCTTGTTAAGGAAATTATTGTTACTCTTATAAATCATCTCGATTAAAAATATTCTATTATAATATTATTGACCCTTAGTGAGTATCAAAGTCGACCTCTCGTCACTACTTTTTCGAGATTAGGCTTGATACTTACTGGGTACACGTTGCTTTAGTACTCATGCTACACTTGCTGCACATTTTTATTGTGCAGGTACAGATATGTATAGCGGTCTTGTGGGAGCAGAGGTGTGGTTAAAATGCGGGAACTTAGGTGAGTTGCATTCTAAATTACGATCTGCAGCCAACAGAGTCTCATTCAGGGTTATTTACATTTTTTCTGTCTAATTTGTATTCCGGACAGATATTTTATTTTATTTTAACTCCCTAGTAAATGCTCATGCACTTGTGACACCAAGTTTTGGGAGGATTTCGGGTATTTCTTTATTGAATTTGTAAAAAGTATTATTATTTACTCTGTAAATCCCCCATTATTTACTGTGTATATTAAAGGAAAATATGATTTCAAAAGAAATAAAAAAAATGAGAACTCAATTTTGTATTTATTATTGGCTTGTCTAACAGTGGTGTCCGGCGCCATCACGACCTTAATGGATTTTGGGTCGTGACAGAGTGATTGAGCGTGATGAGTGGAAAGTGTGAGACAGTGAGATTGAGTACTCAGAGAGTGTGAGTACATGAGTTCATCACTGAGATGCACTGCATTTGACATGCGTACTTGAGATACATGCATACAGATGCATTTCCTCATACTACCCGATTTTGGTGACATTCATGATTTCACCTGTATAATGCTATGTAGGCATAGAGATGTATTTTCCTTGTGCTATCTGAAAATGAAAGATCTTATTTATTGTTGAAAGGTTTTTGGGAAAAATCACAGTTTTCAAACTTACTCATATATTTTTGGTGTTTCGGCAAAAGATTTGGGATTTACTGTTATACTTGAAAAGCATGCCTATTTTTCGTAACTGTGAACAAGTTAAGCATCTTATCTCCGAGTTATTTTCTTGTACCACTTTTATTATATTGTTATGAGTTAGGGGTGGCAAGTGGGTCGGGCCCGGTCCTAAGTGGGCCGGTCCTAAGTGGGTCGGTCCTATGCGATCCTGTCGTAAACGGTCCTGGGCTTCGCGGGCTTATTGCTGGAACCGGCTCGGGACCGGGACCACGAACTAACAGGCCCGGGTTAAGTGGGCCGGTCCCCGGGCCTAAACGAGCCCAAACGGGCCCAACAGAAACTTTCTATTTTTAATTTTTTTTTATAGAAGTTAGAGAAAAAATTGTAATAAAGATATATAAGCTATATTCGATTTATATACTATATATACATCTTAAAATATATATATATATATATATATATATATATATATATATATATATATATATATATACTATATTATATATACATAGTATACATCTTAAAATATACTATATATACATCTTAAGATATACTATATATATATAGTATAGTATAGTAGATCTTAAGATATATATACATCTTAAGATATATATACATCTTAAGATATATAAGCTATATATATATATATAGTAAGATGTATATATAGTATATCTTAAGATGTATACTATCGAATATGACTTATAAACTATGTATATATATTATAGTATATATATATATAGTATATTATAGTCTATATATACATCTTAAGATATATATATATATATATATATATATATATATATATATATATATATATATATATATAGTTATATAGTTATATACACACTATACTATATATACATAGTATATTCGATATACTATAGTATATATACATATATATATATATATAAGCTTATATATATATATATACTATACTATACTATATATACATCTTAAGATATATAAGCTATATTCGATTTATATACTATATATACATCTTAAGATATATATATATATATATATATATATATATATATATATATATATCTTAAGATATATATATACACACACACACACTATACTATATATACATAGTATATAAGTCATATTCTATAGTATACATCTTAAGATATACTATATATACATCTTAAGATATATATATATATATATACACACACACACTATACTATATATACATCTTATATATACATACACTATACTATATATACATAGTATATAAGTCATATTCGATAGTATACATCTTAAGATATATATAATATATATATAGTAAGATGCATATATATATTATATTATAGTATAGTATATACTATATATACAACTTAAGATATATAAGCTATATTCGATATACATATATATCCATTTTAACAGGATCAAGTGGCGGGCGGTAATCCGCCATGCCTTCTCAATTAAACTAAAACAGAAATTACCCGTTTGACCGGGAACTGGACTTGTTTTACACCTATCGTCTGGCTTTTATATGCCTGGAAGGTTTCCACCAGTTAAAGATTTCTATCTTAATTTATTTGAGAATTCTTAATCTAGCTAATTCAGTACGCTTATATTTAAAGACTGGCGGTAATCCGCACAATCATTAAGGATAAGAATTTAAATATACTTGAATTTTATATATAGTTTAATGACTGTATGGAAGGTTAAAAACCTTTACTCAAGCAAAGGGTCTGTCATAATATAATACATACTTTTATTGAGCCCATGTGTCTAGCAGTTCTAACCGTGAAAGAAGATGCCCTTTTAACTCCTTTATCGGGCTGAGTTTCATGGCTGGCTAGACGGAGCCACTAAGGCAAAGCCAATAAGAGCAGTGTTATATCAGACTGTACCAACCATCTTGACACCAAGTCAAAACTCTATATATAAAACTTATTTATATTTTAATAGATGCCGTCGTTTTCGTGGTGTATATAGGAGAGAAATTAGATACTCAACATAGATATGAAGTCTCTTAGCCGGATATCGTCACGGCCAGAGAGGAGAGACTAGACGAAAAGATAACTAAGAAAGACAGAAATATGTACCTTGTGGCCAAGAAGCAAGGCCCTGAAGATGAAGAACTGAAAACTTTTATTTACTTGTTCTTCTGTTACAATGAGCAAACTATAAACTAACTCTTTACTTACAATTTAGAGAGAGAGAGAGAGAGAGAATTCTAGAGAGAGAGAGTCTCGAGTTCTGCCTCTAAAAAATGAACGAATGAATTCTATAAATAGAAAAGAAAAGGAATCTATGAACAGTAAAGGTGGGTCCCCGTGGGTCCCTGTAACAGTGTTTCTACTGTTGGAACAGTGTATTTACTATTGATGAACAGTGTATCTACTGTTTGAGTGGGTCCGGCAGCTTCACTGTGTTGTGGGTCCAGCGGCTTCACTGTTTGAGTGGGGTCCAGCTGAGTTTCACTGTGCTGGTTTTTTTCTACTTTTTTCATTTTGCGGATGAATTCTTCTGTATCATGTAAGTCTTCTTCAGATAATATTCTTTCTGCTTCAATGGGCTGAGAATCTTCAGCAATATCATCGTTGCTTGTTTCACTTTGCATTGACGTATCTGACTTTTCATATTGATTAATGGAAGACAGTAAATTTCTTTTAACTTCTTCCAAGTAACTGTTAATCATTTCTGTTTTATCTCCCTCTTGAAAGGAGATTCTTCTGGCAATATGCCTTACCGAACTGTCATCAATTACCTCTTTCTGAGGTTTGCTGGAATATTCTTGGATCTTTATCTCGATTGAATCCAAGAGCTCTTGACCATATAAGGTCTTTGTTTTGGGATCCTTCTTCATTAATTTGTCCCAAAAATTGTTGTAAAAAGTCCTGTATAAGCAGGGGACTTGTTCTTCAGTGAATCCAACTTCTGGATTCCATTTGTGTATCCAAGGGATAGAAAATTCCAGAAAGAAATATATTTGGTTAATTTTTTCTGGGTAGCAGATATGATCTGCGTGATATAAATCGTTAATAAAAGGAGAAATTTTTATCCATTCTTTGTATAACATGAGGAATGAATCTGGTAAAATCTTTATTGTTGGACCGTGGTATGACCACCAGTTTAGAAACCAATTAGGAACAGTTACTGCAAATATCTTTGCACATACTTTTATAAACCAAGTATGTTTGTGTCTATCATTATTGTAGTATAAAACTTTATCAAAAGCTTGGATATAATCCCAATAGGTAAAATTCATTTTATTTTTGTTAAGGCTTATCTGCCTTTCTTTCATTGTGGATATACCCCAGTCTTCAACAGATATGATCTGTTTAATTATAATCTTCGAGAAGTTATAAACGTTCTCGTCTGTGCTATATCCAAAAAAGTGCTAAAAATCTGCACTGCCAGTACTGGTTAGTATCGTTTCATAGTAGAAACGGGTTTTGTATGACTCACCCGGATAATATAACCCATTTATCAAATACCTTTGGAATATCTTCCATGGTTCTTCCTTTCTCTGAATGTTAGAATTTTATATGAGAAATATCATTTCTCTTTTTGGTACTTTTTCGTATGACTTGATATCATCATTGTCATCTTTAGTAATGGAAGCAAAAGTATTACTTTGCTTAACAGAAGTATCTTTCTGAGCAGTCAAATATGCCTGCAAATGTGCGTATAACGGGCTATCTTCTGGAATATCTTCCAGGTGGACGGATGGTCCAATCGATGATTCTTCTCTGAGAGATATCCTCTCATTGACTAAACTCCTTCTTCCTATTTGTATAACTGGGGAGTTTGATGAGGATCCGTATGACGATCCTGAAGGTGATGACCTTCCTTTGGATTGTGGGGATGATCTTCCCCTACCCCAGGGAGGTTCCATCCTATAAATATTCACGAGATAAGAAATCTGGCAGAGAATTATCAATTCTCTTTTTATATTGTATTTCAAAATCAAAAGGGGCTAATTGAGCCTGCCATCTTGCAAATATCATTTTCGAGGCATCATGTTTAAAATCTTTATTAAACATATATTTAACAGATTGTGCATCGGTTTTTATCAAAAACCTTTGATTGTATAAGTCGTCCTGAAATTTTAAAACACATTTTACTATGGTTAACATTTCATGTGCCACAGTAGCGTATTTTCTCTGGGCTTCAGACCATTTACCAGAGTAAAATCTAATCAGATATTCATGTTTATCATTGGGACTTATCTGTTTCAAAATCCCTCCGTAACCAATATTAGACGCATCAATCTCTATAATCTTTTGCCATGCAGGATTAGCAAGGGTTAAGCAAGGTAAAGATTTAACACGTTGCTTAATATATTTTACCAAAGTAGTGTGACTATCAGTCCAAGGGTTTTTATAATTCTTTTTTAGCCTATCATATAAGGGGGTTAAATCACGTGACAGATCTTTATAAAAAGGTGAAATATAATTTAAACTTCCCAAAAATCTTTGTAACTGAGTTCTATCAGTAATAACATCGGAAAATTTTGAGACAAAATCAATCGATCGTTGAATAGGAGTAATCTTTCCCTGACAAATACAATGTCCTAGGAATCGAATGTTAGTTTGAAATAAATTCATTTTATGTTTTGAGATTACCAAACCATTTTGTATAATAATACTTTTGAAAATATCTAAATGCTTAATATGCATTTCAAGTGTTTTGGAAAATACCAAAATGTCGTCGATATATACAATGACGAAGTCTAGATAAGGGTTGAAAATATCATTCATAATTTTTTGGAATTCTGAAGGGGCATTTTTCAAACCAAAAGGCATAACATTCCATTCATATTGCCCAAATGGAACATTAAAAGCAGTTCTATAAGTATGCTCTTTAAATATTTGAATTTGCCAATAACCAGATTTTAAATCAAATTTTGAAAATATATTGGCGTCATATAATCTAGACAATAAATCTCTTTTATTAGGAATAGGATATCTAACCCATTTCAAATATTTATTCAAGGGCTTATAATTAATGACTAATCTAGGAACACCACGTTCCTTTTCAGCTGTGTTATTAACATAAAAAGTTGTACAAGACCAAGGAGATTTTGAGGGTTTTATCAAACCCTTTGATAGCAAACTATCAATCTCTTTTTTGCAAAATTCTACCAATTCTGCATTCATCTGACAAGGTCGAGATTTTGTAGGAATATCATCCTCAGTGAAATTATCTTTATATGGAAGAGTGACAATATACTTTTTTCGATTCCAAAAAGCACTAGGATGTTCGGCACAAATATCAATAGCAATCTGCTCAGAAATCAATTTGATTTTTTCTTGTACTTTAGTAGAATTTAAAGTATCAAATATATTCATACTAAACAATTCTAATTATAAAGAATCAACATGTTTTTGCTTCATATCAATTAAAGCATTAATATCTCTAGTTACTGGATCTGTAACAAAAGTATAACTTATCTCTTTATCCTTATAAGTAGCAGTAAAACCTTTCGAGTCTATGCTAGTAAAAGGATAAACGGCGTTAATAAACGGTGTTCCAAGTATAATTAGAGGGTATAACTGGTTTTTTACCAAGAAAAAGAAGTGAGGAATACAGACTTTATTCTGACAAATACCCGTATTAGGAAGTTTATACTTTATATCTAAAGCATGTCCGGATGCAGATCTAACCATATGAGTAGTTTTTTGAAAATATTTCGTAGGTACTAAACCTTCTTGAATGCAGCTAACATCTGCTCCACTATCAATCATGGCAATGTTTGTAATTGAGAAACTATTATCAATGAGAATGGTACATTTGATATACCATTTATGAGCAGTAATAATTTGCATCATTCCTAAAAACATATCATGTTTAGGATTAAAACTAATAGGTTTTTCTTCAATATCATTTTCAAAAATACCTTTGTTTTTATCATTAGATTTCTCAGCTGGAGAATTGATTTTCTCAATCTGAGTAATCCTATGATCACAAATCATTTGATTTTGTTTAAGAGATTTGATCTCTCGTTTCAGGTTTTCAACTTTAATTTTTAAATCATCAAAAGAAGAGTCTTTTGCTGGAGTTGCATTTCTGTTCAACAGACGGTTATTAACCTCAAGGAAAGAATAAGGTGGAGAATATTAAAATTCTTTTTCAAAAGGTTTTGTAAAACTAGTACTTGAATTAGAACTTGAACTAGCAGCTAAATTAATAATTTTTTCACGAAGTTTTTTATCAGTAACTTCTTTTAAAAGTTCTATTACATTATCAGATGTAATAATTTTCATGTTTAAATCTTCAAATTGTGATTGTAATTTATAAAATTCATCATCACAAGCACATGTATCACCTTTGCAAGTTGTACAAGTATTATCAATATTTTTATCGCTATCAGATAAATCAAGCAAATCAATTTCAGCTTCGGATTCTGATTCAGAATAGTAATCAGATTCCGATCCAGAAGTGTATAACAAACTATAAATCTTATCACGTAGTTCATCATCTAGTCCTAAGATTTTCAGCTTTTGAAGCTTACAATTTGGAGCTATATGGCCAAATTTACCACACTTATAACACTTAATGTCAGTAAGATCTCGCTTAGACCTATTTTTGGTAAATCTAGTAGACTTGCGATGTGCTTTCTTGGCTTCTCGATCTTCTTTGGATCTATATCTAGATCTCTTTTTCCTATAAGGACTGTCTTGGTTGGGGTATCTATGATACTTATGTTTCTTCTTCTTATGAGTAGAATTCTCGGGTAAACCGAACTGGGTGCAAAAGTCCCCTAACTGGTTTCCTTCCTTAAGCTTATCCATCTTAAGTTGTCTGGACAATCTTAATTCATTGCACAGGTTTAACCCTTCCTGTATGCAAATTCCTATCAATTTACCATAGGTATAATCAATGTATGGAATTTCACCATAACTACCTCTTAAAACCTTTCTAACTCTTTCGGCAAATAAAGAGGGAAGGCCATCTATGGACTTAGCTTTCCAATGTTCAAGCTTATTTTCAGGTAGTTCCATTACTCTACTCATAAAGGTGTCTTTATACCACCTAAACTCACTTAAAGTCTTACATCTAAGGCTATTAAGGAGGGTACGAACAGTCTCATTCTGGTTGGTAAATCTACCATTGATGTGTTCTAATATAGTAAGAATAAGGGTATAAACGGCATCTTCTCTATTTGCCACTAGGGCCATGCCTAAGTTATCAAGTCCTTCGTCAACGGCTTTAGCGTTAATAACCATTGTCCTTTCGTCGACAGACAAATAATTGTCCCACCAGCCACGAAGTTGGCCAGTAAAACCTGCAACAATTATTCTGCAAATATTCCTATCTGTATTCTTCACACTTTTACAGATAGTTGTATACATAAGCATTCTATGTACTAGAATAGTTAACTGCCTATCAGTCAAACCATCAAGATTCCATTCGTAAATTTCGGAACCACTGTAAGACGTATTAGTCTGATTCCAATCACGTTCCTCTATTAAAATATCTTGAGGAGTAGGACGATTGTAATAATAAGTCTGCATTTTAGGTTTATCAGCATATCTGCTATCTGCAAACTTACTATTCTTTTTGGGGTAACTTCTGAGTTTATTAAACTCTGACAAAACATCCTTTTTATAGTCAAAAGTAGAATCTAATTTATCAGCAAAATTATTTGATAAATCAATGGGTTTGATATTCAAACCGGATAACTTTTTATCAAGAAGTTCTTCTAAGTCTCCAAAAGATTTAAATTTAAAATCCTGAATATCAGGAGGTCATTGAATATGAGTAACAACAATTTGAGGTTCTGATTTGCTTCCTGAAGAAGAGTCAATATCAATCAAAGTCTTTTTTTTAGTATTCATAACCTTAATCAAGACTGTTAAATCATCAAGTTTTTTATTAAGAAAACTAATGTTTTCACCCAAAACATTAACATATAAACTTAAATAATTATTTTGAGAAATTAATTTATTAATTTCTGCGATGCTGACTGCAGCAACATCCTCATCAATAAATTTTTGAAATGCAGTAAAAGTAATACCTGTATTATTAGGTAAAACAAAAGATGATTGAGGAGGGTAGATGGCTTTAGTAATATTGCCACTCCCGTCTTTATAAGATCTTTCCAAAACTTTTATAAAAAGTGGTAAATATGTGGTTATAAACCAAGGAACAAAATACATAATTTGATTATGTAAAGCACAAGTTTCATAAAACTCTTGGGAAATATTATTTAGATCTTCTTTACTATAAGTATAAAAAAACCAAGTTTTAAACTGGTTCCATTTATCAGTGAAAAATTCTTTTTGAATATAACCTCTAGCCTGTGACCCTGGACTAAAATCAATTTGGTGTAGAATCATTAAGTATGATTGGGGTCAAAGTCCATCTCGGACGCAGAAGGAATATCCTTATCAGAAATATTATCATTATCCTGAACAATATTTGTCTTGGGGTTAATCTTAACCCTTTCAACTGGCTTATCACCTACTTTAGTAGAAATTGTGTGTAAAGATGCAGCACGATTTCTAGCTGGTCCATAGACTGGTTCAACAGGAGAAATGTGTTGAATATCAGGCAACAGTCTACGACTAGTAAAGGAATGTCTATTATAATTAGAACTAATATCGTCAAACTGAATACAAATCCTACCATCCGAATTCTGAGTAATATGAGAATACTCAGTATTACTGACAACATCAGTTATCTGACTGGGGGATATAACCGAATCCAAAGTCCATGTGGTTGGAAAATTAATTTTCTCCCACTTAATAGGTCTCCTCGTGGTGACCTTAGACTTTGCAAAATTTGTTTCTACTAGAATAGTCTGATTAGATGTATCATATAATTTACATCTGGGGTTTAACGTAGAAAGTAATTTAAAATAAATCCTATAGGATAAACATATAAGTTCAGAACCAGGCGCATAATTATAACCATGCGTTTTCACGTTTAATGTTAATGCATCAAGTATATTAACATCAGATAGAGATAATTACAGATTGGGTTGGGTATTAAAATATACTGGGCCATAGGCGACAGTAGATTCAATAGAACCCATCAGAGACTGTCTAAAATTCAAATTTCGGGCATCTGTGAGAGCAGCCAAAAATGTCTCTTGTAACCCTTTAAGGGTTAAAAGCTTAAAAGCAATTTGAACCATACCAATATGCAAATAATTATACTGGTGTTTATAAACATCTACATTATGCTTGTTTAACAAACGAATAGTCTGTTCAGACAAATTTAAAGCTAAAGATTGCTCAGTTGTTTTAACAAGTTGTTTAGAAAAGAGTTTATCAAACCATCCATAATCATAGATTGTTCTAATAGGGACTTTAGGAATAGTCCATATGTTTAACAAATCAAGGTTTTGAGGTATATCTACCTCTTCCAATCTAGTATTTTTCATACTAGTTTCTCCTAAATCCATATTTCAGAAACATATCTATGTTTAATATTTCATATCTATCTTATATATACCATGAAAGTACCTAGGCTCTGATACCATTTTAACAGGATCAAGTGGCGGGCGGTAATCCGCCATGCCTTCTCAATTAAACTAAAACAGAAATCACCCGTTTAACCGGGAACTGGACTTGTTTTACACCTCTCGTCTGGCTTTTATATGCCTGGAAGGTTTCCACCAGTTAAAGATTTCTATCTTAATTTATTTGAGAATTCTTAATCTAGCTAATTCAGTACCCTTATATTTAAAGACTGGCGGTAATCCGCACAATCATTAAGGATAAGAATTTAAATATACTTGAATTTTATATATAGTTTAATGACTGTATGGAAGGTTAAAAACCTTTACTCAAGCAAGGGGTCTGTCATAATATAATACATACTTTTATTGAGCCCATGTGTCTCGCAGTTCTAACCGTGAAAGAAGATGCCCTTTTAACTCCTTTATCGGGCTGAGGTTCACGGCTGGCTAGACGGAGCCACTAAGGAAAAGCCAATAAGAGCAGTGTTATATCAGACTGTACCAACCATCTTGACACCAAGTCAAAACTCTATATATAAAACTCATTTATATTTTAATAGATGCCGTCGTTTTCATGGTGTATATAGGAGAGAAGTTAGATACTCAACATAGATATGAAGTCTCTTAGCCGGACATCGACACGACCAGAGAGGAGAGAGAATTCTAGAGAGAGAGAATCACGAGTTCTGCCTCTAAAAAATGAACGAATGAATTCTATAAATAGAAAAGAAAAGGAATCTATGAACAGTAAAGGTGGGTCCCCGTGGGTCCCTGCAACAGTGTTTCTACTGTTGGAACAGTGTATTTACTGTTGATGAACAGTGTATCTACTGTTTGAGTGGGTCCGGCGGCTTCACTGTTTGAGTGGGGTCCAGCTGAGTTTCACTGTGCTGGTTTTTTTTCCGCTTTTTTCATTTTGCAGATGAATTCTTCTGTATCATGTAAGTCTTCTTCAGATAATATTCTTTCCGCATCAATGGGCTGAGAATCTTCAGCAATATCATCGTTGCTTGTTTCACTTTGCATTGACGTATCTGACTTTTCATATTAATTAATGGAAGACAGTAAATTTCTTTTAACTTCTTCCAAGTAACTGTTAATCATTTCTGTTTTATCTCCCTCTTGAAAAGAGATTCTTCTGGCAATATGCCTTACCGAACTGTCATCAATTACCTCTTTCTAAGGTTTGCTGGAATATTCTTGGATCTTTATCTCGATTGAATCCAAGAGCTCTTGACCATATAAGGTCTTTGTTTTGGGATCCTTCTTCATTAATTTGTCCCAAAAATTATTGTAAAAAGTCCTATAAGCAGGGGACTTGTTCTTCAGTGAATCCAACTTCTGGATTCCATTTGTGTATCCAAGGGATAGAAAATTCCAGAAAGAAATATATTTGGTTAATTTTTTCTGGGTAGCAGATATGATCTGCGTGATATAAATCGTTAATAAAAGGAGAAATTTTTATCCATTCTTTGTATAACATGAGGAATGGATCTGGTAAAATCTTTATTGTTGGACCGTGGTATGACCACCAGTTTAGAAACTAATTAGGAACAGTTGCTGCAAATATCTTTGCACATACTTTTATAAACCAAGTATGTTTGTGTCTATCATTATTGTAGTATAAAACTTTATCAAAAGCTTGGATATAATCCCAATAGGTAAAATTCATTTTATTTTTGTTAAGGCTTATCTGCCTTTCTTTCATTGTGGATATACCCCAGTCTTCAACAAATATAATCTGTTTAATTATAATCTTCGAGAAGTTATAAACGTTCTCGTCTCTGCTATATCCAGAAAAGTGCTGAAAATCTGCACTGCCAGTACTGGTTAGTATCGTTTCATAGTAGGAACGGGTTTTGTATGACTCACCCGGATAATATAACCCATTTATCAAATACCTTTGGAATATCTTCCATGGTTCTTCCTTTCTCTGAATGTCAGAATTTTCTAAGAGAAATATCATTTCTCTTTTTGGTACTTTTTCGTATGACTTGATATCATCATTGTCATCTTTAGTAATGGAAGCAAAAGTATTACTTTGCTTAACAGAAGTATCTTTCTGAGCAGTCAAATATGCCTGCAAATGTGCGTATAACGGGCTATCTTCTGGAATATCTACCAGGTGGACGGATGGTCCAATCGATGATTCTTATCTGAGAGATATCCTCTCATTGACTAAACTCCTTCTTCCCATTTGTATAACTGGGGAGTTTGATGAGGATCCGTATGACAATCCTGAAGGTGATGACCTTCCTTTGGATTGTGGGGATGATCTTCCCCAACCTCTACCTCTTCCCCTACCCCAGGGGGGTTCCATCCTGTAAATATTCACGAGATAAGAAATCTGGCAGAGAATTATCAATTCCCTTTTTATATTGTATTTCAAAATCAAAAGGGGCTAATTGAGCCTGCCATCTTGCAAATATCATTTTCGAGGCATCATGTTTAAAATCTTTATTAAACATATATCTAACAGATTGTGCATCGGTTTTTATCAAAAACTTTTGATTGTATAAGTCGTCCTGAAATTTTAAAACACATTTTACTATAGTTAACATTTCATGTGCCACAGTAGCGTATTTTCTCGGGGCTTCAGACCATTTACCAGAGTAAAATCTAATCAGATATTCATGTTTATCATTGGGATTTATCTGTTTCAAAATCCCTTCGTAACCAATATTAGACGCATCAGTCTCTATAATCTTTTGCCATGCAGGATTAGCAAGGGTTAAGCAAGGTAAAGATTTAACACGTTGCTTAATATTTTTTACCAAAGTAGTGTGACTATCAGTCCAAGGGTTTTTATAATTCTTTTTTAGCCTATCATATAAGGGGGCTAAATCACGTGACAGATCTTTATAAAAAGGTGAAATATAATTTAAACTTCCCAAAAATCTTTGTAACTGAGTTCTATCAATAATAACATCGGGAAATTTTGAGGCAAAATCAATCGATCGTTGAATAGGAGTAATCTTTCCCTGACAAATATAATGTCCTAGGAATCGAATGTTAGTTTGAAATAAATTCATTTTTTGTTTTGAGATTACCAAACCATTTTGTATAACAATTCTTTTGAAAATATCTAAATGCTTAATATGCATTTCAAGTGTTTTGGAAAATACCAAAATGTCATCGATATATACAATGACGAAGTCTAGATAAGGGTTGAAAATATCATTCATAATTTTTTGGAATTCTGAAGGGGCATTTTTCAAACCAAAAGGCATAACATTCCATTCATATTGCCCAAATGGAACATTAAAAGCAGTTCTATAAGTATGCTCTTTAAATATTTGAATCTGCCAATAACCAGATTTTAAATCAAATTTTGAAAATATATTGGCGTCATATAATCTAGACAATTAAATCTCTTTTATTAGGAATAGTATATCTAACCCATTTCAAATATTTATTCAAGGGCTTATAATTAATGACTAATCTAGGAACACCATGTTCCTTTTCAGCTGCGTTATTAACATAAAAAGCTGTACAAGACCCAGGAGATTTTGAGGGTTTTATCAAACCCTTTGATAGCAAACTATCAATCTCTTTTTTGCAAAATTCTACCAATTCTGCATTCATCTGACAAGGTCGAGATTTAGTAGGAATATCATCCTCAATGAAATTATCTTCATATGGAAGAGTGACAATATGCTTTTTTCGATTCCAAAAAGCACTAGGATGTTCGGCACAAATATCAATAGCAATCTGCTCAGAAATCAATTTGATTTTTTCTTGTACTTTAGTAGAATTTAAAGTATCAAATATATTCATACTAAACAATTCTAATTGTAAAGAATCAACATGTTTTTGCTTCATATCAATTAAAGCATTAATATCTCTAGTTACTGGATCTGTAACAAAAGTATAACTTATCAATTTATCCTTATAAGTAGCAGTAAAACCTTTCGAGTCTATGCTAGTAAAAGGATAAACGGCGTTAATAAACGGTGTTCCAAGTATAATTGGAGGGTATAACTGATTTTTTACTAAGAAAAAGAAGTGAGGAATACAGACTTTATTCTGACAAATACCCGTATTAGGAAGTTTATACTTTATATCTAAAGCATGCCCGGATGCAGATCTAACCATATGAGTAGGTTTTTGAAAATATTTCGTAGGTACTAAACCTTCTTGAATGCAGCTAACATCTGCTCCACTATCAATCATGGCAATGTTTGTAATTGAGAAACTATTATCAATGAGAATGGTACATTTGATATACCATTTATGAGCAGTAATAATTTGCATCATTCCTAAAAATATATCATGTTTAGGATTAAAACTAATAGGTTTTTCTTCAATATCATTTTCAAAAATACCTTTGTTTTTATCATTAGATTTCTCAGCTGGAGAATTGATTTTCTCAATCTGAGTAATCCTATGATCACAAATCATTTGATTTTGTTTAAGAGATTTGATCTCTCGTTTCAAGTTTTCAACTTCAATTTTTAAATCATCAAAAGAAGAGTCTCTTGCTGGAGTTGCATTTCTGTTCAACAGACGGTTATTAACCTCAAGTAAAGAATAATGTGGAGAATATTCAAATTCTTTTTCAAAAGGTTTTGTAAAACTAGTACTTGAATTAGAACTTGAACTAGCAGCTAAATTAATAATTTTTTCACGAAGTTTTTCATCAGTAACTTCTTTTAAAAGTTCTATTACATTATCAGATGTAATAGTTTTCATGTTTAAATCTTCAAATTGTGATTGTAATTTATAAAATTCATCATCACAAGCACATGTATCACCTTTGCAAGTTGTACAAGTATTATCAATATTTTTATCGCTATCAGATAAATCAAGCAAATCAATTTCAGCTTCGGATTCTGATTCAGAATAGTAATAAGATTCCGATCCAGAAGTGTATAACAAACTATAAACCTTATCACATAGTGCATCGTCTAGTCCTAAGGTTTTCAGCTTTTGAAGCTTACAATTTAGAGCTATATGGCCAAATTTACCACACTTATAACACTTAATGTCAGCAAGATCTCGCTTAGACCTATTTTTGGTAAATCTAGTAGACTTGCGATGTGCTTTCTTGGCTTCTCGTTCTTCTTTGGATCTATATCTAGATCTCTTTTTCCTATAAGGACTGTCTTGGTTGGGGTATCTATGATACTTATGTTTCTTCTTCTTATGAGTAGAAGTCTCGGGTAAACCGAACTGGGTGCAAAAGTCCCCTAACTGGTTTCTTTCCTTAAGCTTATCCATCTTAAGTTGTCTGGACAATCTTAATTCATTGCACAGGTTTAACCCTCCCTGTGTGCAAATTCCTATCAATTTACCGTAGGTATAATCAATGTATGGAATTTCACCATAACTACCTCTTAAAACCTTTCTAACTCTTTCGGCAAATAAAGAGGGAAGGCTATCTATGAACTTAGCTTTCCAATGTTCAAGCTTATTTTCAGGTAGTTCCATTACTCTACTCATAAAGGTGTCTTTATACCACCTAAACTCACTTAAAGTCTTACATCTAAGGCTATTAAGGAGGGTACGAACAGTCTCATTCTGGTTGATAAATCTACCATTGAATTGTTCTAATATAGTAAGAATAAGGGTATAAACGGCATCTTCTATATTTGCCACTAGGGCCATGCCTAAGTTATCAAGTCCTTCGTCAACGACTTTAGCGTTAATAACCATTGCCCTTTCATCGACAGACAAATAATTATCCCACCAGCCACGAAGTTGGCCAGTAAAACCTGCAACAATCATTTTGCAAATATTCCTATCTGTATTCTTCACACTTTTACAGATAGTTGCATACATAAGCATTCTATGTACTAGAATAGTTAACTGCCTATCGGTTTCTGATACAGAATAGTAATCAGATTCCGATCCAGAAGTGTATAACAAACTATAAACCTTATCACGTAGTTCATCGTCTAGTCCTAAGGTTTTCAGCTTTTGAAGCTTACAATTTGGAGCTATATGGCCAAATTTACCACACTTATAACACTTAATGTCAGCAAGATCTCGCTTAGACCTATTTTTGGTAAATCTAGTAGACTTGCGATGTGCTTTCTTGGCTTCTCGTTCTT